>NC_041400.2:29145153-29464974 GCF_900747795.2 Erpetoichthys calabaricus | reverse complement strand
ATGAGAACATCACTTCTTAAATATTCACCAACCGGTCGTGCTCATGAGAAGCCAGCAAATCCCCACACTCACTGCCTGTAATGCTCTGCAGGACTTACATTTTTCTTTCAATATGATCTGCTTAGAAGATGTGGGGGACCCACCAAGTACATGTCGTTTTCCTGTAGCCTCATTATGTTCAGTGAATAAAATCACTGGGTACAGAGAAAACATTTACATGGTTTAATTATTGATGGCATTTTTAACGAGCCATCCAAATACCAGCATGGTAAGCAATACAGATATCAGCTATAAAGAGAAGTGATCAGGCTGGCATTCAGAGTCTGTACTGATGAACTGTGAGTGAGCGGCACTGACCACTGTGCTACCTTCTGGCTGGTTACAATGAAGAGGAATTCTATGTAAGAAAAAATAATTCAATGTGCAAAATAAAAGTCAGGAAAAAAAGCTTTTTCTATTTCTAGAGGCATGAATTAAATTTAGAAAGACACTGAAAACATTTGAGCAACTCCATCATATACTGAACACAAAACCTCAATGAAACTCAGCAAGCAGTAGTGTCTGCCACAGACATTTTCACCCAGTTCCATGTGTCCTGGGAAATTTAAGAGATCTGCTTCTTTCGATTTCACTCCACATCTCAAGGACAAACCTGCTGCTTTTAGTGACCGGCCTTCATCTCTATGTCTTTTGTTCAGACAGGAGCAACAGACAAATCCATCCTGAACAGAGATCCAGTCCACCTGTTTAGGTAAATTGGGGCTTCTAAATTTACACAGTACAAATGACTGGGGTGTGAGAAAGTGTGTAGTTGTGCCCTAACATTACATCTTGTATTGATCAGTGAAATCCAGCAACAAACTTGGTGGGTTTGCCAGGGAACTGGTTTGTTGATTCTTTTTCCCTGTAAATCTTCCCTGTGGCTGCCATCCTGATTAGACTAACTGTCTATTCCCAGTGTCCTATTTTGCTTTTTAAAGCCAGCATGACATCATAGAGTGGGAGAAGCCATGTTGGATGGGGATGTCATATCACTATCCAATCTCCATCACGCATGCTTTCTATAAGCGTACTCTCCACTCCACACTTTATGGCGCTGCCCCATATGCTTTGCACATACAGTTCTGTGCAAAAGTTTTAGGCAGGTGTGAAAAAATGCTGTAAACAAAGAATGCTTTCAAAAATGGAAGTGTTAATCAACAAAATGCAGTGAATGAACAAAAGAGAAATCTAAATCAAATCAATATTTGGTGTGACCACCCTTTGCCTTCAAAACAGCATTAATTCTTCTAGGTACACTTGCACACAGTTTTTGAAGGAACTCAGCTGGTAGGTTGTTCCAAACATCTTGGAGAACTAACCACAGATCTTCTGTGGATGTAGGCTTCCTCACATCCTTCTGTCTCTTCAAGTAATCCCAGACACACTCAATGATGTTGAGATCAGTGTTCTGTGGGGGCCATACCATCACTTCCAGGACTTCTTGTTCTACTTTACGCTGAAGATAGTTCTTAATGACTTTGGCTGTATGTTTGGGGTCGTTGTCTTGTTGCAGAATAAATTTGGGGCCAATCATATGCCTCCGTGATGGTAGTGCATGATGGATAAGTATCTGCCTGTATTTCTCAGCACTGAGAACACCATTAATCATGACCAAATCTCCAACTCCATCTGCAGAAATGCAGCCCCAAACGTTCATTGAACCTCCACCATGCTTTACTGTTGCCTGCAGACACTCATTATTGTACCGCTCTCCAGCCCTTCGACGAACAAACTGCCTTCTGCTACAGCCAAATATTTCAAATTTTGACTCATCAGTCCAGAGCACCTGCTGCCATTTTTCTGCAGCCCAGTTCCTATGTTTTCGTACATATTTGAGTCGCTTGGCCTTGTTTCCACGTCGGAGGTATGGCTTTTTGGCTGCAACTCTTCCATGAAGACCACTTCTGGCCACACTTCTCCGGACAGTAGATGGGTGTACGTGGGTCCCACTGGTTTCTGCCAGTTCTGAGCTGATGACTCTGCTGGACATCTTCCGATTTCGAAGGGTAATAAGCTTGATGTGTCTTTCATCTGCTGCACTAAGTTTCCTTGGCCGACCACTGCATCAACGATCCTCAATGTTGCCTGTTTCTTTGTGCTTCTTCAAAAGAGCTTGAACAGCACATCTTGAAACCCCAGTCTGCTTTGAAATCTTTGTCTGGGAGAGACCTTGCTGATGCAGTAGAACTACCTTGTGTCTTGTTGCTGTGCTCAATCTTGCCATGACATCAAACTGTCTTCCACAACCTCACCTTGGTGGCAGAGTCTGGCTGTTCCTCACCCAGTTTTAAGCCTCCTACACAGCTGTTTCTGTTTCAGTTAATGACTGTGTTTCAACCTACGTGTGACATTGATGATCATTAGCACCCTTTTGGTATAATTGGTTGATCAAACACCTGACTAGAATCCTACAAAATCCCTGACTTTGTGCAAGTGGACCTATAAGAATTGATGCTGGTTTGAAGGCAAAAGGTAGTAACACCAAATATTGATTTGATTTAGATTTTTCTTTTGCTCGCTCACTTTGCATTTTGTAAATTGATAACAATAAACAATCATTATTTATATTTCTGAAAGCATTCTTTGTTTACAGCATTTTTTCACACCTGCCTAAAACTTTTGCACAGTACTGTATGAATAATTTATGGCGAATTTCTGGCATGTCAGTACCCAATTGGTACTCCAGCCAGATTTACACCCTGTATGCATAAAAAAAACCTACTTGTCAATATTTTCATTTGAGGGGTACATTAGCTAACCATAATGAGAATATTCCAAAAATACTTTGTTGTTCTGCATAGTGTCACACATGGGCACCTGAGGATCACCTTCCAGGCTCAAACGAGGTATGCAATAACCCCTGGGACAGGAGAGGGTGCCAAAGCTAACTGCATCTTCTTTTTTCTCTTCCCTAGCCCAGAGAAACCACCCATAAGGTTGGGATGGTATAAGGCTGACAGCTCGTGGAGGATGGTGTCTCAGTCGATGGAACTTCGTCTCAAATACGCCAGCTTCCTGATGCCGACCCCTTCGAGAGAGCTATTTAGGCAAGCCATTGAAGCTAAAGTGGCATTTTCAGTTGCACCACCATGCGCTTATTTCTGTTCTGTTTTTTTTTTCCCAGACAATTGCACTTAACAGGGTGGACTGGTTGATACTGCAAATATTCTTGGTTCTCTGGGGTTTTTCTTAGCCCCTCCACAACAGATTCATGGTACCTTGTGTCTTCACAAACAATGTGTTGACAGGGACAGCCCACAGAGTACATAAAGCTGATCCTTTGCATCGCAGGCTCTGTAAGCGTTAGTTAATCCTTGTGATAGGAGCTCGGTTGATGCAGGGAGAGATAAAGGACACAGTATAACTTTATCTTAGGGAGGTGCTGTGGCACAGTGGTAAGCACTGCTGCCTCACAATTTACATCTTATATTTGGCCATAATAGGTCTACCATAGTTGGCAGACACTTCTCCATCCCACAGGGACACTTAAAATGCCACTGCACCATTATAATCCACACCAAACTAGTTCAGTTCGTCCTTTTCAGTTTCACCAAGTTTGTCATAATACCTGAAGATTTCCGTTTCTACGATGAACTCGAGGCAAAGTCAATTCATTAGGGTGGGCTATTGATAAAACTTTGAAAGCCAGAACTGCCAGGACAGGCTCAAATCTCAGAAATGTGTAATGGAGGATTGAAGAGTACAAGTCGGGTTTACTCAGTGGACTATCTTGTGTTGTCACGTTTTATTACATTCTTTTACAATAAAATGTCATTTTAACTCTTTCAGGGCTGATGTCGACTTTTGTCAAAAGGAGGAGTTGTCGATGGTAATCGACTGTAAACTGTGACAAAACCAACCATTATATTTTAGTTGGACTCTTGTTGCTAGAAGGAAAGTTAGATTCATTGGTTTGGCCGAGATTTCCTGTGCTTGCGTGAGTAGCAAGGCACAAACAACGGCAAAAATGACACTGACATTTGGCGAAAGATCAAAGCGAATGCATAAAGCAAAATACTCTGTGGACGACGTTTTGCCTATTATCTCTGAACTGGACTATGACTTGTCGGACTCAGATTTTGATACAAGAGATTGAAAACGAGTGTGTGGTTCTAGCTTCAGCTGATTGGTCCTCAGCTAGTCGTTGTACTGACAATGTTCGCCAGGGAGGACTGCCAGTTAACAATGATAAGAGGTAGAAACCAGATTGCAATGCACCGCAACTTTGTCCCAGGCACACAAAGACAGCCTGGCAGCAAGCCTGCCGCACATTCTTGGCAAGATGGCAGCCACAGCATGCAGCAACAGATGTTTTATGTTGATTTCTGTGTGAACCAATTGCTTTTCAGAAACTATGTTTTTTGAAATAAATATTCAGCCCTCAAAGAGTTAAAAGATGAGCAAATAACAACAAGCCTGGGGAGAGGGCTAACACCAGTCTGTGTAGCCTGAGACAAAATTTCTACACTAGCCATTCAATGTGAGAAAGCATCAGAACAATAAGAGATTTAAATTCACATAAAACAGCAACATCAAAATTCTCTCAACATGTATAAATCTAGCAGCTACTCCATCTGATTAGAGATTCAGAGTGAGTGCAGGGATTCTCGGATCTTGCCTGAAGCTGTAAGTCCTCCACACTGCATTCTAAAGCGGACGTTTGTTATGCGAGTGCACTCGATTTTCTTCTGCCATCTTTCATAGACCTGAATTTCAATCTTGCTGACCTGTCGGCTGAATCAGCTGTTACTGTCTGTACATCACATACACTCTTACACTTACAGGTGCTTACTAAATAAGGCAACAACTCTCATCTTCCCTATGAAGAATTCTTCTTGGAGATTTGTAAGAAATTGTTTTATTTATTAAGAGAGGTACGAATACGGCCAAGAATGAAGGCAGTTATTTTAAAAATAAGAACTTTAAATGGCGGTGTAATGGTGTGGGGAACACTTTGGGCCTGTTAATAACAATACTGAATCACTGCTTGAATGCCAGAGCCTATTTGAGTATTGTTGCTGACCATGTGTGCCCCTTCATGGCCACAATTTACTCATCTTCTAATGGCTGCTTCCAGCATGCACATAATGCACCACATCACAAAGCAAAAGTCTTAAACCGGCGCCATGAACAGGACAATAATTTCAGTGTTCTTCAGTGGCCTTCCCTTGACACCGGATCTGAATTCATTAGAACACCTTTGGGAGGTGGGGGAACAGGAGATTCGAGTAAGGCAATCGTGTCAACATGGATCAAAATCTCAAAGAGATCTTATTGAATCCAAACCACGAAGAATTAAAGCTGCTTTGAGAGTAAAAGGAGGCCCTACCCAGTATTAGTATAGTGGCCCTTACAATGTGCTCAGTGAGTGTATTTAAAGCTGACTGAGCGTTTGTCCAGTATGCAGATCTACACCATCTCCCCCACATTTTGCACCAAGTGTTTCATTCTGAAATTCAGTTGATGCCCCCATCCTGGGCAGCACTGGGTAACCCCTGCTAGTAAGTAAATAAACAAACAAATAAAAACTACAACAGCATATTCAACCAAAGATTTTTCTTTTTTCAAACTTGCCTTTGGGTCTGTCAGTGCCACCTTAGTTTTATACAATTTAACATTGTGTCACCCAGAGTTTGAAACACCAAAACAGCAGGATGACTGAAATGCTGTTGAGTAGTTACAGGTCAACTATTAAGGGAAGCACAATGATGCAGGATAACAATTTTCTGAACAACCTTCTTGTTTAAAAAAAGCAAATATAGTTTGTTTTTTATTTACTAGTTATTACTAGCACCATGTAAACTATGTATGTTTTGTTCTTTATAGAATAATAAAACTAAAGGTCTGCAATGACAGTAAAAAAAAACGCACATCCCCGGCATCCCTGGTGTGGGTTTCCCAAAACATGTGCAAAATGGCTACAAGTGACAGAAACTGCTTACTCCGTGTTTACTTTTAAGGCTTTGACAGCAGCTAAAATAACAGCAGTATGTCAAGAGAGAAATGGAAGAAAAATACACCCTGCCTGATGTGGCTCTTCAGTTTGGAAAGACACTAAAGAAGCTGATGAGTGAAAACAGAAAAAAAAGCGGCAGGAGATAATAAAAGTGCTAAACATTCTTGTACTGTAGCTGCATTCCTAACACCGCATGTAGCAATACAAAAAAATCCAGGTCATTCAAGAATGAATACAAGAAGGGCTCTAGAAAGGTGACAAAAGATGTTAAGAGCTTTGGGTTTGATAAAACTCCAAGGAAAAAAAGAGAGCTTGGAGAAATGACTTATCTCGCTGCTTTTAGTTTTACAGATTGTTTTTCTGAATTGACAATACTTATCTATGAAGTGAGCCTTAAAAGTAAAAATCTACTCATCTATCCATCCACTTTCAATCCCACTTATTCTGGGCAAGGTTATGGGGAAGCTGATGCCTATCCCAGCAAGCGCTGGGCACAAGGCAGGAGTAATCCCCAGACAGGACGCCAATCACACTCACACACAAACACTCATTACAGCCAATTTAGCAATGCCTGTTTACATAACTGGAGCACCCGGGGGAAGCCCACACACAGACATGGAGAGAACGTGCAAACAACACAGTGAGCTCCTGGAACTTGAACCTCAGTTTACTTCTTTTGAGGCAGCAGCGCTATCAATACTTCAAACATACCACCCTAAAAATCTGTTCTATTTCTAATATGCATTTACAGAAAATTGAACCATTACACTAATGGCAGGAACTGATTTTAGATGGGACACTAGTCTATCACAAAGAACGCTCATATGGTGCCAAGTTAGGGTTGCCATTTATAAATAAATGTCTTAGGGACGTGATAAGGAAACCAGGGAGAAAAACTTGCACAAACACAAACTCGATAAAATATTGGGCCGGTGAGTCTAACTCCCTACACTTTCATTTTTATTTATAAATGCATGAAAACAACACAAATAACAGGACAAAAGTGAGACAATCTTTGGCCTGCAAGAACTGACTGAAACTGGTTTTGTGGGAGGTGGCATAGTGGTCAGTGCTTCAGGTAATATTCAAGGCCTAGTCATCATCTATGTGCTTTCAGTATGTCAATTCTGTGTCTGAACAGTTAATGTCCAGTATTATGGTTTTCTCTTACATTATATCCCTGTGCTGCTCCATGTTGCCTGCAGCCTGCGGGAACATCAATAGTCATGACCGCGATAGACTAATGCCACAAAAAACGTACAAGATTTATGCATTAAAATGTATAGTGAAATTTCATTTCAAATCAAACATGAGTCAAACCATGATCAATAAACAAACAATTTATTTTAAAAAAATAATCCATAAAAACAAGTGCCAGGTTAAAATGATTAACAAACAGGTTCCATGAATGAATTAAAATCCAAGTATAAATGTTAGCCAAAATTTGGCTCCCCTTTCATTCTTTCTCTCCATCTTCCCCTGTTCACACTTTGGGTCTTCTTAGCAAGGCTGGGACCCTGGCAAATTCAATCACCTGCCTGATTCTTGTCCCAGCCACCTCAGTCGGTCACCGCTGGGACGCTCAGAGCCAGTCTCCATCGTCCTGCCACCTGCCTTCAGTCCTACAGGACCCCCGGAGCACTTAGATGGTCCTGCTCTCCTGAATTGCTCACTGTGAACATTGTTCCTCTTGTTCTCTTGCAGCGCCACTGACTGGCCTACCTCCTTTCCACCATGCTGGCTCTAACTCCCAATTCTTAACATTCTTTAGATTTTTTCCTTTCCTTTCCTTTTCTTTTCTCTCTCTCTATGTCCTGCTCAGACTCCTTTATACCGCTGTGGATGCAGAGCTTTGCTTAACAACCTGCAGAGTGTCAATAAGAAACAGCTGAGCTAAACGCACAAGCAATGAGAACAAGCAATGAATGAGCTTCCCTACTGAGCAACAGTGGAGGGCACCCACATTCACACCCACAAGCCTGAGCTGCACTGTTTATCTTAAAAATCCCTGCACCTGCCACAGACCCCTAAAGCACAGCACCACAACCCCAATGACATGTTTAAGTTTACTGGTGACTCTAAACTGAGTCATTATGGGGGAGTGCAACTTAGTGGACACCCACCCATTGTTATTAGGCTCTGATCCTCCCTGTAATCCTGTACTAGAAAAAAAAAACAAGATTCCAGTCATTGTCACTGTGTAGTTTTCTGTATAGTTTTTTCCTTCCACTGCCGTTTCTAAATTTGAGCAGTACATGTTCCATGCAAAAACAGAATCCTGCCTTATACCCAAAATTGCTGGATGCAACTCTGTCATAGAAAAGTACATTCAGAAAATGGATGGATGAATTTGTGATCTGCAGTAGATACTTGGATAGACTCCTCATAAGAAATGCCCACCAACCAGGATTAACATCTGCTTTCACAACAGGCCCCTACTGCTGTATAGAAGTGCTGTACAGAGTCACGTGAAGAAGATCCAACACTGTAGTTCTCCACCACAGGTGAATATGTATTGAGAAGGCAGGCAGAACACTGCAGTCTTGTGTGGGCCTGGCTACTCATGCTTTTTTGTCTTATTTTAATTTCTTACTTTGTCTTTTATTTTTCTTTTCTTCATTATGTAAAGCACTTTGAGCTACTTTTTGTATGAAAATGTGCTATATAAATAAATGTTGTTGTTGTTTTCAGTTTTAATTACAAGCGTCTGAGGTGTGTGCCACAGCTAGAATTAGTAAATGGACTTCCTTCTGCACACCACCCAACTTAAAAACAGCATAGTCACACTATCCCCCACTCCGGCTTACACAGATTATTCAGATTAATATTCATTTCTCTTTAAAACTGTGCCACTGACAAGCTAGTAAGCCAGAAGAGAGAGAGAATTTCCCAAGAGAATCGTCACGTGACCTCAAACATACACTAACGACAGTCTAAGCACATTAATAACAGAATCTGCAGTTCCATTTCTTACTACACTGTATGTCATTACTTCCCTCCTCCAGTGATTTTCCGTTCATCCAGTTTCACTACAGGAGGACAAGAAAAGAGTTAATAATAAAAAAAAAAAAATCCATGTATTGTATGTTGCTATTTTTGTGGTGTGAGTCAATTCAATCCAGGTCATCACTCTTATATTTTATTGCTGAGAGAAAATGCTGCACATTGTGTGACAGCCCACTTAAGAGCTCCATAGTACCAGAAAAAAAACAGCATGAGTTAAATGCAATACAGACGTGCGGTGCAGAGTCTTTGATAGTAAAGTCGAAAAACAAATGACATGAAATGAATAGTGCTCTATAGTGAGCTCAAGCGCTAAATGCAGACAAATGGTCAGCAGGCTGCACAGTTTTATTGACCGATCCTGGGGTGACTAGCACACTTCTGTGTCGTGCAAGCTACAATCAAATATGCCGACCATTCATCTGTGTTGTACTCTGAACTCCAACCTTTGGATCTCCAGTGCTGAGATTTTTGTCATGGTCACTTGTTCCTAGGTAGCACTGCTCCCTCAAAGTAAGGAGACCAGGGTTCACCTCTTAGGTCGTTCCTGCGTAGAGGTTGCATGTTCTTCCCATGTCTAAGTGAGTTTCTCCAGGTGCTCCGGTTTGCTCCTACAGACATGCAGGTTAGGTGAATTGACAATGAAATGCTAAATTGGCCCTAGTGTGTGTTTGTTGTATGTGTTTCCCCTGTGATGGGCTGGCTGTCCAGGGTTTGTTCCTGCCTTGTACCCTTATGCTGGCTGTGATAGGCTCCAGCCTCACAACCACTTCTCAGTAACCCTGATCTGGATTAAGCAGGTCAGTAAATGACCTAACATGACTTGTCCTTGGTTACCACCCACTCCACAACATTGCTTATTCATACTGACTACAGCACTTATTTCACCGCAAGACAGCCATGGGTATTTAAGATGCACAGTGTCATTTGGTTGGGATGTTTGTGTGCAAATGACTTAACAGCACGTGACTACTGTAAGAAGCAAATAGGGTGTCAATATGTGCAAACTACTAAGTGCCGAGAACAGCAAACAAAAGTGTGAGGCTGACGCATGCAAACAATGAGAGACACGAGTCTGTTAACTTTAACACAGCAATTCTCTCAGGCAGTCTGGATATAATAGCATTGAAAATAAAATAGGGGAAACCTACAATACAAGAGTAAAGAAAGTAAATTAAAAACAACATTATTGCCAATAAGACTAGAAGACAAGACTTTGGCCACTTGGAAAGAAACTGATTGTACTGTTGGGGATCTTATGTTCAAGTTGGTGATGTTTCAAGATTAACTGTGGTGTAGTGGACTTCAGACCCTGAGGTTGTGGGTTCAAATCCCGCTACTGACACTATGTGACCATGAGCAAGTCGCTTCACCTGACAATTCCTCCAAAAACAAAAGAAAGGGAACTGATTGTACCTCAAATGAAATGTAGTAATTTGCCTTGAATGAAGGAGTCAACCAAATAAGTAAATGTAATGTAATGCATGTAAGATGGGGTGTGGATAAGAAGATCCCACAAAGTACCTCATACCCGCAAGGGCATCTTTAGACAAAAGCACATAATCCCTAAATTGGGATGCCTATTCATTAATGTAAAACGTAACATTAGGCTGACTGCAAACTTCAGTCTATGGTGTGAGCACTCCCATTTCCTTGAGGATACTATATTTGGGCTGCAGTGTACACACATCTTATCACACTTGGTAATGCAGGCTTGTGAAGAAAATTAATCACAGAAACCAGGAAATGGGCCACTGAGCAGGGAGGAAACATGAAAGGGTCAGGTGATTCATATTTCACCATGTTCTCCATAATCATATGTGTGGGGCGCATTAAAAGGCCCAAAGGTTTGGCTACAACAGAGAAAGGCACTGCTAACTGTCCAACAACTTGGGTGCATCTTCGTGGCATGTTTTACAGACATGCTTTCAGAAATTAAATGAACACTAATTTTCTGAGTGATCTTCCTCCTCCCATGTTGCAGTATTTGTTTCAGGCACACTTCCAGCAGTTTAATTAGTATAACAATGAAGTCATCTTTTGTACAATGGTCTTCTAAGTTACTTGAATATAATCCAGCTAACCACTTTTGGGAGATCCTGGTACAATGTGTTAGGGAGTGATTTTAACATAAATCAAACATGTTGTTTCATAAACATCTTTCTTTTCTCAATTATTCCTAATGACAGGCATGGCACATGTAAGTAAGTAATGGCGCAATTATGGGACTCTGTGGTGGTGTGTATGCTTTTTTTGGTCATTACCTTTAGCAGCAAAATTAAAAGTGCTGTCAGAATTTACAGAATTTCTTAAAAAGGTGATATCACTACAGCTCAGAAAAAAATGTTCATGCTTTATTAACTTTTACTTTCTCCAACTAAAGTTTTATTAACATATAGCATACTTATTTTGATTCAGACTACCTGCTGTCCTTAATAAAATCATCATTTTGGAACTGCAGGCTCTGAATTTTTAAAAGCAAGTTGCAATCTGTCTCAGTTACAACTTTTTTTGTTCAGACACCCAGTAATGACCTGTAAATGCTTTCCCTGAGACTGACTTACTGTTGCATGTTACCTAAATCTTCCTTCATACCTTCTTTTAGTTTTATCCAAGAGCATAAGCTGGGTTTAAAATGACCAAAATACTTACAACCTAACAAAAAAGACAACTGGAAACAGCAAGGAACTCCACAGATAAAATACCCAGCATCAATCTTTTTAAGGCCATGTCACATTAGACGACTTTTCCAGAAATTTTCAATTGCAGTAGCACAATCCTGTGAAGGCAAGTCTGACATACCGAGCAACTCAATCCAGACTATTCTTTGACTCGCATGACAAATGAAACAGATTTGATTTTGTCTTTAATTGTAGATGTGGGATCTGTGTGAATTAGAGTTGACAACCAATAAATACACATTCAGAAGTATAATGCGTAGAATGCAGCAACAAGGAAAAAGGAACATGGGTGTTTTGAACCTCAGAAAAAGAAAAGAGACTCCTCTGATGTTTTGCATTTTACATACAATGACAGCATGGAGAAAATAAATAGGTTGCAGCTGTCATACCTGTTAACCCTTCGTACAGTGCCAGCTACATCAGACTGTCAGAATAGGGGGTGACCACGACTGTGCTGGATATTCGGATACAAGTCGAATACTTTGATATACTCAGTGAGTTTCAGTTGTGTAACCTCATTTGAATACTTTGATATACTCAGTGAGTTTCAGTTGTGTAACCTCATATGGTTCAGCAATGAGATCATAAAATGCAGATGGCAAGTCTGACATATATCACAACTTAAAAAGTCATATAATGTGACATGGGCTTTAGACAGAGCTATCCATCACCAGAATAACTGGCCGAACATCTGTGTGTAACATAGGGTTGCATGATATACCGGTACTGAAAAAATTCAGAGAAACCCAATTTTTAAAACAGGATAGTATTAGCATTTCTTTCATTTCTGTGCCAGAATAAAATGGTAGAATTCAAGCAATAGCAGCCAGATGTTTATTAGCACAATTGGAACTCCATGGATGGGGACCCCCACCCCCTGCTCACGACTGAATTGTTAAAATGAATATACTTATTACATCGAGGTTGAATCACCTAGGGGTATCCAACCCCCAAATCTTTTCTCATTTTTATATAAATGTGCCAGAAACTGCCAGGAGCGACCCTCTCCACGTCTGCACAACTGTTAATCGTTTATGGAATGCAGCATAGTAGGGAAGCAAGTGTGCCTGTGACATGGGGGATGGGGTTATCCGTTATTTGCTTCTGAACCATTTTGGTAGCGGTACTGAGATCCGAAAGTTGATCTTGACACCAAAGTTAAAATTTTAGCACTAATCTAACACTAACGTAACATCACAAGGTCCAGAACCCTATGTTGAAGATGCCATCCACATGTCAGCCCTGCCACCTGGGACAACACCCTCTTTTGAAACTGATGTCTTTCTTGCTGCTTTCATCATCATTTTTATTTGGAAGTATCTATTCAGATTTTACTATCCATTACATATTTTCTTTTTTTTTTATAATTTTATTGATTTTATTGCAATCATTCTATACAAATATAGACAGATCGATTTTTACAAAAATTTGGATTGAAAACAAATCAACCCACACCCCTGAGAAAGGCAGCATGGCCAACGGAGTGAAAATTAAAGCTAGTAAAAATAAGTAAATTGATGAGTTTAATAAGTGGATAAAGCTAAATGGAGAAGAAAAAGAAATGGGGACAGAATCTGCTTCCTCAGTGCTTTAAGAGCTTATTCTAAAATATTATTGATTAGATCCTGACAGGTTTTGAAAAATATCTGCACAGATCCTCTAAGTGAGAATTAGATTTTTTCCAATTTCAAATAATATAAAACATCAGTTACCCACTGACTTAAAAGAGGAGACTTGGGATTCTTCCATTATATATTTTCTGTTATATATTCTTCTTCTGTTATTATTCTTAATAAATACTACTTTGCTGTACTACTTCTTTCATATCTTGAGTAATTTAAGTATTAAAGTAAATACAGTGATCCCTCGCTATATCGCGCTTCGTCTTTCGCGGCTTCACTCCATTGCGGATTTTAAATGTAAGCATATGTGAATATATATCGCGGATTTTTCACTGGTTCGCGGATGTCTGCGGTCTACAGTACGTGTGCTTCCTCAGTTGATTTGCCCATTTGAATTCAAACAAGGGACGCATTTGAATTCAAACAAGGGACGCTATTGGCGGATGGCTGAGAAGCTACCCAATCAGAGCATGCGGTTAAGTTCCTGTGTGCTGCTGATTTGCTCAGCGACGGAGTGCTGCATTAACCAGGAAGTCTAATCTCACTCAATGAGTGCCCCTGCTACTGCTTCAGGAGCCATGTCCAAGCGCCAACAGAAGATGCAAATGATTGCAGAAAAGGTAAAAGTTTTGGATATGTTGAAGGAAGGAAACAGCTACACCGCTGCAGGACACCATTACAGCATCAATGAGTCCACGATTCTTTTTATTTAAAAAGGAGGAAAAGCATATAAGATCTACGGCCGCAGTGTCCTTTAACGAGGGCGCAGAACGAGTTGCAAGTGGACGTGACAAGGCAGTAGTCTGGATGGAATCTGCTTTAGGGATTTGGATTGAAGAGTGATGGAAGAAGAACAACGGCGGTGCTAAACAGTCGCCTGAAGAGGCTCCTTTAGAAGAGCTGTAACGCTATCCTTTGTTGTGCAGTAAAATTAAACTCATCGTTATCGTACAAGTCGTCGTGTCATTGTTGGTGAGTAACCATAATTAATTATTTACGTACAGTACTTATTACATGTACATAGTTTAATGTCACTGTACACACATTTTACTGTATACAATTTTTCTTGCATTGTACGTATTTATTGCTGGTGGCCTGTCTGTCGTAATGGCTGTAACATATGTGATATCGGAGACGCTCGATATCTTTAAAATAATATTTAGGTTTTACTGTATAATTTCAACGAATCTTACCTAATATCTAAGAGAATACAAAGGGTTTATGCTGTATAATTGTGCGTGAAATGTTTATAATAGTGTGGGAGAGTTTATAAGGGCTTAAAATATATAAAAATAACCATATAAACATATGATTTCTACTTCGTGGATTTTCTTATTTCGCGGGTGGCTCTGGAACGCAACCCCCACGATGGAGGAGGGACTACTGTACATGGCACCTGGTGAGGGGAGATTGCCACTTCCTTTCTCACGGTGTTAGTAAGCTGAGGGAGAAGTTCCCAATATACAGTAGCACAATTGGAAATAATGCATCATTGGTTAGGAAGTGGCATTACCCAAGGTATATCAGCCTTCATGTGTCTAGGTTATTCTTGGGGACAAAAGTAGCATTTAGGTCTAGGTTATATCTGGGGACACCAATGTATTGTTCATGCTAAAGCTAGTGAGTCCTATGTGGGATACTGAGGAGTGACAGGCTGCGCACGCATCACTCATAATCAGTGCTTAAATATACGGTTTATCTGTATAAGTCTTCCTGTGTATGTGTGTGTTAACCTTAAGGTATGAAAGTAGACCAATCCAAAAATGAACGTGGCGAATTCCACTAACC
Organism: Erpetoichthys calabaricus; assembly: GCF_900747795.2. Lineage (NCBI taxonomy): Eukaryota > Metazoa > Chordata > Cladistia > Polypteriformes > Polypteridae > Erpetoichthys > Erpetoichthys calabaricus. Next base: position 29,449,882 of record NC_041400.2, on the reverse strand, counting down.
CCACAACTGTACACCTGCTTATTCCATTTCTCCTACCAAGCTTTGGAGTCATGGGATCCTTTAAGCTCTGTTTTGCTCGAGTGCCAGGCTAGTGGAACATCCCAAACCAAAAAAAAAAAATCAGAGAAGAGAGCACTACTTTTGAAATGCTATATCATCCTCTGAATTTTATACACAGAAAGGAAACTGACAGAATGGTACTGACCAGAGCACCAAAATATTGGATGGTCCTGCCCAAGCCAAACAGTTTCCCTTCTGTCTGTGCTCTTCTGTTTAGCTGGACATACAGAAGACACTCTGTTTACGGGTTAGCCAGACAGGCTGGTTTAAGCTGCTACACACAAGGTCTCGCCATTTCTACAGCCCCGTCCATTTCAGAATTTGGTGACAAAGTGCCGTAATATTGGTCTACACATGTAAAGACTTAGTAGATGAGCTTTTGTTGTATTAGGGTACTGTAGTTTAAACTGATTTTATATAGTATTTTGTTGTTATTCCAGTTGCACAACTCTTTATTATTTCTTGTTCTCTTTCCATATATTAAATTGTTTACTGAGAAAGGTGATGCAGAGAATTAGGCTAGATATCTAACACAACACATACATAAAGTGTAAATGAACAGCCCTAGACAAACAATTTGAACAGCTGTTGCAAGTTCACAGCTTTATATAAATAATGATTTTGTCCAGGCCCAAGCAACACCAGTGGAGGGAGCCAGGAAGCAGGACAGTCCCTTCAATTTATCAGCTGCAATTTGTCATATCTGGGACATTGTCATAAATGCTTGTGCCCTGGAGGATTCTGTGGCCTAGTTGTTAACATCTTCGCTCTTGAGAACTGTACACGCACTTGTTTTCTTGGCATGGATAAGCAGCTGATCAGCTTCAGATACACACAAAAGCAAGTGAGCAGCAATTCCTGGATGGTTTGCCACATATCCAGGCTGAAAAAATAGTCAGGAAATGAGGACATAAAAATTAGGATGAGTAATGCACGCACAAAATGAGACGTCAGTGACCCACATGAAAAAGCCTACACACCACAGGTCACTTCTCTTCTGTTTTATTGGCTCTCTGCCCATCCGTAGTCTTTCTAGGGCATCCTTTACAGAGTCCTTGTGTGTAGTTAATAAGAGTCACCACCCTAAAGACCAAGGGCAGCACTACCTTATATTGATTTCACTCACAGTTTTGACTCTGCTTGTATGCTCTCACTAATTCAACATCAGAAAGACATGGATGCTAAGGACAGCAACTTACTTGGCTGGTCACAAGCACTGGCCTAGCTGTTCTCCTTATACACTGAATTCTAACCATTAGTGTCCTCATTTACATCACAAAGACTAATATACTGGATATACTGGTAAGCAGTGTAAAATAAATGAAAAGGGAGCACGAGTACTTGATCAGTAAATGATACAAAGGAAAACTAAAACAAAGTACAAAACAATTTCTTTCAGTATTGGGGCAAAAGGCTAACATGCATTGATTACTTTGGTTGGAATTGAATGTGTGCCAGTGCTGCATGTGAAGCAGTCAAGAGCAATAAACAACTTTGTACGGAAAAGACGATGAAGCTGTCAGAAGCTTGATGGTGTCACCAGATCAGCATGGCACAGCACAGCTTCCCTCAACCTGATTGAGTCGAGGCTCTCAGTGACCTCCTGGCAGATCTGTGGTCATTGGTTTTGTGTTGTTTCTAGAACCACATCAAGGCTATCATTCCACATACTTTTGTAGGACACTGATTATTCTTCTATGGTTTTACAAACTTTCTATGCTGTTGGAATAAGAAGCTCAAATCTAAGGGGCAATAGAGTGACATAAGCATCCTTCACAATTAAGGGTGTGAACTGGGCAAAGAAGCCATAGAGATATAAGAAAGCTGAAATATTTAGTCTAAGTCCCAAAGCTCTTTGTTGTCTGGAAAGGCCCTGCCACTCTACTCTGAAATTACACAGTCGCATTAAGCGTGCGCTGAAACTTGGCAGTGGCCCAATTACTACAATCGTGCCGTAAAGACTCCAAATGACAGGATTCCACAAAGCCATGGTGCTTGACTTGCAACATTTTGACCTTATACGGACAATCAAAACCCATGCAACGAGACGCCCTACTTGTCTGCTCTACATTTTCCAAATGCTTCTGCAGGGCAAAATTACAATTATAAAAATACAGCAAAGCAAATCAGCAAATGCCCAACTCTGTCAGATTCTTCTTCCTTGAGGGTTTTTTTTTTTTTTATTAAATTTACCAGTTATGCTTCCACAGCACAAGGTCATGGGTTCGAAGTCCTCTATGTCTGCAACTATACACTGCAATGATAAGAATGTGCTGAGCAGCACCTGGACAATGGTTTATTAAGGGATTCCTCTTACAATGCACTCTTTAAAAATGCAAGATTTACTAACAACACTGAACAGTAGGCAATGCCTTTTAAGGATTTCAAACATACAAAAATGACATTCCACTTTGGTGAAAAACTTACTTGAGTGTGCGCTGAAGCTCAGCTACTCTCCCTTGTCCTAAGTCATGCATCAAAAATGTGTTTCCCAAGAAGCAGAACTGGCATGTAGCATCTGCTGGCAGGGTCCACACACTAACTTCATTCCAATATCTTAAAACATTCAACAATATATTTCCTTGTATCACAAAAATGTTAAAATATAATGAAAAACTGCCATAGGGAGTAGTGTGTCACAGTTGTTACATCCATTGTCTCACAGCTCCAAGTACCAGTCTGGTCACTATTTGGTTCAATTTTGCAAATTGTCTCTGTGTCAGCCTGGACCTCCATGAGGTACTCCAGTTCCCATATTCATCCCAAACACACACATGTTCTCAAAGAAAGACTACTTGTGTGGAGAAATGTGTACTAACCAAGTGGCTAGCACTACACAAGGCTTTCAGAATAGGCCATAACGGATAATTCACGGATTCAACCATTGTTGTGTATGTGATGTATATTTGGTCAAGGCTTTGGACTTCAATCCCTGAGGTTGGGTTCAAATCCCATTACTGACACTGTGTGCCCCTGAGCAACTCACTTGACCTAAAGAAACGTAACCACTTGTATCATAAATGCTTTAAGTTGCCTTGGATAAATGAGTCAGCCAAATAAGTAAATGTAAATGTACAAATTATCTTGTATTGCTTTACACTTTATGATTGTGTGCACATAAAAATAATGTAAATAAATGTTCAAAATTGTTTTTATGCCTAATAGGAAAGAAAGTTAGCAAGACAATGCTTCAGCTGTATAGCCTTCATCAGGTATGTATAAAAAAAAAATGGTAATGAGTTACTTTCTGAAACTAAAGCCTGTATTGACTTTTCATAGATAATACAATGCAAGTTTAACACACCTAAGATTCACCCAGAATAAATAAACTCCAAATCTGCACACTGGGTCCGTAAAGCCGATGTCATATTACACAACTTCTAGTCAGTGTGGATGTGAAATCTGACAACTGTAGTTGCTGATCTTGTCAATTTAAACAACTAAAAATGGCAAGGTATATCAAATTATACAACTTCAGGAAGGATTTGTAGCACAGTGTCACATTTCTAAAGTATCGTGACCTCACCCCGTCTGCCTGACAGAACTGATGTTTATGAAAAGGTTTTACAGGTAAGTTTAGCCACACTATCAACCTTTTTTTTTTCCTATTTTTCCATTCAATCATGGTACACAAAATACCAGCCATCAGAGAGATAAAATCTATTTAGTTTGTGTGACCCAAAGGAGCTGCATTCCTTATTCTTTGTAACTGTATTATATGCATTGGACTTCCAGTTGAGCACTCATTGGTTGTTGCCTTACATGAACAAATAGACTGCCCCTACAACTTAAGACATAATCAAATTGCAGACTACTCAGACTGAGTATGTCACACTACACAACTGGACTGACCCAACCCGCTAAGACTATATAAATAAAGTATATAATTGGAAATCACTGGAAATGTCATGCAATGTGACATTGTATTAACCTTACATTCAAATCCTTGAAATTAGGCTTTCCTTTAAATTTCTGAGCCAGCCCCTTCTCCCACGCCATTCTCTCTCACTCAGTTTTCTAATACTTTTATCTGCGCCTTATGTTCAATTCGTTCTGTGTTTCAGATTCCTCCTGAATGCTACCTCATTCATAACTTAAAAAAAGGTTCTTGTGTAAACTAGCTGCAGAAACCAAACACTTGCTGAATGAAGACAAGAGGACTTCTTGGTACAGTAGCTTGCCAAGAAGCAATGCTGTGTGGACATTTCATGATACTGCTTTAAGATTAGGTATGTTGACCCACTCCAGGATTGAGATGACATGCTACAGTATTAAAGATTGCCAAATCAGAAAAATTCTCTCTGCATATTCTGCAACCTCTCAGTGCTTTATTTACATACTTAGGAATGTATTACCAGTGATCTCAGCAGAAGAAAATCACCTTTGCTAAACTTGTTTTATAGAAACACAAAGGAGAGAGCAAAAAGAGCAAGCAGATTTAAGTAAGCATTTTTAATTGTGGGCGGCACTGTGGCGCAGTGGTAGCGCTGCTGCCTCGCAGTTAGGAGACCCGGGTTCGCTTCCCGGGTCCTCCCTGCGTGGAGTTTGCATGTTCTCCCCGTGTCTGCGTGGGTTTCCTCCCACAGTCCAAAGACATGCAGGTTAGGTGGATTGGCAATTCTAAATTGTCCCTAGTGTGTGCTTGGTGTGTGGGTGTGTTTGTGTGTGTCCTGTGGTGGGTTGGCACCCTGCCCGGGATTGGTTCCTGCCTTATGCCCTGTGTTGGCTGGGATTGGCTCCAGCAGACCCCCGTGACCCTGTGTTTGGATTCAGCGGGTTGGAAAATGGATGGATGGATTTTTAATTGGTCATTCAATTTCTATGTATGTTTGTTGCATTGAAATTAAAATTTGTTATGTATCCTGGGATGCAATTCTATTTGAAATAGAATAAATTCTACTGCATTGGACTACAAAAAGAAAACATTTGATTCAGATAAAGACCATTTTTACACTATTACCCAGATCAGAGACTAACAATCAGTATTGGTCTAATCTGAATCGAACGTTTAGTGCAAATGCGACAAATAAAACTACACTGAAAAGACTGTGTAAACTTAGCCAAAACACGACTTATGCCTGAGGAATTTTGGATGCTATCCCAAAGGGTGGCAGGCCTAATCCCTCTGCATCTTCCTCATCACACCCATTCTTTAACATCCTTTACGAATTCTATGGTGTGCAGTCACTTAACTGAGCAAAACATTTTTTTTCCCATTTGCATCGTTCACAATTGCTGCCTACTTTCAGAATCTGATGGGCTACAGGTAGTCCAATTTCTTTCTACATACTATACTCTTTTTTTTTTTAAAAAAAACTTTCAGTATTACAATGTTAATATACTTTAAATTTTTTACAACAGTCAAATATAGTTAGATGTGATGCTATCATCCTTTCATATAATTCTATGCTATACCCACATCAAAGCTATCTTCTTATATAATACGCTGCTGTGGCTGTTCCGTTTGTTGGTCCAGGATTTTAAATAACCGGTAGCTCGCAAACTGTTTGAACTATTGACATGAAATTTGGTACATATATACTACGTGACCTGTTTCAGGGTGATGATCTTTATTACTCTTTTTATTTTTATTTTATTTTAATTTTATTGTAGAATCAACTCTCGGCAGCGGTCAGCAGGGCGGCCGTGCATGCACCGTTCTCATCCCAACCACCTTCGCTGTCACTTCCCCTACCTCTTCATATCTTAAAAAATTCTTGAGGCAGATAGAAGACTTAAGTGCCAGCTTAAGTGAAAAATTAAAGAAAACACACTAAGTAATTCCAACACAAACACTGACTTAATCAGTTTTAATGTGAAAAGATGCCAATGGAAGAAGAGAAGAAGCGGGCCGCTAGGGTTGAGAAAAGAAGAGCTGCTCAGGAACAACAAGCACATCAACCTCTGAGCAAACGAGTTCTAAACGTACAGAGAAAGAGGATGAAAACTATAAGTCAAGTGTATTCACTGCACGTTATTGTGCAGTACGCCATTACTGGTATATTATAATAGATGAAATGTTAATTTTATTTCTGCAAATATTTACAAAGTACTCCAAACTTGTTACATCAAAAAGCAAGTTTAAGTCTACCAATTCCAGCAGGTTAAATTTCTAAGAAAATCAGACGCTAATGACATAAACAAAATGCAGGGAGACCGGCACATCAAAGTGCTGATTATTTTACCAACAATGACATATTGAAGCATAAAACAGTGAAATGCCTCCTAAATATATCCTTCTAAGGGACATGCTGAGCACTTGAAATGCTCTATGAAGAGCCATGCAAACAGTAAGCTGCTTTCTAAAAGGCATTCCAGATCAAGTGGGAAAGATGACACTACCTCTCTGAAATGAAGGACAGACACTTCCTCTCAGTCTTGGCCAGCTTGTTACCAACAAAGAAATCCTTATATGCAGTAGACAGCCTATATGAACAAGGGAAACCCTCAGTCCTCAAGGCTGCCTTCAGTTCAAAGACCCCCCAATGTGCAGAAGTATGCAATGACAATTATTATTAAAGCTAATTTGTTTTTTTCATATCAGAAACTAAGGGAGCCTACTATTGTTACAAAAAATTTACCAACCCACTTGCTGTAGCATTTAAGGATAAGTACATCCCTTCAGCACAGTAGCCTAGTTACTATGCTGTGTGTGTGCAAGGTTAACTCTTCTATCTAATCATTTGTATGACCCTAAATTAGCAACTTAACCAACAAATCCTTCTACTATAGAAATGTAAGTAACCACCTTTGAAGTAATACATGTAAATATAAGCTGCATTCCTCTTTGGGGCTTTGATGTGAAGAGGTCCACTACAAATTCTTCCCTCTAATCTCTGAAAATCCACAAGCAAGACTCAACAATTCTAGATCATGCAGAAGAGAGACACCAAGATCCGCAGTGCAGATCATCATGTATGAAAGAAAAAGAGCAAACTCAAAACATTCAGCTGATGTATTAAAATTATCCTTAGTGGCCATTAAGGAGATCCAGACAAAGAAGGAGTCCCTCGTGGTCTTGATGACTTACCGGTTGCGGCTGCTCTGCAATGCAACAGTTGAAGCACAACCAGAATTCACTCATTGTTAACAGTTCCAGGTTATTTAAATGTGATGCACACAAAAGTGAATACTTTAAAGTTCCTGAAGAAGCTGTCCACTCTGCTTAAAGTTAGAAACAAAGGAGGCTGGAAAAGGAAGTCCTTAGAGTGAGTGAAGCCAGCAACCTGTATAAGAGGGGAAAAAAAATAAAATAAATTTACAGTTACAAAGAGAGAAACAGTTGGGCAATATAACTGTTATCTTCAACTTTTATAACCAGCCATTGTTAAAATTATTTGCATTCACAGGAGATTTCAGCTTATGAGAAACATCTCATCTTGCATGACTAAACACAACATCCTGTTAATTACTCTACATCCCTTGTAACCCTCTTAGTGCATTGTGGCATCTTCATTTGGTAGGAAAAAACTACACCAAAGCACCTCAAAAGATCAAGATGGTGAGTTATATGCTCTATCTGAGAACCTTACTTTTTACCTAAGGCATGGCTACAGAAGAACTGTACTTGAGCATAGCCTCTATCAGAGCTCTCCTTTAAGTACTGGACTACAGTGATTCTTTTCTGGCAGGACATCCAGACATTGTCATTAGATTTCTTCTTCTTCTTCTTCTTCTTTTGGCTTCTCCCGTTAGGGTTTGCCACAGCGGATCATCTTCTTCCATATCTTTCTGTCCTCTGCATCTTGTTCTGTTACACCCATCACCTGCATGTCCTCTCTAAACCACATCCATAAACCTTCGCTTAGGCCTTCTTCTTTGCCTCTTCCCTGGCAGCTCTATCTTTAGCATCCTTCTCCCAATATACCCAGCATCTCTCCTCTGCACATGTCCAAACCAAGGCAATCTCGCCTCTTTGACTTTGTCTCCCAACCGTCCAACTTGAGCTGACTCTCTGATGTACTCATTTCTAATCCTATCCATCCTCGTCACACCCAGTGCAAATCTTAGCATCTTTAACTCTGCCTACTCCAGCTCTGTCTCCTGCTTTCTGGTCAGTGCCACCATCTCCAACCCATATAACATAGCTGGTCTCACTACCATCCTATAGACCTTCCTTTTCACTCTTACTGATACCCGTCTGTCACAAATTACTCCTGACGCTCTTCTTCACCCATTCCACTCTGCCTGCACTCTCTTTTTCACCTCTCTTCCACAATCCCCATTACTCTGTACTGTTGATCCCAAGTATTTAAACTCATCCACCTTCGCCAACTCTACTCTCTGCATCCTCACTACTCTCTAACTTGCTGACCTTCATTCCTCTCCTCTCCTCTCTAGAACATATCTCCACTTCTCCAGGATCTCCTCAACCTGCTCCCTACTCGGGGACTCCTTTCTGATCTTGTCTGTTGATAAGGGGATACAAAGGCAAATTCTAAAGTTGTCGCAGGCCACCTGAGGAGTATCATATCTCTACCATGTCCTGGATCTGCCTTGGGTCTCTTCCATGTGGATTGTGCCTAGAATTTTCTCCAGAAGATTCCCATAATGGTCTATGCTAATTACTCTGGATTCTAAGAGGTGGTGATTTAATTACTAGGTCTTTTGGGATTGCAGAGCTCCACAATGGTGTGACTGAAAGGCCTGTGCTCCAGGCAGTGTTACTTTTGGCAAAATGGTTACATGATTTTAGTCGGCAAGGATCTGGCAGCCAGTTGATCTATATAGGTTGGTCAGACATATCCTGAAGAACCAATGTGAAGCCACTATGTGTGGCCCCCACCCACATTGGGCAAGTCAAGTGTGATGTCAATCCATTGACAGAAACATTTCAGATACAGACCTACAACACCATGACAAAATAAATCAAATAAATACAAGTGTAATATTGGCACATGCCATTTATCTGAACCGACAGAGAAAATAACGCAGAAAAGCCACTTCAATGTTCTCTTGCCTCCCCTGGGGTTGTCAGAATGGGGCGATGTATTAGGAACAGTTCTCTTGCTTCTGCATTCAAGGCATTTAATCATGATATTATGATAATTTGACAGTACAAATTGCCTGGCAGACTCACATTTAATTTACCCATGTGGGGAATAGACACAAAACTAGGCCAAATTATGACCACTTCATCAGGAAGTTGTGCTCTCTGTCAAATTCCCTTAGCTCCTGAGCTCTTCTGTAAAGCCCAACAAAGCACAACACTACCCAATAAAGCACCCAAGACAAACCATTTGCCCACCACAGGCAGTATTTGTGTTGCAGCTGTGAAAATGACACCCCTGGAGAAGCTTAAATACGTGGGAGAGTTGTAATCGCAGGTTTGCAATCTCACGCTAGCAATTACTGCCGTTTGCAATTATGGCTTAATTAGAAGTCATTTCTAATCCTCCTTTGAGCTGCAGCCCTTACCTCCTCTTACTGTTGTTTGTGAAAACTCAAAAAAGTCAACTCAAGACTTTGCTTTCGGCTGAAGTCTGTAGTTAACAACAGCTGAGAAGAGCTTGATGTGGGCTATCAGAAGAATACAAGGCCAAGGACCAAATTAACTGGTGTTGAAGATGCTTTGGGATTAAAAAATAGACAACAAAGGGATTCAAAGATGTGCTGGAAAAAGACTTGCGAAGGAACTTGTTACAAATGCAATCTTTAATCTGTCAATAAATGCTGCTATATGCTTGCTTCAACCTCAAAACTGAACAAGCAGTCAGATACACAATGTCTACAGCACACTTACTTCTTTTCAGTCTCAGCTTTTCTTTGCACCAATCAGGGGTCCAATTTCATTTATTTTTATCTTCCCTATATTTACCAATTATAACCTTCAGCAAGTATAAATAGTCATGCAAAGTACCAATGCAATATGTACTTCAAGAAAAAAAAGTATGAGTGACAGCTACAAACTGAAATATTCTATATCCAAATAATAAACAACAGCACGCTACAACTACTTCTGTTTAAGGCCAAGAAGAATCCCAGAGCTGCCATCCATCCCTACATTGATGTCAAAGGGGCATGCCACCCTCCTGAAGTCCACAGTGATTTTCTCCATTGAGAGAAGAAAACCAAGTCAGATCACAAAGCATCTCTCCTTCGACAAAGGCGTATCTTGCACTCAAGGCAGACACTGGACCATGGTGATTAGTGAGCACAAAAACAAATTCATTATTTATTGCAATTCTGATTTCTCACCAATCAAACAAAAGGCTAGTTGATCATAACAGGGTACACACCATTGACATATAGCATAAGACTCAAACGAAAACAAATAAAAAGACAATGAAGCAGCCTGTGAGAAGGCGGAGTATTATCTGGAAACATCACTTGGAATTCCCGTTCACCTGCCCCTTCCACTCACTAAAACAATGGAACTTTTTAATTTCCCTTCAAGGAGGTGCTTGTACGAATGGGATGGTAAATTGTAATATGTATTGTATTTCTAATTCATAATTGTCAACATTTCTTCTCATCATTTTATATAAATAATTTAACCTTGTATTTGTACTCTTTATTGCAAACAGGCACACTTTACTTATTTGGGAATCATAAACACATATTTCTCCAATAAATGCGTTAAGGGGGATGGTCATAATTATACAATTGTACTGGGTTACTTTCCAGAATGTTCCAACATTTGTGCTAGATTTAAGAGTAATGTAGCCCAGGTTTATATTAAGTTTTTTTTTTATATTATTTGCTTGTACTATATACTAGAGGAGCACATAACCTTGTCTTGCTGGTAGCTGCACAATATTTAAAATGTATACTTGGTTACCCCATTAGATGGGCAATCTGTGCGAATGGGGTGCCGCATAGTGAGTAGTGTGGGATTTGGGGGGTGGTGGAAGGAGGGGAGGAAGTTTTGAGAAGGAAAGAGAAGGTGAGAATGAAGTAAAGGAGAAAGAACATGGATAGAGTAGAAGGGAGCGAAAGAGTAGATGACAAAGAAAGCAAAATTGTCCAAGACTAAAATAAACCAGGTCAACCAAGTCAGAAAAGTGGCATGTCCAAAAAGCAAGGTGTTACATTATTAATGGTGTGTTAAGGGCATCCATATTATATTTCTCAGCAAGTATCCACACTGTGCCAGAAACAAATATATATACATGTACACATATACATACATACACACCCACACACATATAAATGTGTGTGAAAATATATTTATCGTTGATTATGTATTAATTAAAACTGAATATTTTGTGCTGCTCATGAACAGTAAATATCTTTAAATGACTTTAATTGGCTGAAAGTTTGACTTATCACCTAATGGAAAGTACGGTACTTTCAGTACTTAAGTTAATCAGCGAATGAGATGGGGATTGAATACTGAATATATTTGCTGGACAAAAAGGTGAGATTTTATTTTATTAAAGAAAGGATGCCTTCTACTTGCAGTATTTCTACAAATGGAGACACGCCTATAAAAAGAACAAGTCATTTAATAGTGTTTACTGTTAGATGAAAGAACAGGAACCAGTGCATTTGAGTTATTGTGGTGGGGATGCCAAGAACAGAATTAAGTACCCATGAACCAGCCCAAGTTTAAAGCAAATGAGGGCTGGATGTTACAGTAATAAATAAGTTTGTAAATTGCTCCTACTAGCTACTGCCTGTTTTCCTTCCAAAACTGTGTTCAGCTTATCTACCAGAGAGCACTATCTCACAGTGGACAACTGCCCTAAAGTATGCTGCACTGCTAAGTGGTGTCACACAACCAAGACAATTTTTGGGTGTTGTGCAGGGTTTTAAAGTGTCATGGAGCAGCGTGGCACTCCTGGCAGCCCAGAGGTACTGACTTCAGAGATCACAGTAACAGACCTTACATTTTTGAGTTTGTTCTTAATACATTTTGGGGAGTATACACTTTACTTATAAGGAAACTAGGGCAACTATTCAATTAAAAAAATGTAATCGCGATTAAACAATTAAAACTTTCATTCAAAATTAACTGCATATTAATAGCAACTTTTATTTCTTTCAAGCACAATAATATTTTCCTTTAAAGGAGAAATAACTTGAGAATAATTTCTAAAAAAAAAAAAAAAAAACAATTTTAACAATCACTTGCCTATGCATAATAAATTATTTCAGTTTATTGATGTAACAGGAACACCACCCAAAACCATTTCTGGGGGTTGCTATTATACTCAGGAAAACCAAAGCATATGGTTTGGACTGCTGTGTTGCAATAAAACATACCAACAGCACTAACAATTGCACAAAAAATTACACAATTAGGCTTTTATACAGAAAAGAATTGACTAGAAAAAAACTTATAAATTGGTGTCTGATCTTGTTATTTTTTTAGATGTTTTAAACTGTACGTTGTCAAAGAATGTATCATTTATGAATTATAAAATAAGTCTAACTATCTTAGCCTTCTGCCCAAATGGATGGAAATATTAGAATGATTAATTTGCACTGATTATTGCCTAGTTTTATCAGTTCCGGTATAACAGAGGCTGACATACAATTAAACAACAACGACATACTATGTCTGATTTTGGGCAAGTGTGAGTGACGTATAAGAAATCAGAAATCAGTGTGTCATCTGCTCTTTAGCTACATGAACATACAGTCATATGAAAAAGTTTGGGAACCCCTCTCAGCCTGCATAATAATTTACTCTACTTTCAACAAAAAGATAACAGTGGTGTGTCTTTCATTTCCTAGGCACATCTGAGTACTGGGGTGTTTTCCGAACAAAGACTTTTAGTGAAGCAGTATTTAGTTGTATGAAATTAAATCAAATGTGAAAAACTGGCTGTGCAAAAATTTGGGTCCCCTTGTAATTTTGCTGATTTGAATGCCTGTCACTGCTCAATGCTGATTACTTGCAACACCAAATTGGTTGGATTAGCTCGTTAAGCCTTGAACTTCATAGACAGGTGTGTCCAATCATGAGAAAAAGTATTTAAGGTGGTCAATTGCAAGTTGTGCTTCCCTTTGACTCTCCTCTGAAGAGTTAACGGCATGGGATCCTCAAAGCAACTCTCAAACGATCTGAAAATAAAGATTGTTCAGTATCTTGGTTTCAGGGAAGGCTACAAAAAGCTATCTCATAGGTTTAAACTGTCAGTTTCAACTGTAAGGAATGTAATCAGGAAATGGAAGGCCACAGGCACAGTTGCTGTTAAACCCAGCAGGTCTGGAAGGTCAAGAAATATACAGGAGCGGGATATGCGCAGGATTGTGAGAATGGTTACAGACAACCCACAGATCACCTTCAAAGAACCTGCAAGAACATCTTGCTGCAGATGGTGCATCTGTACATTGTTCTACAATTCAGCGCAATTTGCACAAAGAACACCTGTATGGCAAGGTGATGAAAAAGAAGCCCTTTCTGCACTCACGCCACAAACAGAGTCACTTGTTGTATGCAAATGCTCATTTAGACAAGCCAAATTCATTTTGGAACAAAGTGCTTTGGACTGATGCGACAAAAATTGCGTTATTAGATCATAACAAAAAGCGCTTTGCATGGCGGAAGAAGAACACCGCATTCCAAGAAAAACACCTGCTACCTACTGTCAAATTTGGTAGAGGGTCCATCATTCTGTGTGGCTAGTTCAGGGCCTGGGCCCTTGTTAAAGTTGAAGGTCGGATGAATTCAACCCAATATCAACAAATTCTTCAGGATAATGTTCAAGCATCAGTCACAAAGTTGAAGTTACGCAGGGGTTGGATATTCCAATAAACCAATGACCCAAAACACAGTTCAAATCTACAAAGGCATTCATGCAGAGGGAGAAGTACAATGTTCTGGAATGGCCGTCACAGTCCCCTGACTTGAATATCATAGAAAATCTATGGGATGATTTGAAGCAGACTGTCCATGCTCAGCAGCCATCAAATTTAACTGAACTGGAGAGATTTTGTATGGAAGAATGGTCAAAAATACCTCCATCCAGAATCCAGACACTCCTCAAAGGCTATAGGAGGCATCTAGAGGCAGTTATATTTGCAAAAGGAAGCTCAACTAAGTATTGATGTAATATCTCTGACATTTATTGTCCTGTCTAATTTTGTTATGATGCATATTGCATATTTTCTGTTAATCCAATAAACAATATCACTGCTGAAATACTACTGTTTCCATAAGGCATGTCATATATTAAAAGGAAGTTGCTACTTTGAAAGCTCAGCCAATGACAAACAAAAATCCAAAGAATTAAGAGGGGTTCCCAAACTTTTTCATATGACTGTAGGTAGCATTTGCACCATGCTGTTTCAGGTCAGATATTCCTCCACAGGCAACTGAAAAAGTTCCACAGCAAGCGTTTTCATCACCAGGGACAGGGGTGACCCACTGACATTCTGCCTCTTACTCACACGTATATCTTAACAGCCTCTTGCGTTTCAAGGGTGAACTTGCATTAGCAGACATACTGTGTGTAGTGTCTTGTTCTGGATGTTCCACTACACTGTGCAATGTGACTATGTTTAATATGCTCAATATCCATATTACTAACCGAGAATGCTAAACCGGATGGACGCAGGGACATCCGGCCATGGGCCGTAGCCGCAAAAAGACGTACTGCGCAGGCGCCCCAAGAAATGAGGCTCCGCGAGAGGCGGACTTACTGCGCAGGTGCCCCAAGAAATGAGGCTCCGCGAGAGGTGGCCGCGACCACAGAAAAAAGGAGTGAGCACAGAAAAAGGGAGTGAAAGAAATGAGGCCCCGCGACGCCGCAAAAAGACGTACTGTGCAGGCGCCCCAAGAAATGAGGCTCCGCGAGAGGCGGCCGCGACCACAGAAAAAAGGAGTGAGCACAGAAAAAAGGAGTCAAAGAAATGAGGCCCCGCGACCACAGAAAAAAGGAGTCAGCACAGAAATAAGGAGTCAAACGCAGGCGACGCACAGCGCCGCACGAAACCCATTGCACACGAAACTAGCACACAAAAAAAAAGAAGCCGCTCGCGCCCACCTGCAAGCCCCCCCCCCCCTACAGGCACCGGACGGGACACACACAAAGAGGACGATTCAACAAGCCCCTGGCACACAAAAAAAAAGAACCCAAAACCACCCCACTCACCCTACAAGCAACGGACAGGACACACACAAAGAGGAGGATTCAACAAGCCCCTGGCACACAAAAAGAAAGAAGACGCTCGCGCCCCACCAATCCTCCACCCCCCGCAAAAGCACACAGCGCCGCACGAATCCCATTGCACACGAAACGGGACCCACACAAACAGGAGGATTTAACAAGCTCCTAACGCACCAAAAAAAAGAAGCTGTGACCGCCACGCCAGGCCCATTAGAGACGAGACATGGCACACGAAACGTTCACAACAACGACGAATCAGACCCACAAACACACTAACATCAATAAGAAGTGACACCCAAAGCCCCATTTCTAAAGGAACCGTCCATATTAAACATACGTCATCTCAACACCTTCACACTAGGCAGCATAGGTGGATCTCCTTACAATAAAGCACTATTAACCGTTCAACTGCAGAAAAGGCTCCATATTAACAGTGAGTGCGATCCTCCTTATTACTTATCCATATTTCGCATGCTGAGGAACAAACAAGTCATGAATACACGCTCACGGGTACAAAACGATTCGGCTCGGATAACGGGACCAAACACACGAACCCGCATGAAACAACAAAATACACAGCGGCGCATCTGCATTACATCCTACAATAGTTCATTTGATTTTGCATCTACCGGAGTAAATATCAGGTCACCAAAAGGCAATGACCCATACTGCTTTCGCGTATGTGGACAAATATTACATCGCATTGGAACAGTGCACCCTGAAACAAATCAAGAACGCAAATATGCACAAATCACGTCGGCACCTACAAAGCGCTTCTGAAACCGCGGAAGAACAAATGTCTCGGCTCCAAAAACACATGTCACTCCTTATTCCAAATACCGGTCCCAATCACAGAAACATCGGTATCCACTATGACAATGCACAGTAACAATGCACGTGACATCCGTCTTGCCACACTATTAATTATAGATGAATGTACAATGGCATCCAGTCACTTACTCAACACCATTGATAAACTTCTACAAACGTTGATGAATAATAATATTCCCTTTGCGGGAAAGGTACTTTTATTAGGAGGAGATTTTAGACAGTGCTTAACTATTACTCCACTTACAATGCGCTCAGCTATTGTTCAGTCCACCTTAAAATACGCGAACAATTGGCATTGCGTTGATGAATAATAATATTCCCTTTGGAGTGAAGGTACTTTTATTAGGAGTAGATTTTAGACAGTGCTTACCTATTGCTCCACATGCCGTGCGCTCAGCTATTATTCAGTCCACCTTAAAATACGCGACGACGTCATATAAACAACACGAGACCGAACTACAATACATATACAGGCGCGAGACCTGATTGGTGATAATACGAAGAAACGAACAGTGAGTTCGATCCTACTTATTACTTATCCATATTCCTAACGATAAAGATCAAACAAGTCATCAATTCACGATCACGGATACAAAACTAGACGGCTCGAGTAACGGGACCACAAACACGAACCCGCATCAAACAAAAAAATTCACCTCGGCGCGCTTCTAAAACCGCGGAACAAAAAATGTTACGCGAACAATTGGCTTTGCTTTCTAAAGATACACTTTGTACAAAACATGCGATTTCCAGATCCCGAATATAACAATTGGTTATTACAACTAGAACACTGTACACTCACCAATACAGATGGACTTCACCCAGATATTATTACAATTCCTCAACCCTTCATCTGCGACGACTTACTTATGGAGATATTTGGAACAGCGGTCTCATTAGACCAAATGCCCCTTTTAACACAACGCACTATATTATGTCCAAAAAAATATTAATGTTGATCACATTAATAACCAGGTCATTTCATTACTTCCTGGAGAGGCACGGCTCTATCTAAGCTTTGACAAAGTTGACTCTGATGACGACAATGAACATCTAAATTTCCCCTTAGAATATTTGAACACTATTAACCCAGCCGGATTACCACAACACAATCTTAACCTTAAAAACGGAACAATAATCATGCTATTAAGAAACCTTAACACTAAACAGGGTTTATGCAATGGCACACGTTTAGTCGTCAACACCATGACACACAATGTTATTCAAGCAACAGTTCTTACAGGATCACATGCTAACAATACTGTTCTCATTCCTAGAATTGACCTTACGAGTTCTGACCTAGAATTACCTTTTACATTGAAACGCCGACAGTTCCCCATTAAACCTACATTTGCCATGACCATCAACAAATCACAAGGACAAACCATAGACAAGGTTGGCATCTACCTCTCTGAGCCCATTTTTGGACATGGACAACTTTATGTTGCCTTCTCACGTGTTCGCCGTTCATCTGACGTTACAGTTAAAGTTATAAATGCTCCATGCCAAGGAAGACTCATTCAAGGACAGGACACCATCTTTACTACTAATGTTGTGTACAAAGAAATATTCCAATAAACCATTACTCTGTGCCAAACACTGTATTTTTTTGCTTTCTATATGCATCATCCACACCTCCACACTATTCTATATCTCATTCATACATCTCACTCTTTGTCATGCCCCAACGCCAGGGGTTGGCGAGCGAAGCGAGCAGGGGGCGGAGCCCCCTAGTGTTTACATAGAACAATGGCAAGGATGGCACTGGCGCGCAATCTGACTCAGCGCACATTGCTTGTCCATCTGCAAAGTCAGTGCAACATGAAAATGAAACTCATTCACTCTGCTTCTATAACTGGTTTGATTTTAACTGTCCTGATGTTATTCTCTGCACTTTAAAAAACTTGTGTATGGATAAAACCATGTGTACAAAAATGACATTCCTTACTGAATCAATACGGTATATTGTATTTTATGTTAGAAGACTATTATCAAGAAGCAAAACTGAAAATGACCAAGTGCTATTAATAGACTTGGTTTCATTTGGCACTGTTGATTAAGTTTGAAGTGTGGTCAAATTGACCAAATTAAATTAACGCATTTAGGGGTTGCATTAAAAAGTTTAATTACAGAAATATTTAATGTATTAATTGCACATGTTAACAGTAATTAATCAGCAGCTCTAAAAGAAAAGCAGCAAAGCTGTGAACATTCCAGTTACAGAGATTGGGAGGTCATTCAGCATACTGAAAAGCAGTAAATCACCTGTACACTACTCCTGAAAAGTTTCAAGGAATTTATATATCAATGAAAAGAAAGCAGACTTCTAGAGCAAGGAGAGCCACACAGCCTATTGGGAGAAATAAGTGCAGTGACATTCATCACTGACAGAAGTCCAGTTGACAGTTTGCCTTACATCATCAGCCAAAGTACTGCCACAAATAACGTTCTGCCAACTCTGTACTAAGCTGACAGGCAGTACAAATGAGCAACCAGCCAATCTTTACACAGTGCCAAGGCAAAGTACAATCTCACAATACCTGCAACCATGTCTTGCACACTCCCTCCCACTATGTCAATGCCAACAGGGTACAACTCTGAGTCCATCTAAAACCGCAAAGTTAACCACTTCAAGGTTAAATCCACTATCCTCCTAAGGTCCTCCCTGCCATCTCTGTTACAGATCACCGGGCACAAACTATTTGTTAAGTAATGCCTTTGGATCTGCTATTCCGCTGACATAAATGGAGAAGCAGTAGCTGATGTAGTGAAAAATGGGCACAACTTCTTTTCTTCCTTTTGTTTCGCTTTATTTATTAAGTCACTTCTGCAAGCTCTGCTCACTTCTCTTACGTTGTATGCATTCCTGGGTTGCCTTTAAATGCAATATGGTGTCAGTCTGTGGAAACCATGCACTTTTCAGCAAAGACCACAAACATTTTATGTGGCAGTTACTTCTTTCTCTGTATCAATATGGATAGGGTAACATCACCTGAGGCATGCATGTGGTAAGATGATCCCACTTGTGTCAGATTTAAAGCTTTCCCACGGTAGAAAGCCATGCTGCAAGTCATTCATCCAGAATAGCAGCAGACCTGACAAGACATTCATTCAGAAATTCCATGTTGCTGTAAGGCAACATAAAAATATTTTTTAATGTAATACAGTAGCAGAATTCTTAAAAAAATAAAAAAGCTAAACATGGATACCATATTAGAATGCACAATGCCCTCCTAGTTGATTCTACCTCCAAATTTTCCTGTTTAACTCCCAAAATGTATCAAGGCTTCAAGGTTCAGTAGACGCCTGGAACATAACAATCCCAGTCTTGTCCGTGCAAGCCAGTCCTCATTCTTTGCTCTCAGGACCTGTTGCCAGGGCCACAGCTGCAGAGTCAGTCTTTCAGAAATGTTGGTGGGGGGGAAGTTGTACACAAAAGTGTCTTTTATCTCTGATATGCAGACAACCTCCCAGCACATGCAAAGTGCTTCCTTCATCCAATCCTGCTTCTCCACAGGCACAAATCTGCATTTGAACAGAGGATGTGGTCTTAACTGATAGTACTGCTGACATCCAGCCGTGAGAGCTTCAAAGTATACAAGTGCATTTGTGTGTGTATGCATATGCATGCAAGCATAAGGGCAAAGGTACAACAAGAATGATGCCAAGGGCTTGTGGCTTTAAACCTAATAATCACCGCTGAGCAGGCTGTGAATATCTAAGATGTTCCAAAACTATAATGGCCTACTCTATAACCAGTTAGGACTACCAGCTAAGGTGTTCAGCTGTAAAGTTGCTCATTTAATTGTCACCACACTCTGACTATGCAACCCTGGGTGAGATACTTGACCTGCCAATGTTCAAACTGCTGAAACACAGAAACAAAAGGGCCCACTTATGATTTGTCAGACATGGGAATAATAAAATGTAAATAATCATACTCCTCCATTGCACTAGCCCTAAAACCACCAACTTTCATATATCTTACCTCTAACGAGCATTACTGTAACTTCAGGATCTTTGGCAGCAAAAGCTGGCCCGGTAGTAATGGGCACAAAGTAGAAATCAACCTTCACAAGGATGCTAGTCCATGTTAAGAGAAACATAAAGCTGATGAGACAGCTATAGACACAGCAAACTACACACAGAAAGACTCCAAGAGTCTGGACTCAATATTTGCCAACTACTTACATGGTTTCAGCAATACATGGTACAGCAGATTCTTCTTCACGGTACTCTTTTTCACAACGCAGTGCTACATGATCTCATTATCTATACAGTGCTTTCATAGCCTGTGAAGATTCAGTGATTGTCATGGCTTTGTTACAAAAACTCCTCAGAACAGAAACAAAGAGATTGTTAGAAGCACTCCAGAAGTGTGTTGGTCCAGTGGGAAACAAAAATGTTAAAAAAAAAAAAAAATTGAAGGGCGAGATTCAAGTGCTGGCTTTTCAAGGAGGCGTGATATCAGAGTGAATTCCCAAACAGAGACATAAAAGCACCTCTAATTATAGATCAAGGCTTTGAAAATATATGCTCACTCATGGTCAAATGAGATATTTTCAGCCATATAATTGGCAAGGTAGAAGCACATATGAGACAATACACCACTGGAGCAGTCACAGCAAACCATCTTTTAAAGCAGCTTCATTGGTTTATAAGATGAGACTCAAACTCCGCTCCATTAAAAAAAAAAAAAAAAAAAATCACACAATTAGAACTGACATTTCTGGGAGCAATCTCTCACAATAAATACGCAGACTCACAGCCAAGTGCTTCGAGGCTACATGCTACAATGAAACAGAATTTAAAATGATATTGTAATCGACCATCACCAAGCGTACACGGATCCCTCACCCCCAGCCATCTGCACTGGGGATTTCATGTTACTAATGAATTTCAATGCCTAAGCTGACCTGTTTAGGGAATTTGTGCAGAGTCTTCAAGATAGAAAATTAGATTATCACCTCATTTTCAAATCCTGCCAACTACTCTACTGATCCTGAGCAACCTGCCCTAAATTATCAGTGACTAGCACATCTCAGTGATGTCAATGTTTGAGTAAAAGCAAACCTATGGCAAATGAATCTCAATAAAACTGAACTGCCAGAGCTGCTACTGTGGTGATAAATAATACTTTCTTTATTTGTTGCACTTTTATATATCAGGTTTATCGGTATGTATTTTAAAATTATATTTTATATATTATTATATATTGTGGAGGATTGCCGGCTTCCCAGTCCGGCCCTCACCCCCAGGCCGCTAGGAGGAGCCCTCCGGACAGCATATTCGTGCCCCGAGTTCCAGCAGGGCCTCATGGACTTTGTAGTGTCGTTACACAGCCTTGCTGGATACCTTGGGGGCCGCCAGGAGTCGCTGTGGGCCCTTACGTGCCCTATAACCCGGGAGTGCGTCATCACCACGTGACAGGAAGAAACGACGTGCTCCCGGGCTGAAGAAAGACTGTTTGCCCTGACCCGGAAGGAAAACAGACTAGTGGGTTTGGCCAGGAACCATTTCCGGGTCAGGGGCTATAAAAGGACTATGGGAAGCCCAGTACACTGAGCTGAGCTGTGGCTGATGGCCGGAGTTCCCACCCCTTCGTTATATGTTCAGGGGGAGCAGCCATGGACTGTGCAATACCTCCCCATAGATGCTAGATGGCCGCCCCCCTGGGTTGGAGCGGTGCCTTGGTTTCCCACAGGGCTCAATGGGAATTGGAGTTGGGTGCATTCCTGTTGGGTCCCGGAGGCACCACCAGGGGGTCCTGCAGCTGGGACTCCGGAACCCGTATGGGCAGTATATTCGCCACACCTGGAAGTGCAGCAGGAACTCAGCAGTCAACCACCTGGAGCACTTCCGGGTGGACTATAAAAGGGGCCAGCAGCCACCACTCAATGGCCAGAGTCGGGAGGAGGAGGACAAAGCTTGGAGGAGGAGTGGTGGTGCAAAGAAGAGTGTGTTTTTGTATTTGTTTGGTGTACTGGGGATTGTGTTGTGCCTTAGCAGACACTATTCTTTTAGTTTGTTGACATTTATTAATATTATGTTAAATTACATGCTATGTGCTGCACTTAGAGATTACTTTATGCAAATGAGGGATGCAGCAGAAGCAATTGACAGTTGCACTAGCCAATAGGGTGGACAGACAACTGAAGAACAGGCAGTGTCTTGGACTGGAAAAAACAGATGTAATCATGTTTGTAGTGTACAGTGAGGTGCAAATTGGAAAGAGAAAGTTTGGCAAAGTTCAAGAAAGATGAAAAGCTCAATGGTCAGCAAGCATAATATAAACCTTCAGTGCTGGTGCCAGATGCTGTGGCTGTGAGTGTAGGTATTGCTCAGCCAGAAGCAAAAAGGCAGGGAGAGAGAAGAGCAGTTGGAAGTGGTGTTCTCTGATCCAAACCAAGTGGAGCTAAAAGCAGATTAAATTTAACAAGTCCCCCATGAGCTTTTTCACACATCTACAGACTTTGAAAGGGGACCCTTACCCCGCCCTCTGAAATAGTTTACATTTACATGTGTGTCTGCTTGATTTGAACAGGGCTACCCCACCTAAACTTTGCTCCAACATTTTTTAATTATACATTTGCAGTTTCAGACTTTAAAGAGGGACACCCAATCATTTAAGAAGCCTCCAAAACATAGTACTATTATTTTATTTTACTACAGACAACAAAGCTAAAAATAAAAACATTCATGTCTTTGCATGAGCTGGCTCAATGTGTGGTATGTAGACGTTATTGTTGTTATATATAGAGTATATACAGTGGTGTGAAAAACTATTTGCCCCCTTCCTGATTTCTTATTCTTTTGCATGTTTGTCACACAAAATATTTCTGATCATCAAACACATTTAACCATTAGTCAAATATAACACAAGTAAACACAAAATGCAGTTTGTAAATGGTGGTTTTTATTATTTAGGGAGAAAAAAAAATCCAAACCTACATGGCCCTGTGTGAAAAAGTAATTGCCCCCTGAACCTAATAACTGGTTGGGCCACCCTTAGCAGCAATAACTGCAATCAAGCGTTTGCGATAACTTGCAATGAGTCTTTTACAGCGCTCTGGAGGAATTTTGGCCCACTCATCTTTGCAAAATTGTTGTAATTCAGCTTTATTTGAGGGTTTTCTAGCATGAACCGCCTTTTTAAGGTCATGCCATAGCATCTCAATTGGATTCAGGTCAGGACTTTGACTAGGCCACTCCAAAGTCTTCATTTTGTTTTTCTTCAGCCATTCAGAGGTGGATTTGCTGGTGTGTTTTGGGTCATTGTCCTGTTGCAGCACCCAAGATCGCTTCAGCTTGAGTTGACGAACAGATGGCCGGACATTCTCCTTCAGGATTTTTTGGTAGACAGTAGAATTCATGGTTCCATCTATCACAGCAAGCCTTCCAGGTCCTGAAGCAGCAAAACAACCCCAGACCATCACACTACCACCACCATATTTTACTGTTGGTATGATGTTCTTTTTCTGAAATGCTGTGTTCCTTTTACGCCAGATGTAACGGGACATTTGCCTTCCAAAAAGTTCAACTTTTGTCTCATCAGTCCACAAGGTATTTTCCCAAAAGTCTTGGCAATCATTGAGATGTTTCTTAGCAAAATTGAGACGAGCCCTAATGTTCTTTTTGCTTAACAGTGGTTTGCGTCTTGGAAATCTGCCATGCAGGCCGTTTTTGCCCAGTCTCTTTCTTATGGTGGAGTCGTGAACACTGACCTTAATTGAGGCAAGTGAGGCCTGCAGTTCTTTAGACGTTGTCCTGGGGTCTTTTGTGACCTCTCGGATGAGTCGTCTCTGCGCTCTTGGGGTAATTTTGGTCGGCCGGCCACTCCTGGGAAGGTTCACCACTGTTTCATGTTTTTGCCATTTGTGGATAATGGCTCTCACTGTGGTTCGCTGGAGTCCCAAAGCTTTAGAAATGGTTTTATAACCTTTACCAGACTGATAGATCTCAATTACTTCTGTTCTCATTTGTTCCTGAATTTCTTTGGATCTTGGCATGATGTCTAGCTTTTGAGGTGCTTTTGGTCTACTTCTCTGTGTCAGGCAGCTCCTATTTAAGTGATTTCTTGATTGAAACAGGTGTGGCAGTAATCAGGCCTGGGGGTGGCTACGGAAATTGAACTCAGGTGTGATACACCACAGTTAGGTTATTTTTTAACAAGGGGGCAATTACTTTTTCACACAGGGCCATGTAGGTTTGGATTTTTTTCTCCCTAAATAATAAAAACCATCATTTAAAAACTGCATTTTGTGTTTACTTGTGTTATATTTGACTAATGGTTAAATGTGTTTAATGATCAGAAACATTTTGTGTGACAAACATGCAAAAGAATAAGAAATCAGGAAGGGGGCAAATAGTTTTTCACACCACTGTATGCATATAGATTACATATACATATATATAATCTATATGCATCATGGACAGTGGAATTTTATATCACAGCCCTGCTGGATACCATGGGAGCCTCCAGGGGACGCTACAGGAAGACACGAGGATTTTTATTATAGCCCGGAAGTACTTTCTAGTCACGGGAATGGGATTAATAAAGTACTTCCGGGATGAAGAAAAGGAGTTTTCACCTGACCCGGAAGTGTTATGAAATCACATGGACTGAGAGAAAGAAGCACTTCTGGATCAAGGACTATAAAGGACTCTGGGAAAACCCAGCAAGTTGAGCCGAGTTGGGAGGAAGGGTGACTGAGCTGCTAGGAGTGGAGGATTGTGTATTATTGATTTATTATTGAGTATTGTGGAGTGTAGGTGCTTTGTGCACATTATTATAATAAATTTAGTTTTGGGACTTTTACCTGGTGTCTGACGTGTGGTCTGAGGGTTCAAGGGGTCGACAGCGCCCCTATCTGTCACAATATATATATTGCATAGTTTACTGTCAAATAATGCAAAGAGTACGCAACACGTGTTTTGCCCTAATTCTGAGCTCATCAGGCATACACACTCACTGTACCCCCTCTCGGGGATCGAACCTCGGACGTCAGCGTCAGAGGCGAAGACTCTTTACGTTGCGCCACGGCGTGTGGTTCATTTATTTGACAGCATGTAGATCGGGGTAATTACATTCATGACATTCATAGTCTGAATCACAGACTTATAAATGTGTGTGTTCTAAACCAACTGGTATTAATCATAATATTATTCCTACTGTTTTTTGGCCTTTGCTTGTATCTTAGGAGAGGTAAAGTCTTCAAGATGTGGGATTCAACCTTATAGAACTCTGGGGTTCAATACAGTTTAGTCCTCAGCAGTTTCCTGTATCACCAGTACAATCTTGAATGTTCTCTTGGACAGTATTATTTATGCATATGCTCAAAGACGGGTGGATATCCAGTTTTTTCATCTTTGCGGCACTTCCTGTTTTTCTGGAGCATTCTCCCAAATCTAAACTGAAATTCTTGAAATTTCAGCATTTACTTAAGAACACTTGCCACTTTTCAATCTCTTTCCACCACTGCCATTTTTTCTTTTAAACTCTGAGGGAAAATTGCTTCATCATTCCTTTGCCTGGTCTCGCACTGTCCTACTGCTTTACTTTCTCATTTTTATGACAATATAAGAGATATCACCTAGTACTTTCATTTTTTTAAATGTAATTTGTTACCTACCGATTATGAAATGCCCTAAACACCTAGAGGGTTTAATGGCAATGTATGCCCACATAAAGTAAACGTAAGCAGGAATTTGCTTAGGCCTAGGTTTTGACGTAGCACAGCATTTTTCTTGTTGCATGCTGAGCACTATAATTCATCCATCATTCAAATAAGGATGTCCTTTTAAACACACTTGTTACTGCAAGTGAAAGAAAGGTTTGCTTTTAGACTAATTAAATGCTGTCAAGTGACTCATCCATACTTTTTAACCTGCAACATATATTAATCTTGGCATGCACTACTGAATGAAATTCTAAAAAGATGGTGGCAGGTTTTAACTTTGTTAAGTGCACAAAAGGACATCAGCAGACAAGGGAAAAGTGATAATGTAAGAGTAAGTGAAGGCCTATAAGAGTAAGTAAAGGCCTAGGATAGAAGCACTTTATGGCTTTTGTTCCCACAGTACCCTCAAAGCATGCTTCTCGATTCTGCTGCATTAACATCCTTGTTTTGCTATAGCAATAAAGAAAACAAAGAAGGAGATTCCATATTAATTTCAAAAGACTGTTTATAAAAAGCTACATAAAAATTCCACATGCTTAGTGAAATTATTTCCATATTTTTAAAGTGGTGTTCCATCAATCAAAGTGAATTGCTCATAGTCATTCACGGAATCTGAATATACATCAGCATTCATGACAGTCCAATGCCTTATCTGCTACACCACTCTGCCTACCGAGTGCTTGAAAGTCGTGCACCGGTATCAGTGTTTCTGATTAAATCATCACAATTTTGAAAGAAAAAAGCATTCCTGATGGTTCTCCTAAAGAGAGGACCCACGAGACATGCCTGCTGTCAGTAGTGGACCAACAGCTCATTCTACCTAAATGGATTGAATATAATGGTCAACAGGAGGTGAGCAGCTCCAGACAGGATGGCAAACTAAGACAGGGAGACATTTAATATAAAATTGTTACTCAGGTGAACTTCTAGGGCTACCCAGAAACAGAAAGTGGGTAGAAAACAGGATGTGCGTACAAGACAGGGAATAAAACACATCAACTTGACAGAGTGATGGCACAGCAGACTCAACTTATACTTTGAAAAAGTGAAAGATTAAATTAAATATGCCCTTTCCAAGGAATCTGCAAAAACACTCCTCAGCCTGTGCTCATCTCAGGTGTTAGTGCCACCAATTATACTTGCAACTAGCAAGGCACAAGATGGAGAAGGCTCAGCGGAGTGTTAAAAGCTCCACACAGCATACCATCTTTCTCTGTAGATACATGTTAAACTGCTTGCCAGGGCAATTATTTGCAAATCAAAAAGCCAAACAGGTGTTGTAATAAAAATGAAAGCTGTGTTCCACAGTATACGCCAATTTTTAGAGCTCGCTTATCCCAACTAGTTTAACTTTAGGTCAAAGGAGAATTCAGCAGCAATTGGTGCAAAACAGCTTCATCTACTGTATGTCTACATGAAGGTTTGAGGACTACAGTGTCTCTGTTTTCTTAGCTAAATGCAACATTTATTAAGAGTGATTTTTTTTATTTGAAGACTATGCCAGAAGCTCAAGGCAAAATGTTCTTTTAATTAAAGAGATGCCTCATCATCTCCTTTCAGTATGGAACCTTGATAGGCAATCAAATTGCAAAGTGCTTTAAAAAAACAATTGAAAAACAAAGGAAAAAGGCAACACATTCAACTGTAAATAGACAGCCAGCAACACCAGCAGCCAGGCAAAGTGCAGAGTCAGGCAATCAGGGTTTGCAGATTTTGCAAAAAACTGTAACTAGTGTCATCAGTCAAAACAGACTAGATGTTAGATGAAGCGGTATGGTAGTTTTGGACTTGGCAGCTAGGAGCTGGAACACAGTGGCACTGGGATTCTGCATCTTCAAACATACTCGGTAGCAGTGTTGCTAAACCAACTTGTACAACTTTGATCTTCTGTGTAGTTACAGTAAATTATAACCGTAAAATACTAACAAAAGCAGCACTTCAGTAACTTATATTCCAAAATGGCAACACTATTGGTGATCAAGGATGCGAACACACAGATAGTTGAGGAGGGTAAACTATTTTTCCCTCTTTAACCATTTACATCCAAAAGGGAGCACCTGGCATCGATGCTGGAAATAACTTGAGAGACTGCTGTTCACTACCCTCCAACAATTTGTATGGCAAAAATGGCTGTGGCTTTATCAACAGTATATTGAGCAGCAGTGACCTGATTCCACTGAATGCATGACCCTGCCATGCCTTATTTGTAATCAGAATAAAAAGACACATAATTAGCACCTTTTCATATCGCAATTTTGGCACAAAAAACTACCCCAGGAGAGACAGTAAAGGGAAGAATACTGTAGTACATGAATGCTTTTCACATAAATAATGAAACCTTACAAGAAATAGCTGGAAGTAAAACATGAACTGTTAAATACTTTGGGACAAGACATCGTAATACTGAGCCCAAGTTGCTCACTTTGGCCTTTCCCTAGGTATGTATTGATGTACACATGCAATGCTCTATTTTAAAACACAATATTTGACAAATCACTTTGTTTTTGAGCTGTTACTGGAGGCACTTTATATTCATAAAGACATTCATTTGATACACAAGTTTTCTTGAGAAATCAGAAGAACAAAAATGTCTTTGATACGCCTCTCAGTATTATAGCTTGTGGGATCAAAGCATCAACAACAGCACATCCAAATGCCAAACCAGGTTTACTGTAGTAGCATTGCATGGTTACACATTAACAGTATGTTAGTGGGGAATTTCACCAAATGGCAACTGTACAGAAAAATCTTTAATTATTCTTTTAGTGTTAAAATGTTCAATGTTTCTGCCACTTGGATTCAACATCCTAGATTTGAATCACGCATTTGCGATCATATTTATAAAGCTTGCATATGCACATAAAGAGGTCCAAAATGTGCCCATGCAACTTTTTTTGTAAAAGTCAGGATTTACAAATGAAACCTTGATAGGAGAACTTGCATATATTTATGGCAACTCTGACCCATGTGGATGCAACATTTCAGAGAAACTGGGAAATGGCAACACACTTGATCAAGCAGGGGAATGCTGCCAAACCAGCTAAATGACGACTCATGCATATAATAATTCATATCCCTCAGGCGTTATTATAATGTGCATTGACATGACAAAAATATTAAACTTCAAATATAATGAATATGATATACAAACTCTATTGTAGTTCCCTTTTAACAGCGCCAATTCTGCGTATTTGCATGGAGGCTGTTGTCACTTCTCATCTGGCCAACAGGTGAGCAATATCTCTGCCATGATTCACTCCATCATGCCTGCTGTGCTGGAAGCCATTAACTGAAGGACAGGGGGGTACATTCAGTTTCTGTATGGTGTGGGTGTACATACATACAACATAACACGTTTTTGCCAAAATAAAGAAAAAAAACAATTTAGAACAGTGTCCAGTTTTCCTAATATAATCAAAGTAACTGGCTGCACGCATAGTGCAATATGGTCATCTAGCAAGGATGAAAAAGCTTTTGCAAACCATAAGCAGTGACATTATATTAACTAAGAACTTTTCTGTGATGCTAAGATGAGACTGACACATGTTGTGGCTCAGTGGCCTTGTTCAACCCACGATTCATTTATTATTCATTTATTTTGAGGCAAAGTAGCTTTGGCAGATGACTTGCTAATGGTGCTGTACATAACGACTGGTTTATCGGTAAGGTAACTGGCTGAAACCTCAGTTTTTCATATGGCCTGTACTTTTCACTGTATCAGCCAATCATGTCATTATATGTGCCCATTCAGACGGAGACATGTTACACCTTTCTCTGACTCACAAATAGCAGAGGAGTGGTGCTATAACGTTACGCATAATCTTGTGTGCTCAGTTTGGAGTGCACCCTAGTACTCCTAAAACATAGGTAGCGGTGTTTTGATATGTCGGGTCACAGGCTGCTCTAAGTGCCAAAATCATAATTACAGTATATATGTATGAGGTTGATTAGCATAGTCCAGGCATGGTTGTTTCAGGGTGGCAACTGGGCGGAGATCGACAGAGTTCACATATGTAAATTTACAAGATGATTGTGATTTATAAAGGGTAAAGAGCATGGATATATACATAGGTCAGGTTTTATAAGTTGGATTTTCCTGTATTTTGTAGTATGCATACTTTCACGCTGAAATCCATGCAAAATTTTATAAATTAGACCCCTGGTCTCTGTGTGGAGCTGACCATGGCAGGCACTGTGCATGGTTGGTTCTGATTGTACCCAAATGTGCATGGTTGGTTCTGATTGTACCCAACACAACCTGGTGAGGCTAAAACCTCCATGACCATGAAGTGAGCTGAGGGAACTGAAAATGTTACAATTGCCTGTATTTTGTTTAAAAACAACCCTTATCAACAGACTTAAACTGGATATTAAATGTACAAAACTAGATTTTCCAAAAACGGATTGAATCATAGGGATCCAAATAACTGATATTAAACATTTTTTCTGAAATTAGTTAAAATGTGTATGAGGTGATGTCTTGGGGTGAAATAAACCAAATTATGATTTGCAAATTAAAAACAGGAGAGTCTGGTGCTTTACAAAGATGTAATGTTGAAAAGTGCAAAGACAAAAGAATTAAGAGGGGCACAAATAAAAATCACCCTTTGATTAAACGTTAAATTAATAAAAATTAATATATGTGTAATCTGCAGCAGCTTAAAACACTCAAAGCACTTTATTGCATTAGGTTAAGAAAGAATGAGTTATGGCTGCTTATTCAGCTCTATTATGAATGTTCTGCCTGAAAACAATCATCTAGTAATTTACTGGTTATTTGAAGAACCCAGACTTTCAAAAGGAGCTATATGAGTTCATACAGCATTAAGCGCTTAACAAACTAAGTAACATGACTGTACAAATCTTCCTCGATGTTTATGTCATTGCTGTAAGCCAGTTGCACTGTGGTATTTGCTGCCCCATGCCGCCCGAGTGAAGTGAGATATGAATATTAATGAGCGTGCCTCCGTGTAAACCCAAAGAGCCTCAGCTGAATATGACAGAATGTGCAGTGATAAACAGACAAAGGCATCACTGTGGATCACCATTATGAATCATCTTTATGCAGAATGAGTTCCCCAGCTTACATTCTAACAATACAGAACCTATTCCTCTTAAGAAATTTGACATTTCAAAGCCAAAAGCAAGTGTAGAAACTCTTGCATCCATCCAATGTTATTTTTATTCATGGCTAAGAATAAACTGCTGACCAAGAGTCATATTCCAGCAGGGAATTCCTTAATTCGAGTAAATAATGAGAGGGTTTTCTCTGGCAGCCTCACTTTTCATAATTTCCTATCTGCCTTTACAGCCAACAAAGCTGCATTAAAATGAAACCACCGGGCCACAGCTGTAGCTCCAGGGTGTTTTGATAAAAAAGACTTTGTCTTTCATTAATATTAATCCAACCTGCACAAATGTATAATTTAAACTGAAAGCGGCACACTTCACCCAGGGTTACAGCAATTAAATCTTCTGCTACAAAGAAGGAACGTGTGCCACTTCCTAGCATATAGATTGGCCTGTTCTGGCATCACTCCAAAGAAGGAAGGCATCTCGCTTTGAATTGTGATAAATGTCTCTGTGCTGAAGACCCACCTTGACTCGAGAATTCAATTTTCAACTTATTCTGCCTATTGCACTCATACTGCCCTAATCTACCACTCATTTGAAGAATCCACAAGACGACAGGTCTTTGTTAAAGCTGTCTTTTGTCTCTTTGCCATTTATGCTCAATGGAGATTATTCTTCCTCCACCATGAATCAGGTAGGCTATAGACTCTAGATTTGAAACCACAAAGATGCCAGTTCAATGACCAGACCATGAGCAAGTCCTTTAAAGGAATACTCCACCCAAAAACATTTTTTATATCTTCTTCACCCCATGTGGTTTGTAGTGATGGCTGAGAAAAAAAATTTTAGCCTTAAGTTTTCATGGAGATTGATTTCACATCTCTCTATTATAAAAGAAAATCTTGAGGTGAGTCAAGACTATTTCCAAGAGATTTTTTCAAGTCCCGCAAGACAAGACTATTGCCAAGAGATTTTTCCAAGTCCCACCCTCCTCTCAACCATTTACGGTTAACGACGCATGCCCACGGTCCTCGCACCTGTCATTCGTGTGAACGCTTTTGTTAGACACAGTTCCTGCACTCTCAGCTCCTATAAATTTTTTACATTTTCCTCACTTTAAGTTCCCAATAAAAGAAGACTTATTATTTCCAAATCTTAATGAAGAAATTCATCCCAAAGGGTTATCAACAGAAGAAATGAATACACGACAAAACTAGCACCGAGAAACAATGAAGTCAAATAAATTAAGGCGAAAATTGTCAATCGGTTACACAGCAAATTGGTTAAATGCATATCAATAGACTATGCTTGTACGGAAGATGAAAACATCAACTTACAATATCCTGTAGAATATCTACAACCATTAACACCGTCTGGTCTTTCACAGGCCAAATAGAATAGCTTTTGCTATGACAATTAATAAATCACAGGGACAAACATTTGAAAAAGTCGGTTTATTTATCAGAGAGAAAGAAATGATATTCACTTACGGGCAGTTATACATTGCGTTGTCACGATACGAGTCAAAACACGGAATCAAAATTCAATGCGATACTGACGAAAAGTTAATTCAAAAATTTGTTTTTACTGAAGTTTTCCAGTAAAAGTTTAAAAAGTATTTGCGTGTTAATTGCAAAGTCAAACAGAACGAAAATGTATAACGCAACGAATACCTCTAACACAACATTAAACACAATTTTCTTTCAAATGATTACATTTTACTATTTTTTACTATGGTTAATTACTTGCTGTAATGTAAAATAGTTAGTTCTATTATGCATAGGTAACAATTTACATGGAAATAATCTGTTTAAATTGTACATCTGCTTCCCCATACACGAGTGGCAGAGCCGTGAAGTGACTAGCGCATAGCGCCCGCCAAGAGGTTGGCGAGTGAAGCAAGCAGGGGGCACAGCCCCCTAGTAGATGATAAAGTTTATGACAGAAAAGGAGTTTATGGGGTAGTGTTACACGGTACACCAATACTAAAACAGTACTGAAATGTACAATTTTTAAAACGATAGTATACCAGTGTTATGCTACATTAGGTACTGACAGTTGATGGCTGTGTACCAGCACCCTGCGCTCTGATCCCCAGTCAGGCACAACTCTTCAAAGCAATGTTTGTATATTGGCTCCACATTATAATATGCACATATCGGTGCACTTGAAACTGCAAACTTGAATAAGCCACTATGAGCCTCAAACAGACCATGAGTGGAGTTGGCCAGCGCATGTGTGTGAGGTCTGGGTGGACAAAGCAGCTAGGTGCTATGGTGGGAGTTTGTGAAGTTATACATTATTTGCTTCAGTATTGTTTTGGTACCTTAATGTGCTGTAAAAGTCAAAATTTCAGTATTGATCCAAGACTACTATAGGGACCAACAAAAACAAACAATAATAAAACACTTGTGTAGATTTATGTTACTTGTGTCACATAATTCACATCAAGTCATCCAGTCACATGCTTACAAGAAGCATTTTTGGTAAAATATTGTTAAAGAGATGACTTCTGGAAAAGAGCAATGCACACTGGAGAAAAGTGATCACATGAAAATTAGCTTTTGATTTGAAGACCCGTCTGTCTCCATCATTCATTGTTCAAGAGTCCTTTCTTCAATTAAATGCTTGTTCCCATATGAACGAGTTTCTTCAGTGTGCACTGCTCTGATTTTCTGAAAGTTAATTATTTAACAATATTTTAGCAAAAAATGCATGAGTTTTGCCCTCCATAGACGCTCATTCTATCAGAAAGTATGTTAATTCCATTCTTCATGAAAAAATGAGATTAAAATTTTTCTAAGCCATCACTACAAACCACACTTAGTAAGTAACATAAAAAATTTTGATTTGTGAGCCAAGTATTCCTTTAAACTACTTTTGCTCCTACTGCAAAAAATAAAAATGTATAGAATAGTACTGGTACTCTTGATTACGCATTTGGCTGTGGAAGATATTATTTTTATGTTAGTTATTAAATAACTCATGAAGTTCTAACTATCGATTTTATCTTGACTGAATTAGCATGCACTGATACAGTATATCTGAAGTGGTGGCTTTGTACAGACTACTTAACCATACATTCAGAATATTAATATAATGTGACAAATTTCAGTAACACTTTATTTGAAGGGTATCTACATAAGAAGAAATTCTTGATTAGTAATGTATAATTAATATCAGTATTTGGAAGATGTGGGACAAAAAAAAAAAAAAACAGCACTCATTCAAAATTCACCATAACTGAACTAACATATGTATCACCACATCAGTGTCCACAGAAATTATGGGGAGCACATTGTTTTGATACAATGCAATGATATCTATTATACAAATCATCTATATCATCTTGCAAAAAATATTATACAAGGGTCGTTCAAAAAAGTTTCTGCACTTTTATATTTTTGTTGAAAACAGTGAAGGTGGGAGGAGTAGTAATTAGTCGTGTCTGAGAGTGTCATGTGACTAGTTCTGTCTGGCAAGCCGGCTGCCCTTGCAGTTTAGTATAAGAGTTGTCACCCCGTGGTGAAGATAGCTGCGAAACTTGTAAGTTGCACCAAGAGTAACAGCGTTTTATCAAGAGCTTTCTGTGGGCAGAAGGTGTGCCGGGAGCACAAATTTCTCTGTGCATGTGTGCTCAGTGTGTGGATAAAGTTAAATGGCCATACCAGTGTGACGAATGCAGAGCGCTCCGGACGTCCAGCTACAGCCGCGACCACGAGGAATGAAGAACCCTGATGTGAAAGCAGCAGTACATGAGTGGCTACGCACTCGACCTAAAACACTTTCTGCTGAAAAAAAAAGTTGGTACGATGCTGGGAAAGTTGCACCGCAAAGGAAGATGACTATGTAGAAAAGTGATGTAATTTGTTTTTTAAATTCTTAATAAATACAGTTAAAAAAAAAAGTGCAGAAACTTTTTGAATGTCCCTTATAAAATAATCAAATACTGCTTCTTATATAACAAATATATTATTCACAAACCTATTTATGTGTTATGGATCTCCATGTAGACACCCTTCAACTAAACTGCTTGCAAAATGTATTCCCATATTGGACAATTAAAATAATCCTGAATTAGTTGAAATTAAAAATACAGTTTGAAAACTCAGGACATTCTATAATTCTACAAGTTACACATACCTGTATCTTCAGTTGCTCACATGTAAATTTGCGTTTATCAGTTTTCAAAAATGTGTCTTTACACTTCCTTCTCAGACAAAAAGGAAGTGTTTTAAAATGAGGATCTAGAGCGCATGTTTGATGACAGCGGCACTGAATGAATGGAACATAAAAGAAAAAAAAAACCAGCCATTGTGACTGACAACGGCATTAATATGATTTGTACGGTGCAGCTTATGGAGATATTCATGTTGACTGCTTTGTTTACAAGCTCACTGTGGTATCACAGGCTGATCTGAAAATTTTAACAGTAGCCTGCTTGCTTAGCCGAGTGAGGCTCGTCGCCAACTTTTTCCACCATAGCAGTAAAGCTAGCTAGGTGCTTAAAGAGAAGCAACATTTACTAGATTTGCTAAAACACAAACTTGTGATTAATGCCGACACACGAAAAAGCATTCATTGGAAATGCTAGAAAGGTTTTGGGAACAACAGCCTGTCATCTGAGCAGCTCTGCATACTGTATAAGCAGTTAGGTTGCTCCTGCAGTGACTGCCATGCAGCTCACTTGTTTGCAACACAGTCGTTTTTAATGTAGTGACATGATTGTTGCTTAGGAATCTGCTGCCCTGGACGTTCAGCTATCACAAGTTAGGGCTACACTCTCTGCTGACTTGAGAGATGTGACAATGCTTTGCTTAAGATCTTTATAAATCCTGGGTACAATAACTTCACTTGTTTGCTTTCTGGTTGGTATAGCATACTGCAGTTCAAAAACTTGTGGAAAGCCCTCATTTTCTCAGCTGTGTAGGGTCTCATATCTTTACAGATAAAAACTGCTATAGATTCTCTTATTTTTTGGGAATGAAACAAACTAAATGGAAGCTTGGACCTACCTGCCATCTCCATTTTGGAACGTCTAGGCAATACTTGTTTTGATGTTGACTGAGATTATGTTTATGAGTGATTTCAGAATAAATGATTTGTCAAATCACAATACTTAACTTCTGAGATGCACAGCTTACATATGGCTTTGCTTTTATTCGGTTGTTCTTTACAAATGCACTGTTTCAATCCATAGGAAATCCACACATCTGATTTAAGCGTCAAAAATGCTGAATTGAGCAGGACAGATTCTCAAGATCAACTTTGAGATTTTGAGAATCGATATGTAATCATTTAAACGAAAAATAACAATAATTCGAATATCGATATTTTACCCAGGTCTAGTTCCGAGTTCTCTTTGTTCAGGTGGCACTAACTTTGCAGTCCTTTCCACTGTGCTACCAGGACATGAACTTGAATACACACCCCATGCAGAAAGCAGAAAAACACCAGATAAACCAATAGACATGCTGTCCACTCAAGTGACACATTGGCTACAGTGTGCTAGTTCCACTCTGTCATGGTTCAGCATGTATTGTGCCGTAAATGTCACAGAGCCTCTTTCACTAGTACATTATACCATTTACACAACAGACACATTGATTAAACAAAGTGCCAGTGCTGCTGCCTCATTCACAATGTACTTACCAGTGTGATATGAAGCATCTTATGAAATGATGCTGGGATAGATGGAGGACAAAGACATGGTGTACTAGGTATGCCCACTTCTGCTCAAAATACATACAGTGAAATACGTTTAACGCGAAAACGCTTAAGATGAAATATCAGTTAACAGGAAATAATACAACGGTCCCGACAAACTACAGTACTATGTATTTTCATGCATTTTTTTCTCTTAACACGAAACGAAAATCGCTTAACACGAAAAGATTTCCCTTCTGGGAATGAACAAAATACGGAAAACACCAGCCGCGCAGGCGAGATTTAAGAGGGGTGTGAAATGAAAGAGAGGTGGTTTCACATGTTTCGTACAAAGGAGGCTAACTTCGCTTTGAAATACCCTCGGAATAGCCTGTGACACGAGCCAATTTTGTTTATCTAAGCTACCCCTACAAATGCCACACAAAAACATCTCATCTCTCATCAATTAGCTTTGGAATTCGGTGACGAGTACATCGCAGTGTGAGTAAAAATCAGTGAGTTTGGTTCGCGTTTTTTTTTCTATTTTAGAAGAATTGTTTTACGAGCACAATGGCAAAGAGCTCAGGGGGAAAGCAAACTGCTATTTCACTTAAAATGAAGATGGAGCTTCTTAAGGCTGTTGATCAAAAACAGAAGACGAAAACGGAAATCTGTAAAGATTTTGATATTGCTATCTCTACATTATCAACAATACAGTAATTAAAAAAAAAAAGAGAGCAAATTACGGAAATGTTTGAACGGAGTAAGTTTGAGCCAGAGCGAAAATGGATGAGAATGGCCAAGCACGAGGATTTAGAGACGGCTTTACTTGTTTGGTTCCAACAAGCGAGATCTCAGAATGCTCCCATTTTTATTAAATACATGCATATATACATATCTATGTAAATAAAATGTTCTCTAATAAACTTAATTTTGTTGAATATACTGCATGTTTTTTTTTTTGTAATATCCTTTAACACGAAATTCTTTTAACATGAAAAAATATTTCAGTCCCCACAGTTTCGTGTTAAACGATTTTCACTGTACTTTCTAACGTAATTCTGTTCCTGAGAAATTACAAAAGAACCACTTTGCAATCAATAAATGAATGAAGGGGCTATGAAAGATGGGACACTATTATTTGCTTCATGCTTCAAAAACAAATCATTGCTGGCACTTCCACCAAAGTTTAATGCTTTATGTCATCAGCATAGAAGCCACTTTCTAAATATCTTTGCAGGCATGTTCACCTCAATTAAAGAGGATACAAGTACAACTGGTAGAATTCAGATAAAACTTCCTTAAATGAGTGCAGAAAAATACACAAACCAAAAAAAAAAAAGAAACAGCAGCAACTGAAGAAGAATGCGACTCTATGTAACAGTCAGGTTCCTCCTTTCTCTCCTTAACAGAAAAGCTCCTCTGCCTTAGTGAAAGCCACGACCTACTTAGCACATTCCTTTACAGAATGGCCAGCAAATGCCTGGCATAACCTGTTGGCAGCTCCCTAGCCATGAAATAACAGAAAGTGACACAACAATTAGCAACATCTCCGCAGGTTGCCATGGCGTTGCATTCTTCACTTAATGAAGGCTTCGACCAGTAACTGCATTTCTTTGTAAAGATCTAAGGACATGCTGTCTTGGAACTGGTTCATGCCTTGAACTTTCTCAGCGCTGAGCAATTAATTATAAGGCAGGTACTGATCTCTTTGCAAAGATACATCTCCAACGAGGAGGCACCTCTGCAAAGGTGGAGTTAGTGAGACCTTTACTATATAAGAGAAGTTGGACTGAATGGTATCACATCACCCTCTAACATTGTAGACATTGCTGAAGTCAATATAAACATTTACATTAGTCGTAATTTTTGCATATTAGAGCTCTTTATCATGAAGATTGCTTCAAATGTTATTTCCATCAGAAGGAGTGCAGGCAATGTAAAGCAATGAACTCTAAGCTAAACTAACTGTTAGTTCAATAATCACCACAGACTCATCTTATGAATTTGAGCAAGTCATGGATTTTTTCAGAACTCCAAATGCATAAACCAGGAAGCAGGTGTACTATTCAACTGTGATGTTTTAGTTACTTATGTAAGATGTAAACTAAATAAATGAATGTAAATATAATCCAAATGTAATGTAAATAAATAAGTCCAATAATACAGACAATGAAGAGCCATAAAAAGAATAAGCCACGGAAATCAACCAAGAAACGTTGAGCTTTCCAGTCAAAGTCACACCCAATATTCCACTATTGAGCACTTTACTTAAGTTGGCATAAAAACAGAGTCAGTAGCTCAATCTTAACACATCACTTCAAATACCAAATTCTCAACAGATGGCTGTTTCAACACGGACAACTTCTGAAAAATTAGGAGTGATGAGCAGGGGTGTGTTTCAGGGTGCAGTAAAATGTTTGAGGTGGCAATATGCACAGGGAATAAGACAGTCTACACAAGACCCTCGCCCAAACTTATATAAAGAAGACTAGACTCTTTGTAGAACTCAAAAAGAGTACCTATAATATGTGTACGAAGGCAGGCAGCTTTTCAGAGGATACCAGTATCATAGCTGCTCAACTGTAAGCAAAGTCTGTTATGCACATTTAGTTTTTGAACCCTCTCAAAGACAAAACTTATTACAAGAATTCCAGCGGCATGCTTCATATCCATTCTTGTTCTCAGTGCAGCCAGGATAGGAACCGACTCCCAGTGATCCCAAATTGGAAATGCCACTCTGAAAATGGATGGTTGAACAGACAATTGTAGACATGTTTATAACAATCTGAAGGTGAATGCAAAAAGTTCAGTTCATTTATCACGGTTTTGCAAAAAGAATGCTGCATTAAAATGTGAATAATCTTGCTGCTCACTCAACTGACAATTGATTAGTCACATCATGGCGCTCTCAAAAACATACCCGAATCATATATTTTTACTTCTGAGCTAGTTTTGTAATGACATAAAACTGGCAATAATGACTTTTTTTTTCCTTAAAACTGCGAAGGGAATTTTATGCTTCATTAAATTAAACAATTTAGGAGTTTTAAGTAATAAGCGGGATACCAGCAATCCTAAACCAAAATTTAAGACCTGAAATTATACTAAAGGAGCTAGAAGAAATATCAAAAACCAATACAAATCTGAACTAATATATTTGGAAAAACAAAAATGCAAACTGCCATGGTGTTTTAAATGAATAAATGGGAAAGAAGTAGAATTCAGCTGGCAATTGTCAGGCTACAACTAAATTGCCGTCACTGTACTCCAGGATCAAATTTGCCCCCTTATTATTTAGATAATCACATTTTTTGAGATTTCTGAAATATTCTAGTCCTGACAATTAACACGTTTACATATGCTTCAATAACCCAATTATTCACAAAATGTCTGTTTTCTAAAATGTCACGTAATGATTATTGACCTCTAAGAAACCTGACTGACAGGTACATTTCTCTGTGAATAACACAATTATGTGGTCATGTAAACCCATAACCAAGTTACTGTTTCATTTAAAGTCTATGAAAAGTCCTCAGTTTCATCTTTTAATATACAATCTGTTTCCATCAATGTAGTCCTTTTCTGGTCAATAATTTTATACGTTCTAGATGACACGTCAACGACTAAGCGAAGGAAAAGGGGCAGCGTGTTGAAAAGAGGCCCAAAAGCCTTGGAGAAAAAAGAACAAAAAATCTAAGTGCAAATTCGGAAAATAAGGAAAGTAATAATCAGCCTGGACCAAGTGGAATTGAAAACCTAGCAGGTCCAAGTGAGGTCGGAAATAAAAGACAAAGAGTAGAAGACAAAGTAGAATGTCGTAAAGAGGTTCAAAAATGTTGGCATGATACACATGCAGAGCAGGTTTGAGATTATGAAAGTACTAAAAATCAAAAGTCTCAAAAAACTGATAGTAAAGATCAAATTAGTGCTAACAGACGGAAATTATTACTAGGTGAAATAACGGAACAGCGAAAAGAAATCGAATATATGGACATAGGTGATATGACAGAAGTATGTAAATTTTGTTCAGCTTTAAAGTTTAAGTCGTAGACCGTCTAATCCGTGTTGCCATCAGGGAAAAGTAATGTTTCTTCCCAATGAAGAGGCGTATCCGCGAGAATTCAAAGATTTGTTCCTTGGTAAAAGTGAAATCCACAAACACTACAGTGAATCTACAATAATCTGTTCGCAATCTCAACATTCAATACTTAAAACGTAGATTTACACAATTCAGGACCATACGCTATGAGAATCTGTGGTCCTGCAACAATTAAAGCTACTACAAGTTTAATTCTAAATAAACCACAATTCGGTCAGGTTTATATTTATGATCATGGGGAAGCGATGTAACATAGAATCAAAAGAGTTAAACAATCGGACATATTACAAATTCTATAGCTAATAATGGATACAAATCCATATGTCCAAAAGTATCGCACTTTACACAAAATTTATCTGCAAAACACGGACAAAGAAGTTTTCTTGGATTTCTATATGAATCCGAAAGATCACGTTCGCATTTCTAATAAACCAACATGTGAGGAATTGTCAGAGATAATAGTTTTGAAAGATGGAGATTAGGGATGCACCGATACCGAAACGGGTATCTGGTATCGGCCTCGATACCACATTTTCTAAAGTACTCGTACTCGTTAAAAGTCCCCCGATACCAGGGACCGATACCACGGTCTGAGAAATGTCTATGTTTGAGCGGCGTGTAAGGGGTTAATCACAGGCGCCGAGTGCCCGCCCCCAGGCCCCGGCTGCAGCTCAGAGCGGGGAGAAGGCGAGGCGAGAGATGTCAGCCGTGTGGAACTATTTCAAAGTGAATGAAGACGACAAAACAAAGGCGGACTGCAAATTGTGCTCAGCGAAATTGTCCAGAGGAGGCTCAAAAGGTAGCGCATTTAACACAAGTAATTTAATCAAGCACCTAAAATCCCAACACGACAACGAGTACAAAGAGTTTACCCACGCTTCTAAACCAACACAACCCACGCTGCAGCAAACTCTTGCAAGACGAGAGAAAATGTCCAGAGACAATCCACGTGCTGTGAAAATAACACAGGCAATTATCGAGTACATTGCATTGAGTGACCAGCCACTCTCGGAGGTATAAAAAGTGGGATTCCTGCGTCTCCTGCCTGTTCTGGAGCCCAGATATGATGTCCCAAGCCACCGCTACATGACTGACACGGAGCTGCCTAAACTACACGACTCCGTGAAAAAACATATCCACAGCCTACTGCAAGCCTCCTCTGCGTTTAGTTTCACCACGGATATTTGGACAAGCAGTGTTAGCCTAGTGTCGCTAATTAGCCTAACCTCCCAGTGGATAGACGAGAGTTTCTTGTTTTTTTTTTGTTAAATTATATGACTAAAGCTGTTACCTGTAAATTTAAATCATGTTTTTATTAAGTACTCGGTATCGGCAAGTACTCGGTATCGGCGAATACTGAAATGCAAGTACTCGTACTCGTTTTCCAAAAAAGTGGTATCGGTGCATCCCTAATGGAGATATCAAAGACAGAAGTTTAAAAAGTATTTGCGTGTTAATTTCAAAGCCAGACAGAATGAAAATGTATAACTCAATGAATACCTCTAACGCAACATGAAACAATTTTATTTCAATTTATTATGTTTTACTATTTTTAACTATGGTTAATTACTTGCTGTAGTGTAAAATAGTTATTTCTATTATGCATATGTAACAGTTCCCATGAAAATAACAATCTGTTTAAATTGGACACCCACTTACCCATATGTGAGCAGCACAGACGCAAACTGGCTGGGACATAGCGCCCGCACGGGGGTTGGTGAGTGAAGTGAGCAGGGGGCAGTCCCCCCTAGTCTTATTGAAATAAACCTGCAGAATTATTATTCCAGGAGCACTGGACGTAAGGCAAGAAGCGAATGTACTCAGTTAGTCCTTTGCAGGGAGCAATCGCACAGCCAGGCACAACAGAGTTTAACTCTTTTTTTGTGCAGTGTAATGAAGTTGAAGTGTTTTGCCAAAGGATAACCCCAGAAGATTACTTGCGCATGTAAACTCGGATTAAGAAATGGGCTCCTACTTTAAATGGGTTATTCACCTTAACCTGATTATGCCTGTGCATGTAAACACACTAAATGATTCTTCAGATGGATGTTTGTTGATGCATTGTCTTGTCCTCCATTGAAATTAGCAGGCAGGGTGCCCCATAACACATACATAGCAGACAACCCCTCCTTGACATGTGCCACCACTTCTAAATTTATTTCTAAAAGAAACACTAAGAATCTTAATAATAACAATATAATGGTTTAATAAGAGAGTGTAACTTTCTAGTAGCAAAAAAAAGGATTGAAAGAACTTTTTCCTGTGCTGTAATGAGCGAGGTTGTGGATTTGTACATGCCTAATAATGAACATGCACTTTGAATAATGACTGACTGTCTTTACCTGACTTGGTTTTTGAGCTACACATTATCTAGCTGGTACAAGATTCCCAACACTGAACCAGGTAAACAAGTCAGAAAATGGATAAATGGATGAAAAAACAAATTCACCATGAAAAAGAAAAGAAGTTAAACTTGAAAAGAATTCAGACTTACCTACTCCATCCAAGGGTGACTCGGCTTTCAACAAGGGTTTAAAATGATGTGTTATAACTTGGCCTGTTGTCTTAAGGTGTAAAGTATATTTGATGCTAGAGCATCACTACTGTATTCTTCACAACAAGATATCCCACATTTAACAGGA
Source organism: Erpetoichthys calabaricus (assembly GCF_900747795.2). NCBI lineage: Eukaryota > Metazoa > Chordata > Cladistia > Polypteriformes > Polypteridae > Erpetoichthys > Erpetoichthys calabaricus. The sequence continues at coordinate 29,406,789 of NC_041400.2, read as the reverse complement.
GATGATGCAGGATAAGCTTACACTGAAAGAGCTGAACCCCATCTAGCACAGAAACGGCAGACAGGTTAAAGGTAACACCTAAAGATAATGTCAGAAATGTCACCATGATGGTGCAACGCTGTGGTCTACAGAAACTCCAACTGCACTTCATAATTTGCGTCTTGGGGTCACTTGTACAAACCTTTTACTCCAACTAAACAGGAATATCACTAATGATACTCCAACTAAACAGGAATATCACTAATGAGAAGACTCTTCTGAGGGAATGCAGAGAGAAAATTTTACTTTTTAAAATTAATTTGGTGATTAAGAAACAATATTAGAAGTGAAAACTCTACCAAATTAAAAGCCTCGCTGGCCAACACTCGCAGTATCCTGATTAATCTGGAGCCAGTATAAAGATCCCAGAAGAAAACGGAAACAGAGTTTGTCAAGCATAATTCAAGACCTGAGACATACATTCCACAGGAAGAAGACCATAAAAGTGCTAAAATGGAGTTACCCAAGAAGTTGGACACAAGCATCGAGGTGTAGGGTTTAAGACACAAATGTCACAAAACTCTTTGAACTGTATGTTGGAGTAGACTTATGCTTGTTCAGAAAAAGCAGGCATGCTTACTAACCTCAAAGACCTCTGGATGTGTCAAAGATGTCACATGACACACAAAACCTTAGGCTAATGCAAACTCAGGATCATAACCTGGTATTATTATTACCTTGTTGGTCACAGACTGCCCACTCTCTTAACACTAACCATTCTCCTAAACATTCTTTCAATTAGAAAACTTCACATTTAAACAGTAATTTGTTTATCCTACTTTTAATGCAGTTTTTATTGATTATTAAAAAGAAAAAAGCAAAGCACACTGGGAGTTGTGCATGATAATGATTGCAAATACAAGTGAACATGAATGTAACTGGTACACAATGCATGCTGGGTCATCAGTATCATACCAGGGTGAGTAGACTGACGCGTCATGCCAGGCTCTTACAGACATTAATTGTTAAAGGACATAGCGCAGAGAAAGTTGTCTCTGTTCCAGTACATGAATTACATTTCCTGGAGGTTTGTGTTGCATTCATTCTTTGGTACCTAAAATTTAGTATTATGTACAAAGATTAAAAAAGCTGGAGATGAGATAATAAAGCATTTATATAGCACCTTTCCTTGACAAAACTTTTACAGCTATGAAGAATAATGCAGCATCAGTAGAAGAAAGAAAGGGACATTTTTGCTAAGGCCTTCCTGATGATTTTTCTCTCTACACAGATCTCTCATTTTTGCTATGCTCTCTAAGCTCGATCACACTTAATTAAAGCTGAAGGCCGACTTGTTCTCTTTTGTCTTTCAGAGCCGTTCTTCCACGACTAGCTCCCATCATTCAAATGGTTTTACCCTTTCTGCAGTGAGTTATTTCATTCATAGACCAGCAGGTGTGCCCGCCATTGCCCCATGTGGATTTAAGTATGGGTGAAGTCACTAAATATATTCTCCAGAGGAAAAAGCTTCAGCCCCAAATTAAAATTTCACTGACTAAACTTATCTTTGCTAAGACCCCAAAACGCCTCCTAGATGGAAACTTCCCAAATAAAGGGAAGTTACAAAGTAAAGTTTCCAAAGACAGAAAACTTTGGAAAGAAACAGCAAATTGCAGTTTACTGTATGTGGATAAGGGGACTCTGCAAAACATGTTAGAAATCAGTGGAGTGGTGTGGAGTTGCATACTGGACAAAAACACACACACACAAATTCACCTTTAAATATCAGACAAGAATATCCGGTCTTTTCCAAGTATTCACTTCCAGCTGTCAACAGTACACAATTTTCTGACTTGTAAAAGTTGTACTCTAATCATAGCTTTTTCAGTTACACGGTATATTGTATTTTAATTATGTTTTCTAAAAATCACTTTGTGACAGTTAGAACAGTACTAAAATTTGACTTTGGTACCGATACCAGCTTTTGCACCTTAGTACTGGTATCAAAACAATACCGTACCAGTTTTAAGCATACTAATAAACAAATACTGCTTTGCAGAGTGGGATGGAGGCGGCCTACACTGGAATGCTGGTATATTACTGTTTGCAAAATTGGATAGTTCACTACTTTTTTAGTACCAGTTTACTGTGCAACACTACAGTCGATACTGTAAAAAAAAAAAAAAAAAAAGATTAATGGAAGTTGTGAATACCTAGAACAAAAAATGTGAGTGTTATGCCTTGATAGAAGGACTAATATTTACTATAAACGTACTTATATTTAAGCGGCACATTTTGGCACTCTGCTGTATGATCATCTACACTTTATGCAAACTGTTCAACTGCATTTTCCCTGGTTATTTATTTAGATTTTCAATAGTAATGACAGAACAAGCATCCATCTAACTGTTACATAAGCTGCTTAATCCAAATAAGGCTTGCAGCTGAGCCATGATTGAACACAAGGCAGTAACTGACACAGTATGTAGTGCGAGTGCACCAATGGAAAAACAAACCTATCCAGGTTCACTTATACATGGCTAATTTACCATCAAAATTAAACTAAAGAATACTGTTGTACTGTAAGGAAAACGTTTGAATATCAGTTCTAGCGTACTGACTAAATATAGCAAATAAAATTAAATCATTTTGCTCCTGATGTTTATGGGCACTCAAAGCTGGACTTAGAAGCACCTGTCACTGGGAAACAAGCATTTCTAAAAAATCTCTTGTGCAAATCATCTCATAACCAGCAGGATTACCAAGGAGGTTAGGGGCAGGCTGGCTATGCACTGATTAGTTCCATACTGCCACATTGATTGTTGGGATTCTGAGTACTTCTCCCAGCGCAACACACACCACTGCTGTTAGAAAACCACTCTTTTCTGGTAATTTATACAAAAATAGCCACATCCTTTTGCAGTATAATTTTTTCAAAGCTACAACATGAAAATGTAATTCTGCTATTAAAAGACAGGAAAAAAATAACTTCTCCTTTAAGGGAGCAAACTCTACAGCAAAAAGTAAATGAGAAAGAAACAGCAAATAAAACATACGCATTTAAGGTTACGATATATGAATATTTATGCATTTCTTAGAGACATTGATAAAACAATTTGATTAATTAAAAATAAGAAAAATGCATTGATTTGGAAATCAATTATAATAAAAACCTACAGCCAAGTTCAGGACTGAACTTGAAAACCACTGTTGCAGATAACCCCCATGAACCACCTGGAGGGAGTATGCATGTTTCTTCTCATGGTGAGTGACAAATATGCTGCTGAACCGTGGTGTGTATATTTGGCCAGCAGCCATGCCACCCACACATGAGAACAGGTAATTCACCACAAACTGGGCATGTTTGGGTTACTGCTAGAAGAAGTGTTGGTAAGGCCATCAAGGCGTGCCCACCCTGTGTTCTGTGCATGGATCCCAATGCCCCAATGCAGTGACAGGGCCAGTATACTGTAAAAATTGGTGATGTCTTTCGAATGATATGTAAAACCAAGGTCCTGACTCTTAGTAGCCATAAATGATCCCTGAGCATCTTTTGAGAGCCATGGCATGGCTGGAGATGAATTAAAATACTCTAAATCAGCCAACACGGGAGCACTGTAAGGCTTGTGTTCTGGTTTCTTTTTTGCTGTATAAAAAAACATGATATCTAGGTTTCCTAATGTCCTGGCTAAACTGTCCATCATGGCTTAGTCATTTTGGCCCCCTAATTATCCCTCATCTCTTATTGGCTAACTACCCCTCTCACCACCTAATAGCTAATGTGTAGCGAGTGTACTGGCACAAAAATATCTGCTGTCGCATCACCTAGGCAGATACTATGAATTGGTGCTGGTTGAAGTGACCCCACTGTCAATGTAAAGTGCCATATACATGTCATTAGTTACTATTACTATTATTATTATCAAGGTTTTAACTATGTTGTGCTGTGTAATGTTATAAGTACTGCCAAATTAATCAATGTAAATGACTTCAAAATAAAAACTGTATATTGATAACGGTTATAAATATAATAAGAGAACACTTCCACAACAATTCCCCAGATAGTTGTATTTAGTTTGTGCTTATTGTTTTGTTTCTTATGTTTCAACTAAAAAACTAATTGTGATCAAAATGCCTACATTATTATTCACATAGTCAGAACAACTGTTGAACCCTAGTCATTGAATTACACAAGAAAATGTAATTCACATATCATCACAAAAGACTTTTACCAAGTCTAGAGACTGAAGGAAGAAAATGGTAATAAACCGGACCATTACTATCAACACAATACAAGATGACAGCTATGAAGGGAAGGCACGTGCAACTAAACAGTGATGGTTTTATGTTTTGCCTCTTGCATAATTCAAGGTGTTAAGCGTAACAAAAATGTCTAACATTCAGACAAGCATATAAAAAAGCAAGTTATTATAAGGATGAAGAGACAACAGGATTAGCAGGAATCAGAATGGAATGATACACTCCACAAGCAAGACCAGAAAAATATAATTATGCATCTGCTCATTTGTCAGTCTCATTCATCTACACATCAGTGTCCAGAATAAGCCCTTTCCACTTCAAGGCTGCCTTGGGCCAGAGTCAATATGGACAGCATTGGGTGCAAGGCATAAGCCAACACTGAGTGGGACACCCACACCCACACCATAACTCGTCCTTATTGGGCCAATTAAACTAGCAGTAATATTTTTGATAGTATCTTCCAACTATTTATTTTTTACATTACCATCTTTCACAGTGCCATGTATAAAACAGGCATGCAATACATTCAGGATATTCTTCAGTCCACTTTAATTTGCTTAGTACTTTCTTGTGTAAATAATTTAAGTCAAAAAACAAAAACAAAGTAAAGTTAATTGAAGAAATGGCCTAGTGCTCTACCAACTGAATGAATCCCCTAAAATCCATTCAAGTCCAAATGTATTTGGCTCCTGTGGGTCACCACACTCGTACATTGTTCCAGCTCTTTGAACTTTCAAAAAGACAAGGCTGCTTCTTGCAACTTGAATTTTATCCTATTCCCAAGTGCTGTTAGTCTCTTCAGGTCTCAACCAACAATATTCAGCATGCTTCTAACTGGTGCGCCAAACCCTTAGTATCAGCTTGCCCTGCACAACTTTCAAAATTAAAAAATGTGAAGCCAATAGATGTTGTTTGCACAACTCTCATTGGCATTAAAGACTGTCAAATCATTACTTTGAAATATGTCAAGCAACATCCTAGAGCCATCATTGATAACTGTGTAATTAAAATGAGACAAATGCCTTGGAGAAGACAGGGAGTGCTGCAGAGGGCAATAATGTCAAGACCCAGCCAATAATTCAACCCTCCCGCTTAAATGCCAGCTGCTGTGAATACAAACTGATCCAAAAGATAGCAACAAACATAAAGTGGGAAATGAGACAGCAGGGCCACCACTAAGGCATCACATGGAGCTTGCTGCCATCCTCATTTTGACAGCATATTAGATATCTGAAGAAACAGGCAATAGTTGAGTAAACACATTCTACTTCCATTCTTGTACACCGTGACTTGGCTGGACTATAGGATGAATTAGAGTGCAAATTGTCATAAATAAACCAACAGACAGGGAAAGGCGGAGGGCACACTATGTGTGGAACTAGTGGCTTATGGCAAATACATGACAGTGTAGATTCTCATCAAATAAGATCTCCAAAGTTCTAGTTATGAAAGCCAAACTAAAATTGAAATTGGTGCAAAAATAGATATGCGTGAACATCCACAGGTCAGAACTGATTAAAACAAAACAATTAGTTTGTTTTAATAAATATATCTAAATATATCTTAAGAGTCATGTTCCACTTCCTTCCATGTTTATGGCTTATTTTAGACAAGCGCTATTTACTGTACTTTTCTATGGCTTTATTGCAGAGTGCAACAAAGATAAGATAGAGAAATGACTTTTCCAATTTGGGAGGAATTTCTATTAGGCCTGATTTACCAAGATAAACTTATGGTGGGAGAGCTGGAGCCCTGCCTGAAGATTAATTAACATTCTCTGAAACAGTCAACTACCAGACAATCGTAAAGTTTGTGTTCTTGTTTGCTGTATAAAGCACCTTGAGTTGGGGTGCTCAGTGACAACTCCCATGTAAGAGAAAGATATATCTACCACTTCCAAAATGCAGCTGAATACTGAGGTCTGATGTGCACAACATTTTTAGCAAAAGCATGAAACAGGCAGCACCCCAAAAACTGCAAAAACATTAAAAGAGCAAACCAGATTTTTTTTTTTCTGATATAGAAAATGAGTTCAGCTGATAAAATGAGACAAGCTTTCCTGTCTACCCAGCACCAATCAGCATCCATGCAAGAGATTCAGTCTGGACTAGAAAAGAAATGGAGAAATAAAATAGGGAAATGGTTGTCTTTTCAAAGGTTGCAGTCTTGCATTTACTGCCACGTCATTTCTTTTTTCAAGTAGTGTTTATGAAGCAAAAGAGTCAAGATGGGTTGCATTATCAGTCTAGCAGGACGAAGCCTCTGGGAGTTTCAGATGGGGCTTCTAAGGCAAGAAAATTTATAACAATTTATGAAGTATATCCAGCACTGTGAAAAGATTTATCTCCCTTTCCTGATTATCCTCTATTTTTGTGTATTTGTCTTGTCGCAATGACTGGCTTCAGATGTTTAAACATTTCTAAGTTGTTAATTAACATATTTAAGTGGTAAAGTTATCCAACGCCTCTTCTGTCTCCTTAATTACTCACTCAAACAGCTGTCCAAAGTTAACTGGTAATAAGGCTCAACTGACTGAACACAGACAAGCCTGTGTAATCTAAACCTCGTTATATACTGAACCTTACCATGATACTGAAGTAGTCAACACAAATTTTCTAGAAAAACACTGCGCCGTGGTCAAACATAATTCCAGAAAATTGAAATTGTTGAAAGTTACCAATAAGAAAAGGGTTACAAAGCCATTTCTAAACCTCTGTGACTCCACAGCAACACAGTGAGAACCATTCAGTGCAAATAGAGAACATTTGGATTAGTGGTGAATTTTCCCAGGGAAAGCTGTCTTGTCAAAATTACCCCAAGGCCAGTGTGATGACTCATTCAAGAAATCTCTGAGGATCGCAGGAGAATATCCAAAGAACTGCAGGCTCCTCTAGCTCAGCTACAGCATTCATGACTCCACGATAAGAAAGAGACTGAGTAAAAATGTAATTCATGGGAGAGCAGCAGGACGGAAATGTCTGCTATCCAAGAGTAACATCGGTGCTCATCTTACATTTGCAAAGAAACACCTGGATGATCCCAAGCCTTCAGGAATAATATTACAGTGTTAAAACAGCCTGTTTCACATTGCATTTTGAAATGCAAATTTGCATCTATTTTGATGCAAAAAAAATTAAATCATTTTGAGTTAAACAATTTATAAAGAGATTTTACATTGATCACACTTTAAGTGTGTGAATACGCTGATTTGTAACAAGGTCGTACCATGATGGTTTGGCAAAATGGTAAGGTTTATTCCACATTAAAGCTGCCATGCACCTTGAGGCGCCTTGACTGTATACAATCCTGACTTAACGCTGGATTTTTCATGTACCACCAGCAAATAATTTAAGCGGATGCTGGTCTCTCAAAAATCAGCTCTCCTATAAACCAACACCCCAGTTCAAACACAGGCTTTGCAGTCCAGTTACAATGAAAAACACCAGCACTTACCAAGAAAAGCAAAATTCAACTGATGAACAGACAGCAGCAAAATGAAACCAACAAAATGAGCAAAGTGAAAAAGGTATACACATAGCAGTGTGGGGTGGCATGTTAGTCCAGTGGTAGCACTGCTGCCTCGCAATAAGGGGAGCAGGGTGTGTGTCCCAGGTCCACCCTGTGTGGAGTTTGAATGCTCTCCCTGTGTCTGTGTGGGTTTTTTCCAGGTGCTCTAGTTACCTTGCACAATTCAAAGATATGCAGGTTAGGTGGATTGGTGTGTGCCCCTAGTGTGTGGTATGGGGGTGTCTGTGGATGTGTATGTTTGCCCTGTGATGGGCTGGCACCCTGTCCAGAGTTTGTTCTTTCCATGCGCCATGTGCTAGATGAGATAAGCTCCAGCAGAACCCCCCGTGACCCTGTTCAGGTCTGAGAGGGATAGAAAATGACTAACTAACATAGCAGTGCGTGTTTTTAAAAAAATATTCAAGGGTCATAAACAAAAGTTACATTTATTACAACAGCTGGAAGAAAAGCAGATTTAGAAGGAGTGTTATGTAGTTAGGATGTGGTGCCTCAAGCATGCTGATAAATATGGCAGAAAGTTATCAACATGAGTCAGTGATGGGGAAGGAGTAAAGTCTGATAACTGATTTTAAGGCTAAATTTGCCTGTGTTTCTGTGGTTTTAGGACAGTTTCATGTCAATTGCTTTTTGGTTGTTTTGCAAATCTTGACCCATAGTTAGTATTGTAGGGGCAGGTCGGCTGCTGAGAGGACAGGTAGGGGCTAGGGAGTGGACTGACAGATGTAAGAGGCAGGTGAGGGCTTTTTGGAAAACATTTACAAAGACTAAAGCAGGTGGGCAGAGTCTGCAAAAAGGATAAGCGGGAGCCAGGGCAGGAGTAACAGTCTTCTATTTTACTTGGAGTAGGTGTATGAAGGAATGAAAAAAGGCAGTGGGTATGACTTTGCTACCATTCAAACTTTCTCTTTTGGCAGCCTGTGCACCAAATAACAGGAATGTATAGAAGGTAGGTCTGGTTGCAATATTCTTGATTAAAGACACCTAATTTGGGTTTTACTGCTTTTGGTGTGTGTGTCTCACTCCTGCCACACCAGTGCTTGTTACATGTTCCTATGCTTTTAGAGTGCAACAAGATAATGCACTACACAATGAGGAGGACTTTTGTGGAGAGTGATCAGCTTCAGTCTTTGTATGGCATCCAAAATATGTGCAAATCAACCAGCTCTGCCAGGTTTAACATGGGTAACTGACAAGAACCATAGTGCCATAATGCTTAGGGCAGCTTGGGCTTTTAAAGGTATGGTATTATGTGATTGCTTTGTCTCTCAAGTGTGTAGCTGCAAGGTCTCTACGGCCACTTTCCTGATCAAGCTGTTGCTGTATAAGACATTCATTTTAAAATGTTTTGATTATTTTCCAAGGTGTGGTGACATCAATTACTGCAGCTGTCTCACAGTTCTAACTTCTTCAGATTTGAATCTCACCTCTGGTCATTGTCTGTGTAGGTTTTCTCTGAGTACCCTGGTTTTTCTTCCACGTTCGCAGGGCTGGATTCTGACTTATGCCCAATACTGGCTGTATGGCCACTAACCCCTGTAAACCTGAATTTTATTTAGCAAATTTGAAAATGTTCTCCAGACTTACAGAATTACCCCACCCAAAAATGATATTTTTGTATGTGTTACATACCCCGTAAGAGTTATAATGATGGCTGAAAAAAAAGTTTAATCTCCTGTTTTTATGTAGAAATATACCACTTCTTAAAAACCCTGCCATGAACAAAAATTGAATGCACTCAAACGTGAACATGCAGTTGACTTTGCAGTAAGGAGATTATGGGCTCACTTCCCAGGTACTCCCTGTGTGGAGAGTGCTTTGAGTAGTGAGAAAAGCGCTATATAGATGTAAAGAATTAATAATAATAATAATAATAATTGTAGACCCAAATCCTGCTTTTACATTTACTGTATATTCATATCGACAACTAGAATACATTGAGATTATTTAGCGGCAGCCTGTGAAACCAAACAGGTGAACTGACCTTCCTTTTATTGAACCACTTTCATATTCTCTTTCTGATAATGTTTTCACTCACTTAATTCTTTAACTTTTAATCATTAGTTCTATTCCTCTCTTAGTGTCCGTAGTTTCAATGCTGACATCACAAGATGTTTCCAGTGCTACAAAAGATGGATGGGCATCCCAGAGGGTGAATCCTTACCCGGCATGGAGGCCAGTATGACGGGAGGACCAGGAGAAACACCAGCATCCAGGTACTATGTCCTCAGATATGCTAGAGGGCAGCATCCCTGAGATTTGGGTCCCCTTCGGATACCCACAGGGCATGGGAATTGGAGTTGCAGAACACAGCATTCTGTGGAGTTCTGTGAGTTCCACCAGCGGCACTGCAGGAAGATATGGTCCCTACTTTGGGGGACTCCTGTCAGACCCAGAAGTGCTTCCTACAGACCATGTCCTAGCCCCAGAGGTACTTCTGGGTCAAAGGTAAAAGGAGCTGCATCATCTTAACCAAAAGGCAGAGTCAGGAGGAGGTGGACGAGGCTTGGTCCACTCTTACAAGTACTTGGGGGTCCATGTTAATGACAGGTTGGACAGGTTTTCAAACACAGAGGAACTATATAAAAAAGGACAGAGCAGGCTCTTCTTACTGATGAGATTGTGTTCCTTTAATGTGGGAAGTAACACTCATCACATCTTCTATAACTCTGTGATGGCCGGTACAATTTTCTTTGCTGTGGTGTGCTGGGCTGGTAACATCACTTCAACAGAGTACCACTGAATCAACAAGTTAATTAAAAGGGCGAGCTCAGATACTCTGGAACCCCTGGAGGTAGTAGCAAGGGAGAGAATTAAAACAAAACTGAGTGCTACTATAAACAATGCTGCACATCCTCTCTCTGACACATGAACACTTTCAGCCAACAAATTTAGCAGAAGTGTGTCAAGAAACACTACTGGGGCTCCATTATACCAACAGCAATACATCTGCATAATGCTTCACTGTGAATGTCACAGCCAAGTCAGAACTGTTCTTTCTTTTGAATTTTATTGCTTTATAGTTATTCCAGTGTGTGCTCAGACCAAAGTGTGTGTATACTGATTTTCTTAATTACTTATCTATTTATGTATTTATTTATTTAAAGAGCTTCTGTAAAAAGTCAAATTTACCCCGGGGACAAATAAAGTTCTATCTATCTAACCTGTGGCTGGTTCGGTTTGACTGAGTCTGGGGCTTGGGGCTCAGTGGCGCCCCCCTACTGGTTTTAGACGTACAGATGTTAACCAATGCATAAGCTGTAACAGAGCTGTACTTGTGATCAGTGGGGGGGGGGTCTGGCTGCAATTCAAATGCTTTGTCACATTTAAGTGTGTTCCATTTTAGTTCAGAAGAGCATTTTTGGAAGTAGTTTATTTAACAAAATACATGCGAATTAGATGTCTTGAGCATATAGCTGGATAACTTGACATGAGGTCTATGAGACACAAGCAGCATGAGATTTTTTTATCCGTGAATGTTTTTGATAATGTTTGTTATTGTCCAGAGTTGATCACCACAGATGCCTGTTCTATCAGAAAATGCTTCATATTTGTTCTGCGTGAACACATGAGATAAAATTGTTTTCGTAGGCATCCCTAAAACTACACAAGGTATGTAACGCATTAAAAAGCTATTTTTAGTGGAGTAATCCTTTAAAGAATTTATAAAGAAAAAAATACATAAAAAATATTTAATTAACAGGAAATGTCAAACACTTATTTCACTTTTTTTTTTGAAAGATGGCATTAACCTTCAATCTCATTATGTCAATTCTTGTATGTCTGATCAGAATAAAAAGTGTGTTAGATAGTCATGAACTACATTATTTATCAGACTGTTAGATAGAGACATACAAGCTTAAAAGCAAAATCAGTTGTCATTAATATTTAAGTAAAGGGATTGTACAGAGCTGTTAGAATATCCACACTATTTTACTCTTACTTCACTCCAAATGCTGTGCAAATGCCATAAACAGGAGACTTTGTAAATGGATGCAAACACTGGTACAAGTGCCATCTGAGTAATCATGAAATACACAGGTACAAATCTCCACAGATGCCAGGACTGCAGCCAAATAAGCAAAGGCATGTGGCCAACAGGTTAATGTTAGGAATGCACAAGAGATATCAAATTTAATCAAGAGTACCACGGGCCAGAAGATGTCCCTTCCACCAGCCTCTTGTGCACAAAGGCAGCAAACTACAGAAGTAATTAGACACTTGTTCATGTGTTTTACAGAACTGTGCACGGGTACAAACAGACAGTAAGGACAAGTACTTTAAAAAACAAGAGAGGCAAGTGAAAAAGAAAAAATCAGAGCTATTACTATATAAACTCACTGGTGGGGCTATCTGCTTGGAAAAGAAGAATTTAACAGTCGCTGCCGTTCAGTCGACATTGCTGCACTGTCTGCCTTTAAACAGAGAAAAATACAAGCGGCTGACAAAAAAAGCAATTTCAGCACACATTTAGCAACAGTTACCACATACGTCATTCCACTTCCAGTAGCTGCTTCGTGGTGCATTCTTTCATTTCTCTTGTATTACCGGCTTGTGACATGCTTTGTAAAGTGCTCTAAGAAGGTGCTTTCTATGAAAAGCCCTACGTGAAACAAAGATTGATCAGGGAGAGAGGTCATGCAAATAAATTAGTCACATCTGCGCTAAACTGAAAGCAGAGGCTCACAGCAAGGGCAACAGAAAGAAACAATAAGGAAAAGAGAAAGGGTAGGCAACAGGCATCTGGGATCCAGAGGGACAGACATGGACAGGCAAAGGCTGCGGCTCAAGTAAGAGATAGCTCTTGTTGCTACACTGCATCAACCTGACTTTATCTTTAATAAACTAGCAGTAAGCATGTAGACTGCTTATGTCAAGGCAATTATTTCTTTCTAAAGCATCCTTTATGGTGATCACCATTTCAAGATACTTTTAAAATAAAAATACATTTTTTTTTAATAATAACAAAGACTACTTTACAATAACAACAACTATTTTGTGACTTGCCAAAAATAAGCCGCCTTAATGTAAAATACATCTTTTCTTGATGTGTTACTCTTCTTTTTGTTGTCTAATGCTCAGACACCTGTCATATATACAAATAAAAAAAAACATGTGAAAGTCAGAGGTGTCAAACACAGGGGGGGTCACTGTCACCATTACAACATTTGTCCCCTTGACCTCGCTCTTCTTATGGCCAGCTGTACCACACTTCCGGATAACTCAAAGAGCAATGACTTGCTGACCCTGACCCTCCTACCCTTACAGCTGACAGCAATCTGCCTACATTAAGGGTGCCAAACGGACCCTCCTTGTTCTACAACTGGACCATCCATCCATTATCCAACCCACTATATCCTAACTACAGGATCACAGGGGTCAACTGGACCAGTGCTTTCAATATCTAAATGCTTCCACTGGACTACCATATCTTGTAAACCAAACACATAGTCATACTACATGTGAAAACCACTTCTGGATATGCATAACCTTCGCACAAGTTCCTTCAACTTAATCTTCTAGCAAGGTTGATGGCACAAAACCAAGCAGCCTGATGTTGGACAATGAATGCAGTGCAATCATCCCATTAGGCTACAACCACAAGAAGTGGCGACATTACACCTTTGCTGATTCCCGTACATTGTCCTTCATGCAGATTTAAGATAATCATTAGATTATCATGAGATACGCCCGGAGTTCCTCAAGGCTCTGGATGTTGTAGGACTGTCTTGGCTGACACGCCTCTGCAACATCGCATGGACATCAGGGACAGTGCCTCTGGATTGGCAGACCGGGGTGGTGGTCCCCCTCTTTAAGAAGGGGGACCGGAGGGTGTGTTCCAACTAAAGAGGGATCACACTCCTCAGCCTCCCTGGAAAAGTCTATTCGGGGGTTCTGGAGAGGAGGGTCCGTCGGATAGTCAAGCCTCGGATTCAGGAGGAACAGTGTGGTTTTCGTCCTGGTCGCGGAACAGTGGACCAGCTCTATACCCTTAGCAGGGTCCTGGAGGGTGCATGGGAGTTTGCCCAACCAGTCTACATGTGTTTTGTGGACTTGGAAAAGGCATTCGACCGTGTCCCTCGGGGAATCCTGTGGGGGGTACTCCGAGAGTATGGGGTACCGGCCCCCCTGATAAGGGCTGTTCGGTCCCTGTACGATCGTTGCCAGAGCCTGGTCCGCATTGCCGGCAGTAAGTCGAACCCGTTTCCAGTGAGAGTTGGACTCCGCCAGGGCTGCCCTTTGTCACCGATTCTGTTCATAACTTTTATGGACAGAATTTCTAGGCGCAGCCAGGGCGTTGAGGGGGTCCGGTTTGGTGGGCTCAGGATTGGGTCACTGCTTTTTGCAGATGATGTTGTCCTGTTTGCTTCATCAGGCCGTGATCTTCAGCTCTCTCTGGATCGGTTCGCAGCCGAATGTGAAGCGGCTGGGATGAGAATCAGCACCTCCAAATCCAAGACCATGGTCCTCAGCCGGAAAAAGGTGGAGTGCCCTCTCAGGGTTGGTAGCGAGATCCTGCCCCAAGTGGAGGAGTTCAAGTATCTCGGGGTCTTGTTCACGAATGAGGGAAGAATGGAGCGTGAGATCGACAGGCGGATCGGTGCGGCATCCGCAGTAATGCGGGCGTTGCATCGGTCTGTCGTGGTGAAAAAGGAGCTGAGCCACAAGGCGAAGCTCTCAATTTACCAGTCGATCTATGTTCCTACCCTCACCTATGGTCATGAGCTATGGGTAGTGACCGAAAGAACGAGATCGCGAATACAAGCGGCTGAAATGAGTTTCCTCCGCAGGGTGTCTGGGCTTTCCTTTAAAGATAGGGTGAGAAGCTCAGTCATCCGGGAGGGGCTCAGAGTAGAGCCGCTGCTCCTCCGCATCGAGAGGAGTCAGATGAGGTGGCTCGGGCATCTGATCAGGATGCCTCCTGGACGCCTCCCTGGTGAGGTGTTCCGGGCACGTCCAACCGGGAGGAGGCCCCGGGGAAGACCCAGGACACGCTGGAGGGACTATGTCTCTCGACTGGCCTGGGAACGCCTTGGGATTCTCCCGGAAGAGGTAGAAGAAGTGGCCGGGGAGAGGGAAGTCTGGGCATCTCTGCTCAAGCTGCTGCCCCCGCGACCCGACCTCGGATAAGTGGGAGACAATGGATGGATGGATGGCATTAGATTATTGAACAATAGCACTCTGAACAACATGGCTGCTATCTCTACATTCAGCATTTTAAAATTCTTAGTGAACATTTAATTTTGTGTCACCCACTCCATGGAACACCCTCTTCAGGATTCAAATTCCACATAATGCCCCACTTCACCCTTGTTTCTAGAGCAGCATTTCCAGAATTCACTGCCTAAGATTAACCCCATTTTTACCTTAATGTACTACAGAACTTCTTTCTCACATTCTAATGGGAATTGTTCTCTTCATTTTGGTGTTAAGTTTGTTACAAGCCCTACTTAGTGTTTTCTATATTGTATTTATGTTTCATTATGTAACATCCGTCCATTAATTTTCCTAACCTGCTTAACAGCACAGAGTTGTGGGGCAGGTGGGGCCTATCCCAGCAATCACCGGGTGTAAGTCAGGAACACCACCTGGACAGGCCACCAGTCCGTCACTGGGCAAACACACATGGACTCACCAGGGCCAATTTAGCAACACCAGTTCACTTACACTGCATGTCCTTAGACTGTGGGAGGAAACTGGGGGAAAAAAAAAAAAAAACACGTGGACTGTGGGAGCACATGCAGACTCCACATGGGGAACAGCTGGATTATGAAACCCGTTATGAGGCAGCACTGCCACCATTACGCTGACCATTTTTAATATTTATAGTAGTCATGAAATGGCTTGGTTTATAATTGTGTTGTAGTTTGAATTGTTCTGTAAATTGCCCTGTGATGCTGTCTGCTGATAATTGCGCTCTGATACTTATTTAGGCCCTGCTCTGTTGGTCACTCAGTAATGTGGTAAAGCTACCAATAACTGTCAGAGTACAGTTTACAATGCAAATGTGTGTGCTGTGCTACTACTGGCATTCAAATATTAGGCACAAAATGTCAACTATACTGCTCATAAAAATTAAAGGAGCACAGTCTCAAGAGCATGGAGGAGATTCCAGGAGACAGGCAGTTACTCTAGGAGAGCTGGACAGGGCCATAGTAGGCCCTTAACCCATCAGCAGGACCGGTATCTGCTCCTTTGGGCAAGGAGGTACAGGGTGGGCACTGCCACAGCCTACAAAATGACCTCCAGCAGGCCACTGGTGTGAATGTCTCTGACCAAACAATCAGAAACAGACTTCATGAGGGTGGCCTGAGGGCCCGACGTCCTCTAGTGGGCCCTGAGCTCACTGCCCAACACCGTGGAGCTGAATTGGCATTTGCCATAGAATACCAGAATTGGCAGGTCCACCACTGGCGCCCTGTGCTTTTCAAAGATGAGAGCAGGTTCACCCTGAGCACATGTGACAGACATTAAAGGGTCTGCAGAAGCTGTGGAGAACATTATGCTGCCTGTAACATCGTTCAGCATGACTGATTTGGTGGTCGTTCAGTGATGGTCTGGGGATGCATATCCATGGAGGGGGACACAGACCTCCACAGGCTAGACAATGGCACCTTGACTGCCATTAGGTAGCGGGATGAAATCCTTGGACCCATTGTCAGACCCTATGCTAATGCAGGCATTGATACCATTGACTGGCCCCCACGATCGCCTGACCAAAATCCAATAGAACACCTCTGGGACATTATGTTTCAGTCCATCCGACGCCGCCAGGTTGCACCTCAGACTGTCCAGGAGCTCAGTGATGCCCTGGTCCAGATCTGGGAGGAGATCCCCCAGAACACCATCCGTCTTCTCAATAGGAGCATGCCCCACCCCGGACATTGTCAGGCATGCATACAAGCACATGGGGGCCATACAAACTACCAAGAACGATTTGGAGTTGCTGCAATGAAATTTCGTAACAATGGACTAGCCTGCTGCATCATTTTTTTCACTTTGATTTTTGGGGGTGTCTTTGAATTCATCTCTCTGTAGGTTGATCATTTTCATTTCCATCAAACGATGTGGCATCCTTTCATTCCTAACACATTACCCAGTCCATATCAGTATAGATAACCAGCATGATTTTTTTCCCCATTGAAGTATTCCTTTAATTTTTTTAAGCAGTTTATAAATCACAACACATATGAAGGCTGTTTGAGCAAGATGTTTCAAACAATTGAAAACATTGGCCATGTCTGGAATTTCAAAGGGGCCACAAACCAGTCTAATGATGTTTAGCAGGCTCACTGTAAACCATACAAACCACAGTGGTAACAAGAGATCTCAGTGATGATCAGGGGTGTTTAACTTCCTTCAAACAACACAGTTCACACATACTGAAAAATGTGGGGGGCGATGCTAGCCATGACAAGCCCTAAAAATTGGGGTTGTACACTCCAAAGGAACAACACTCTACAAACACTACACTCTCAAAAATAAAGGTGCCAAAGTGCTTCTTCTAAGCAGTGGCACAGGGGAACCATTTTGGTTGCCAAAACAAACATCCACATAAAGTTTCGAGAATTAAGTTATATTTATTTTGATCCACAACAGGCTCCATAAATAACCACCAACAGACAATAACAAAATTTGGGAAACACCATTGGGTTCAAGATTTTACAAGCGATCTTGCTGCATTCTCTGGCACAAAAGTTAGCCATAAATTAACTTCAGATTTTCTTGATCTGTCAATATCCTACTAGGGTTCTCTTTTGACCACATATGAATAATCTTTTCAAAGGCAGAGACACCAATTTCACATACAAAGAACCCTTCGAAAAATGAAATGGTTCTACAAGGAACTGCACCACTTTGTAAAGTGCTGTTACAGGACCGTTATGTTTAAGAGTGTTGGATTAAATCCACTCGGCCTGAGATTCTTGGTGCTAATTAAAACATCACTTGATGGATCTGCTGACTGTTGTCCATTTTGGGCATCATCCTTTCAAATATGTCAAAACATCAGCAATACTAAATGTCATGTTATCAGTCATTATGTTCTCTCTTCTTCAGCAGGGATGGTGATGGAGTCATTCATTAGCTTAAAACCTTGTAAAACTGCTGACTGTTACCACAAATTGATACACTCTTTCAGGTCATCAGTTTCCCTCACTTGGTCTTGGTATCATTCGTGACCCACATAGCAGAGCATTCTCTGAACCAATTCAGGGTCAAGGTCGGCTGGAACAAAAACTGCATCTTGTCCAAAGTGGTCCAGCCCAGATCCCATGCCACTTGTGAATCTCCAATTAGCCTCGCATGGTCGTGTTTGGGGAGATGTGGGGTAAACCCCGAAGACGGCAAGAAAAACCCTTGCAGACGCACAAACTGCAAGTAGACTACAACACAGGGTTTCAACCCAGGCCTTTTAATTTCGCGGGTTGCAGCGCTAACCCTTGAGCAATCGTGTCACCCTCGTGCAATATCTCCCTTTTAATTTTAAAAGACCGCAGATGTCATAATGTAACCGCTACTGTTTAAACTTTATTTTCTCTTCGAATCAGGTCCCGAAAGTGCAATGTCTGAAAGATTGAGCAGCACTCCTCACGCGCAAGTTCGTCCTCATCCTCTCGCAAGGCACCTGCAGGGACAACTAAAACGGGAAGAAACAGGCGGATGGGTGGCAGGTGGTCATTATCGGGGGCGATGATAACAGGCTGGGCTGCCACTAGAGCGC
Source organism: Erpetoichthys calabaricus (assembly GCF_900747795.2). Taxonomy (NCBI): domain Eukaryota; kingdom Metazoa; phylum Chordata; class Cladistia; order Polypteriformes; family Polypteridae; genus Erpetoichthys; species Erpetoichthys calabaricus. Next base: position 29,388,302 of record NC_041400.2, on the reverse strand, counting down.
GTATCCCCATGCACGGCACTCGCAATCACAGTAAACGAAAAGCCACGCGCGTGTGCGAGGCGGCAATAAGGTCACGATCAGCCCGCGGTACACCGAACCACAGCCTCTGTCGAAGAACATCTCACGCCTGCCTGCCTCAACACGCTCTCGCCAAGGACAACCACCCGTGTCTTCAAGCATCTGCGCCCAAGTCGTGTAGCGGTTTCTTAATCGGAAGGATGCCCCGAAATGGCTATGGCGCCTGTACCGTGGCTATGTTATCACGCGCGCAAGTAGCGTCATCCAGGCACGCGCGCCAGGCTCACCTTTCTCCGGTGCAATTCCAAGTCAGAGGCGATGCATGGACCGCGGCTCCTCTGTTTCTCCGGAGCGCCGCAAACCGCGGCTGGCTGGCGTGGGTGGCTGGAACACGACAAGAAAACTCCGCGAAGATGGCTGCACTCAATTCCGACACAGAAAGCCGCTATCCCGGCTTCTGTCCTCGTTGCCGCTACTATTGCTGCGGCTGCCTCTTCTTCCCGGGCTCCTGCTGTTGCGGCTGCCGGCTTTGAATTAGGAAAGGAGGAGACTTGACAGAGAGCAGCGGCTAGCGGGGAGACGCTCGACCACAGAGAGACAGCGCCCTCTAGGCTTGCCAAAGGGAAGTCAAAACCAGAAGAAGGAAGGCGCCCGGCTGCTTCATCGCCCCCACATCTCGCAGGAGCTGACTTAGCGGTACATTGCGGAAAAAATAACAGAAAGCAAACGCGTTTCTGATTGTTAGTAAAAGAGCCGAGGCTCCAGGTCTCGGGGGAGCACGATGGTGGTTTTTGTAGCAGCCAAGTTCTGAATGCGGTTTTCAGACCGGACTGCTAGCAGCATTTACAATCAATGTGGTAGTTCTGTTTTATACGAAAGGGATTTATTCTTTCTCTCCTCATGCTTTACGTTTGAAAAAAATATTACATTTTACTTTGAACACAAGTGTAAATTACATCGAATGAGAGGTCTCCTAAGGTATGGTGTCATATACACCTGCGTTTGCTCCTTTTTCGTTTCTTGAAAAAAATATTGGTTTGAGTTCATCAAGAAATCATTTTTAAGGAAAGTCCAATTACAATGAAGAAAATGAAAACGGAGCTTGAAGGCATTTAATGATTTCTGGGAAGTATCAAAGCAATTTAAATTTCATGACACATTGGTGTATTCCTAAATTAACACGAGGACTAACAACAATTTGAATCAGTCATTTAATAAAAAAAGAAGGATTAAAAGCCCTCCGCATCATCTAGATGGTTTGATGCGGCTTGTGGAGAAGCCCCCTGCCCTACAGGCAGACTAGTACCAGCTCAGAGGCTGTATTCCAATAACAACTTCCTCCGCAGATATTCCCATTTTTATATGGGGTAGTTTATTTTTTTGCCTAGACTTCTGTATGCATTTGCATCCTTCATCAGAATCATCTAACATGTTTAAACAGGTTTATGTCTGCCAGGTCTGGAGCCTGTCCTGACAGCATCAGGCACAAAGGAGGAACCAAACCCAGCGCACTTTGCTCCCTTCTTCAGTTCCAAAGCCACTAACATCCAAAAACACTTAAAGCCCAGTAAAACATCCTCTGACGTACCTGTGTTTCTTCCTTATTTTTCATCCTTCTCTCCTGTAAATGATAGTGACGTTTCTGACTTGCTGTGTAAACACAGACCCACCACCTGGGCAGTGGAGACTGTCCTTCATGTCTTCTTCAGTCTGTCTCTCCCTCCTCCATCCTCCTCTCTTTTAATTCCTGACTAATCTCTAATAACTTCCCTACTGATTTTAAGAAGCCTTGTGTGATATCCCTTTTCTCAAGAAACACTCCATTATCCCATCTGCAATTGAGAGTTGTCATCCCATCTCCCTTTTGCCATTCCTTTCCAAGACTCTAGAATGCACAGTCCACAGCCATCTGTCCTCTCTTCTCTCTGACAACAATCTACTCGACCCCTTCAGTCTGGATTCTGTAAGGGTCACTCTACTGAGACTACACTACTTTCAGTCAGAGGTCGCTCTTAGATGTGCTCAAGCTGTGTCTCTTCTGTCCTAATACTTCTTGACCTTTTCTTCAGCTTTCTGTTAACCACTCCTTGCTCATCTCTTCTCTCGATAAAGCTGTAGTACTAGGGAGTTGTACCATGTTAGCAATTATGAATGTAGTGAGAAGTCAAGCAAAATGACACCTTTTATTGGTTAACTAAAATGATTACAATATGCAAGCTTTCGAGGCAACTCAGGCCCAAAAACTGCAATCTGTCGTTCTGCTTTGGACTGGCTCAGGTTCTACCTTTCTGACTGGTTACTGGTGGACAAGCTCAGGTTCTACCTTTCTGACTGGTTACTGGTGGACAATGTACTGTGACTCTGGTGTTGATATATATGGAACTGATCTGGTAGACGGGCAACTCTAAGAAACTAAGCATGTGGTGAGAATCAGACGAGACTTGGTAGTTAGCAAATCTTTTCTACAAGAGCTAAAGCAAACTATTGTAATCTAAAAGACACACATTTCAAATAACACAAGAAACAATGGCTGAAAGGAACATACAGATCTGAAGACAGGTACAGTAGGCAAGCCTAGCTTGCTTAAAAACTCTATTAGGTCCTCTGGTGTAAGCATACCATAATAAGCATTGCTCAGAATTTAGTGACACTTATTGCAGAAAACAGAAAGAGCTTAATATGAAGTGGATGTTACTACAACATTCTTCAACCTGCCAATGCTTGTCCTCTAAAAGAGACACCACAGAAACACACGAACAGCAGAAGTCAATGAAGTGTTCTCATTAACATCATCAAAAGACTCTAAGAATATTTATAAGAATCAGAAGAGTATTGTGCTATAATATTACTCAGGTAAGGACTACTGCCTCCTGAATCAAACATCCTCAATCTGAATCCCACACTCAGTCGATTCCTGCATGTTCTCCCCACGTCTGTAATTTTCCTTCCATATCTTCCAAGATGCATAAGGCAGATTAAGAGGCAACTCTACATTGGTCCAGTGTGTGTATGTGCCTTGCAAGGGACTGGCAACCTGTCCAGGGTGGGGTCTAATGCTGTTCCCAGTGCTCTGACCCCTGTGACCCTTCAGCGGATGATGTACTGTAAGTGTACAGAGCAAACCGCTAGAAGGTGTTCAGTACACCATGAGATGTGATCCCAGTGTTTTGTGGCTTTTATTTCATCAATAGAACAAATGAGTTTGTGGGACCATCTGCTGAACTGCTCATTTTTTTTACCCCCCCACAGTAAAAATAAACAATACATAAACCCTAAAATTAAAATATACATTGACTTACATAATTTGTACAAATCCAGTATTAACGATTTGTATTATTTATTTAGAATGTTTACATACAAAATAGTAAAAAGGTAAGGTTATCCTTACGCTGAAAAAATACAGGAGATACAGTAAGTATGTTAACGGTCGAGTGGTACAGCCTGTGTGAAATGTGTTAAAAATACAGAGGCTTAGCCCTGCCACTCAAAAAAAGTATTATGTCATTTTGCCAAAGTATTGTGTTATTTTGCAGTAATTATTGTGTTATTTCACAAAACTTTTGAGTTATTTTGCAAACATATTGCATTATTTTACAATGATAATTGCATTATTTCAGCAAAGTATTGAGTTACTTTGAAAAGGTATTGGACTATTACACAATAATTATTGCATCATTTCACAAAACATATTGCATTATTTTACAAAAGTACAATATTGCATTACTTCACAATAATCATTGTGTTATTTCACAAAAATATTGAGTTATTTTGTAAAAGTATCGCATTACTTCACAATAATTATTGTTATTTTGCAAAAGTGTTGAGTTATTTTGCAAACGTATTTCATTATTTTACAATAATTATTGCATTATTTCACAAAATTATTGAATTACTTTACAAAAGTATTGGACTATTTCACAATAATTATTGTGTTATTTCACAAAAATATTGCATTATTTTGCAAAGGTATTACACAATAATTATTGCATCATTTCACAAAAGTATTGTGTGATAGTGTAGACATAATGCATTTTCTCACAATAATTGTCACTGTGTTATTTCTGCTGGTATAATGGTGCAGGTTTGGGCTTTGGCCATCTAGACATTAAGTACGCACGTAGCATGCAAATTAATAAGTGACAAGAACTGAACAAAAGTTTCAGGCATACATTTAGTTTTAATCAGGTTAATGTTTTGTACATTTTCAGTACACATGTTTTAACATAGAAAGGTTGGTAGCACAGAGCTGTCATTCCTGCCTCACTGTGCCAGGTTCTGCATGGATGTCTCATGTTGTCCCAGTGCATCTATGGATTGATTGGTAAATATGTGAGTGTTTTAACCATGTATGATTGCCCGGTTTAACACTGAATGTGTTTGTAAAACTTCTCAATTTCCAAAAAAATGTAGTCCTTTATATGCTTTGAAGTAGATAACATCCATCCCCTTTTTCCATCCCTAACCCAAGTCCCTGAAAATTCAATGAATGAACACAAGGGGCTGCAGCACCAGATCACAATATTTCAAAATATCAATAGTAAATAAGTGGACTAAAACTAAGCAGTTTTTATTTATAGCAGGGGTGTGCAAAGTCATTCCTGGAGGGCCGCAGTGGCTGCAGGTTTTTGCTCCAACCCAATTGCTTAATAAGAAGCACTAATTGCTCTAGAAACACTTCTGCTTCATTTTAGTTATCTTCCTCGTTAAGATTTTGAACCCTTATTGCTTATTTAAGTCTTAAACAGCTGCATTCTTGGTTTTTAATTGCTCCTTATTAGCAATAAGATGCAAATGACAAAAGAAACCAGCAGTTATCCATTTTGCTTGTTACCCTTTATGCCTGTGTGTATTTATCAGGCACTATTTGGTTTAATTAAATACTTGGAAGGAAAGAGAAGAGAAAAAAGTGAAGGATTGAGAATTACCCATCCGTTTTACACTTCAAAATATTTGGATGATATCTTTAGAATGGAAAAAAAAATCTAGGATTTGAGAATGACTTGACATAGCAGAGTTAAAGCACTAACAAGCCATGAAATGTAATTATTGGCAAGGATTATTTTCTAATTAAGCAACTGGGTTGGAACAAAAACCCGCGGCCACTGCGGCCCTTCAGGAATGACTTTGCACACCCCTGATTTATAGGTTTCTGCTTGTGGATTTCACGCAACACTTTCTGATTGGCTGTGCAGTTGTGCCCTGCAAAGGATTGGCATACTGTCCACCCCACTTGATTCTTAACTTGTACCCAGCACTGCTGCAATGATCACTGGCTCCCTATGGCCCTGAATTGTCGGGATTAAACATACCCCTCAACACATACAGGATTAAATATACAGTATACCTATGATTTTAGTTTAGTTCTTGTCATCTGATTGTATGCTATGCATTTCCTCACTACCCATCTCAAGATGACTGGAAAACTTGCATGCATGATGATGCTGACCACACCAGGCAATATCTTTGCGAATAAAATACATAATAAATAAAATACTTCCACAAAATTGTTATGACTGGTAGTCCCAAGGCACTTTGAAAAAATGTTCACTAGATGGGGAAATCCTGTCAAAAATCCTGGCTAAATAGAAAAGGGGCCATATAGAAAATTTATAAAAGGTTTATTCTCAAAAAATTGCTGTTCAACAAGCATAACACAAGGTAGAACATATAAAACGCAAAATGGAGTCACCTAAAAAAGTAAGGCAATTCAATGCAAACAAAATCCAAATAAAAGAATCCGAAGAGTGGTCAGAAGACACAGCAAACAGGCCAAAAATCCAATAAATAACAATAAGTCAACAAAACCCCGGAGTGCATTCCAAATGAACCACTGGGAACTGTGGGAGACGCTCCAGATGGTGACTGACAGGTGGCCCTGCCTGTTGGGGGACCACCCACAAAACACACATGGAACATGGCACAGGTATAGAAAACAAAGCAGACAATAAGCACAAGTAACATTAGCATACCTCAACGACTCAGAATTGAACAAAGAAATGACATAAAACAAGACTTTGAACCCCAGCTAGAGAAGCAACCCGCAATGAGACATAACCAAAAAAAATTCAGACGTGAGCTTCAGTAGGTTTTACACCCAAGGGATCAAGTTACCTGGACTATTCTATAACATTTCAATAATTATTTACCTCTCTGATGCTGATCTTTCAGATTATAAAATAGGTTATTATGATAGCAATTGACGAAAAGAATTCATAATTAATTGCAGAATTACGGTATTTGAGGGATTCCTCTAGAGTGCCTCTTTCTCTTGTGCTGATTAGTTTTTGAGCCAAATCGTGCATCATCATCTGATAACAGGCTTAAATTTCAAGTTTGGTATTTTTCCGTCCAGCTGTTTTAGCTCTAGACCATCTTCAAGAAACTGTGACACACACACACACATAGACAAACACACACCCATCATCAAGATATCGATGTTTTCAGTATTGGGGACCCTAAAATGTTGAGATCCGTTGAAAACTGGAGATCAAAATTTGTGATGAATCTAAAGCTCTTGCTCCTGCCTCATTAATGATAGGTTATGGTGGGGGAGGGCGCAAAGCAATAATGCAATATTTTATGAAAAATAAAAAATAGTGTTGCAAATTAATGCAGTTCTTTTGCAAAATAATATGGTTCTTTTGAAAAAGAATGCAATAATTATTATGAAATAATGCAACACTTTTACAAAATAATGCAATATTTGTTTAAATGGTGGGAACAAGCTTTTATCCAAAAATAGTGTTTTAATTGTAATAAAATAATAAAATTTACCAGATGTTCTTTGTTACAATTTGCATTTACGTATGTGTAGTAAAAGGTATTAATAAAATGGGTGTTGTAGTTTACGGCTAAATTTTATATTAAACAGAGTACCTTATTACTTTATCCATCCATCCATCTTTAGTCGGAGCTGTTTAATCCAAGTCAGGGTAGTGGGACGCCACAGGCACGGGTGGTCACTGAATGGTTTCAATGGCAGAACAACCATATAAGCTGTACACCACAGCTGTCCATATTTCACAAGTGTTCCCCAAAGCCCTTCCTAACTGAAGCAGCACATTAAATGCTCTGCACTCCTTAACCTACGAATTCATTGCTTCTTAAACTGGCTCCCCATTGCGCCAACATTAGTGGCAGAGGTCAGCGGACAGGGCACATTAAATTCACGTCATGACAGTTGTCTGGAAATTTAGAACGCTAAGATTTCTACATGACTAGATGACATCATTCCCATGATGAAATGTACTAATGCATTATTTGGGTTAAATCATTGGGTTGTAGCCGGGGCTTGTAATATTAGCCTATAAGGGCAACAGTAATAGAGGGTTATTGAGCTTTGTGATTTATAGGCCATGTCTTTATTTTTATTTATTGATTGTTGATGGAAATGCTTAGGCCTGCTTGCTTTTAAATTTGATTGTAAATCCAGCGGTTAACGTGCATCAGTGCACCTACGCATGGTAGAGCACAATATAAATATACGGAAAATGAGCTTTTGCTGTCTTCATAAATCATTGGGTGCCATCACATCTTCACTTCCGCAGTGCACTGCTGTGCTACTTGTGCATCCAGTGCTGCACAACATGACAGTTAGAGCAGGGGCACAATGATGATGTGGACTAAGAAAAAGGGATGAAGATTAGAAATTTAAAAAAAAAATCCTCATCTTAGAAGAAAGAGTGGGTGTTTGTTCATTCATTTCCAGTTGAAAGCCTTTTGTTTGTGTTTTATTGTAGTTGAGTTATTGTATTGCATTTCTTCACTAGAAAAAAGAGCAACCTTGTTATCCGAGCGCCTCTAGTCTTGGCACTTTCTCTTTCTTTCCTTAATTCCGCTGCTCTTCTTTTGGCAAGTCTTAAAAGGTCTTCCAGTCGTTTTCACACATCAGCGCCTGACCCAGTGTTGTGACGTGTTGGCACTTAACTCTCTTCGCTATCGTCTTCCCACTTTTGTTTCTTGCTGTTGTTGGAAAGGCTGCTGTTTGCCTTTGGAAACAATGAGATTTGCTGGTTGTCAATCTCATTTAAAAGATGAACAAGTTCTTCAGTAGAAAAGCGTGGTTTTCTTTTATGTCTGTCATTTCTTTTGTGTTCATCTTAGATATAATAGGTGTTTGATATTGTGCCTATTTAGACGCTGTCACACAGCTGGCTATTAAATTATGTTTACTTTATATAACTTTTAATAACTTTAATTCATGCCAATGAATGACCAAATAGATACCGTATAATGAAAGTATTGTTAATTGAGCAACTTTAAAGGCAGGGATAGCAAAACAGAACTTTATACTCACTTGTAAAATAGTCTGTTAAGAAAGGTCTTCGGAAACCCACGAAAAAATGAACATATGTATATAAAGCTGCCTGTTAATTTAAAAAATTCATCATATTTGGGATGCTCACTCCAGTTCCAGATATATGTAATGTGAAGGAACTCATAGATGGACAGGTGACCCAGCCAGGGTCCAAGACAGGACGCCAATACAATGGAGGACTGTCTGCTGAGGTAATACGTCCCCTCCAGTGCAGCGATCCCCTGGTGCGGCTCCAGTCTGGATTTCCACAGAGCTGTGTGTGAATTGTAATTGGAGCAACTTTAGGACCACTGGAGGGAGCTCATGAGGGGCAGATTCCCTGCCCTTATCTGTCTGACCTGGAAGTGCTTCCAAGGCATACTGGTGATGTACCAGGAGTACTTCTGGGTCCCACTTCAAACGAAGCCAGTCCTACTTAGCCAGGTGGTTCAGGGTCAAAGTGGAGTGAGTTGAAGCAAGAAAAAAAAGTAAAGAAAACTTGTAATTAATTATATCGTGGTAAAGAAACCTGTTTAAAAGAAAAAAAGGAATCAAAGGATTATCTGGACCTTGGACTGTGCATAAAGTAGTTGGGTCTGGGGTTTGGCAATGTAAGCCTACAACTAGTCTTTGCACAGTTTCTGTCAATATATATATATATATATATATATATACAGTGGAACCTCGAGATACGATCACCTCTGTATACGAGAAATTCAAAATACGAGGAAAGTATGAGCGAAAAATTCAGATCTAAATACGAGCATTGGCTCACGTAACGAGCCACGAGCCAGGCTGTGGGTATAGCTCGCGGCTTAGCGAGGGGGCGTGGTAGCTGTAGCGATCTGCGGTGTCTGCGTTTCTCACCTAAGTGCACAGGTGGGAAACTGCCCACATCCATGATTTGTCCTGTGGCTGATGGGCTGGGCAGGGTTGCCACCCGTCCTTTAAAATACGGAATTGTCCAGTATTTGAGAATGAAATTGCGCGTCCCATTTTGAATCAATACGTATGCATCCCTTATTTTTTTGTATTAAAAGTGGTAACCCTAGCAGCTGCCATGTCTTCCCCGCATATATAGAGAAGCGCGAGCCGGTTAAGGGGGAGAAGAAGTAAAAGAAAAGAGAGGAGAGGAGAGAGAACGGAGGTTGCAGGAGGAGGCAGGAATCCGCAGCAGTAGGAAGTCGGTGCGAGAGAGCGAGCGAGTACAGGCTCGCGTGGAGCTGAACAGGCGAGCCAAACAGCTGAAGCAGGACGGTGTAGAGAAGGTCAGCTGCATTAAGTGTCTCGCCTGTTGCAGAGCCCGCATGGGAGAAGCAGGTGAGACGCTAACAGAGAAGAAGCACCGGGGATTGTCATCTGTTTTTTGAAGACTGCTTCCTGTTGACGTTTTAACCTCGTGTTAAAGGATTGTTATTCTTATGTACTTTAAACCTCCACTTCACAACTGTTTTAAGGATTAAAGATTTATTGAATGCTCTACTGCACTTTGGACACCTGTTTTGATTCTTTTAATAATCAGTTATATTATTTACCAGTGTTATTTATTAAAGGTAGACTACAGTATATATAATTTATCAGTGTTATTTGTTAGGAAAATTGATTTTTATGTTAATATATTTGGGATGCGGAACGGATTAACTGGATTTCCATTATTTTCAATGGGGACGTTTGTTCTAGATACGAGAAATTCACTATACAAGCTCAGTGCTGGAACGAATTAAACTTGTATCTAGAGGTTCCACTGTATATATATATATATATATATATATATATATATATATATATATATATACAGTAATCCCTCACTTATCGCGGGAGATAGGTTCCAAGGCTGACCGCGATAACTGAATTTCCGCGAAGTAGGGACACCATATTTATTTAATTATTTAACGTGATTTTGGACGTTTTTAAACCCTCCCTGTATTGTTTACAACCCACCCTTTACTCTATTAATAACAGGGACAACTGCTAAGCAATATGAAATCGGTAGATAAGTTTACACTTACTGTATAGTGAAGTTCACGTAGCTATATATGACGTGATGATGGTGATGAATATGCTGCGCAGTAAAAATGATGACGATGAAGGTGATAATCCCCTGAATGCAGTAGAAAGAGCACGTTAATGCTGAATGAGTGAGATGAGACTTCCTGGTTAATGCAGCACTCCGTCGCTGAACCAATCAGCAGCACACAGGAACTTAACTGCGTGCTCTGATTGGGTAGCTTCTCAGCCATCCGCCAATAGCATCTCTTGTATGAAATCAACTGGGCAAACCAACTGAGGAAGCAAATACCAGAAGTAAAAAGACCCATTGTCCGCAGAAACCCGCGAATCAGCGAAAAATCCACGTTATATATTTAGATATGCTTACATATAAAATCCGCAAAGTCGTGAATCCGCGAAAAGTGAACCGCGAAGTAACGAGGGATTACTGTATATATATATATATATATATATATATATATATATATATATATATATATATATATATAAAATATATGGTGTAGCAGTAGAGGCTTTTATCGACCTCTCGAACCCTCAGGTACCACGCCAAACACCAGGTAATTGTACAATTATTATTTATTTTATAATAATACCGTGCACTAAGCACCCTCCACTCCACACTACTCATACAATGATCAATACTCCAATTAAACACAATTCTCTCTCTCCTCCACTCCCAGACACTTAGCCACCCTACCTCCCAGCTCAGCTCAGTGTCTGGGCTTTCCCAGAGTCCTTTTATACCCCCTGACCCGGAAGTGGTTCCTGTCCAACAATCCATAAGTCCTCATTACTTCCGGGTCAGAGTCAAAGTCCTTTTTTTCAACCTGGAAGTACGTCATTTCTCCTGTTCATGTGACCGGGATGTACTTCCAGGTTATAGGGCACATAACAGTCTGACAGCCCTCCCTACAGCGACTCCCGGTGGCCCCCATGGTATCCAGCAGGGCTGTGCATACAAACTACAAGGTCCATGAGGCCCTGCTGGAATTCGGGGAACCTCCATGCTGTTGGGAGAGCTCCACCTGGCGGCCTGGAGGGGTGGGCCAGAATATTTAGCTGGCCATCCATCACAATGGGCAGATTGTATTATATTTGACCCAAGAGGAATATTTGGCCTTTATATATATATATATATATATATATATATATATATATATATATATACGGCTCCGCCACATAGTAGTGAAACAGAACAGTGAGGAGGGCCCTGCCCAGCTCCCCACTCCTGATGTCACACTTCCCCCTCCCCTCAACCCGCAGCATCTCTCAGATTATTTAGAATATATCACTCCTGCAAGAGAACAGCAATTCTTAGCACAATCAGAGAAATCACAAAATCAACTGGAATGTTCAAGCAAATTATAGAAAAAAACACAATCTAAATCCGTTAAGTAGTTCTCTCGTGAAAAGTGGACAGACATACAGACAAACAGACAGGCGCTGGATTTTATATAGAGAGAGACGTGTGTATAGTCACATGCGTGCAAACAGTGTAGAGTTTAAGGGCACAGATAATTGTACTATTCCTCTGGAAAGCCAGAGGGTGCTGTCGACTAACACCTTTACTCTTCTTCTCTCTACAGACTGGAAGACTGACAACCAGTCTTTAAGACTCATGTTGCAACCCTTAAACTTAACTAGTAATTTTTTTTTTCATAATTTCTTTATAATTTGGATCTTTATTGTTTCCTAAAGACTTAGAAGTGACTTTTGTGAATGATATCCAAGCCTCTCATTTCAGGCTGTTAATCTCACCAGTCAGTTTTCTAATATGAGGTCCGACAACATTGCCCACTCTCTGTTTAGCCTCAGACAGACCCTGAAACTTTCATCACAAACACAGCAGACGGATTCCATCTTTTGATTGTGCTTTGACAAACTGCTTCATTACACCAGGCCTCAATGAAGGGGCTGCTGGAGCGCTTTATCTGGAACCACCAGGCTCGGTCTGATGATGGCACCATGCTGCAGGTTTTTGTTTTCTAGCTGGCCAGTCAATCTGAACCCAATGGCAGTTCTTGGCTCTGCTGTCCCACTCACAGGGAAAACCTGGGAATTGTGTAAGCCCCGACTGCTGACCCAGTAAGATACAAAGAACTGTCCGGCCCCCATATATGAACTAAAAGTGCTCCTTGTAAAAATCTATAAAAGACTGTTAAAAAAAATAACTGCATTGCTTTAAACAATTTTAATATTAAAAATATTCAAACAAATTATTGCGAAAACAAAACATTGATATTGAAAAGTGTGAAAACAATCAAAAAGCTAAAATGCATGTTTTGTGAAAAAACATTACATGATGGAGAAAAATGCTTTACAATATTTTTAAATTCTGTGCCCAGAAATATACGGATATCACAAGAAATAATCCACACAATGTTTTCAAAGTATACATGTAAAATTCGATGTGATGCCCTTATTGTAATGGCAGTTGTTGGCATGGTTTTTATCCGGCGCTCTTAAAGGTGTCCTCAATGAACTGCTGTCCTGTTGCAAAAAAAAAAATGCCACATTTTACCCTTCTGACAAAAAGTAATTTTTATTCAGGTAATTTTTCTTACTTAATTTTTATGTCAGACATGATCATTAAAAACATATAAATCTATATAAAATTGTTTTTAATGAATTGGTTTTGAGGGTACATTTTTTGGATACGGACCAAACCCCAACTTCCCCTGGCAGGGACAGAGCTTTTACTTTGCTTTGCGCCATTTGATGAACATGCTTTTATTACTTCTCCATCTTTTTAATTAATAGTATATTTATTTTCTTTTATTGTTTTTCTTTTGGAACAATCATTGTCACATGGTTCCTGAAATGACTGAAACTGGTCTTCATCTCTCACCCCCTTCTCACCTGTGCAGGAAGGAAGTTTTCCAAGCACTTGATGCACTGAAGACATAAGAGAGCAGCACTAACTGGTACATCGGGTGAAGAAATGCTGAATTGGCTCCTTACTTGTTTTGTGGCCTGTGCCGGTGCTGGGCTATTTTGCGCCCTAGGCCAAGCTTATTAGTACACCAACCGACAGTCTGTTAGCTTGTGGCTGGACCCGACACACATTGTGATCTACGCCCTACGTAAACGCCTAATTAATCTGTACATGTACTGTATGTGGCAGCCATATTGATGATTTCCTCTACTCAAGAAATCCTGTCCGCACAACATGATGAACAGGGTTTGGGGGATTCGATTTCGTCGCACGTATCTTTTTGACTTTGACGCGGCTGGTGTACATTGATAGAAGCTTCTTTTTCGGATGACTCCCAATTGTTTGCATTGGCCACTATTTTGTCGTGCGAATCTTTATTTGTCGCGTGGAAATGCACAGCGGCGTCTATGCCGTCATGGACAAGCTGTGTGCTGAGAACGGGTGTATCAGGGGGCCTCTGGAGACCAAGCCTGATTATAAGGCTCGGACACGCCCCCTCTTTTGACCTGTGAGAAAGGCCATTGACAAGGATTTCGTGAACTCACGTGGATTATTGAAAAAGAGCGTGAAAATAAACAGCGGCGTCTGTGCGCTCAAGCCATCTGATGAGGATGGGTGTGTTAGGAATGGGCTTTGAAGTCGATCCCGTTTGTGAGGCGCAGACACGTCCCCACCTGGTAAAAATGACGTTTGAAAAGGATTTCGTGAACTGGCGTAGATTATTGAAAAACAGCACAGCTTTGATTAACCCCTATTGCTTACGTTTTCCAGAAACACATTCATTAGGGACATTCGAAGTTTAAACTGAAGCCAAATGGTTAGCTTGAAAACGCAGCACCGCCACCGATCACTGCAGCGGAGTTTTTCCATCGGGGTTTGCTTGGACTTTTCCACTGACAGGCTCAGCATCGGAACAAGTTAAGCACGGGATCGCGGGATGATCACAGTGGGGTGAGATGCACGATTACAACTTAAAATAAAGCCCACGTTACTTTCGTTGCAAGAAGTATTTGGGACAGTGCGTCCGCATTGGATTAGAGAAAAAGAACTAAGTCCTGCAATTAGCAACGCCACAGGTTTGCACTAAAAAGAAACAAAATTTATTACATCACAGTTTCGGCCGAAGGACCAAAAACACCTTTAGCTATGGGCGACCAATGCTTTTTCGGTTTTATGCTAAGGAAACTCCTCCCTAAGCACGTATTTACCATTATAATTTCAATTCTACCATCAAATCAGTGCACGACATCAGAGAGTTCATGTTGTGCCCCCCGCCCCAAATCCACCACCCAACTCCAATGTTAATAACGAGTCGTAGATTTTTTTTCGCTGCTAGGAATATTTTGCTTTAGGAATAAGACTCAAAGACAAATCAAGACAGCTCGCTGCGCCCCCAGATTGCATAGACGCTATCGTTATTTTATTTACATGGTTGTTTTCTCTTCATCCATATAGTATTTCTATTCCTCATATGTTTTTATTATTATTCTATTAGTGTCAGTTATTCAGTAGTAAAATCGCTATTCGAGATAGAAGATATCTTGATGTAGACGTAGTGAGCACTTTATCACAGTACACAAAACGTACAGTTAATCCCGTTAGACGTTCCCGTACCGTAGTTTATTTATGGAAATGTTAACATTTCTCAATTTATTCTATATGCATCATTTAATGCCCGAAAGAGACTCCGCCTGATGCAAAGATTTCACAAGACGGTCATTACTCGTGCATGGATACAATGGGCTGTACAAGATTAAGTCACACATGCAAAATATAGAACTTATAAAATGTTGACAGTAAATACCTATGCAGTAAACTGTAATAAATGCATTAATGTAGTAAGGCTAAGAAAAGCATACATATTACTGAAATACAGTAACACCTCAAACTTCAACACTAGGTAGAAAAGTTGCGGAATTTTGTTCTGCGCATGCGTAGTATCAGTGAGTAGATCATTTCGATGGGTAGGATGTTTCGTTAGAACACCCGGTGAGCCTGCTTTCGTTTTTGTACGTGTTTTTATTTGAATTCCTATACTTTTTTTCGCACCGCGGCTATTCCAGCTGAAGAATCCAAACCTCAAGCTGCACTGGTTGGATGACAGTTTGGCAGGCAATCAGATGAACTTCAGTTGTGAATTCCGGACAGAAAATATAGGTATGCTAAGTTAAAGTGATTTTAATTTCGAGTAGTTTTTTTATTTATATTAATAATCGAAAAATATAATCAGAATATTTCCATTATGTCATAGTTACGTACAAACCTCTTCCTCTTCTTTCAGCGGCTCCCACAGCGGATCATCTTTTTCTATATCCTCCTGTTTTCTGTATCCATCCTTACCTACACAACTCTAAAGGACTTTGATTAAAATTTAACCAATTACACCACGTATTCATGTAAATTGTTCTAAATCGATTTAACATGATAATGTTTAGTTAATCAAATACTTTAAACTTATATCTAAAGAACACAACAATACGCACTACATTTACTTTATATAAGAGGAGGAGGAGGAGAGGTCGGGAGCATGCGCTGATGGTATCCGTCAATAAGGGCGCGCACATAAAGGCGACCTTCAAAAGGGCTACCTCAATTGGGCGCGGCGAATAAAAGCGCACATAAATAAAAGCGATCTTCAAAAGGGCGACCTCAATTGAGCGCCGAATAAAGGCGCGCGTAAATAAAGGCGAGCTTCAAAAGGGTGACGTCAATTGGGCGCAGCAAATAAAGGCAAACGCAACAAAATTATTACAGAAAATTTATTAGATAAAGGCAATGATTGAACGTATAAAAAGGTGAAAGCAAGAATATTAAAACATCCAATTAATTAATGCATGAACTTCTAACGAACTATTTCTAAAGCTCTCTATATTTCGTTGTTTTCAAAATTACAGAAAATTAGATTAAGGCAATCAGGGCCGCTGCTGGCCAAACGGGTGCCCTAAGCAGAAATTTACTTTTGTGCCCCCTCACCCAAATATTACGGAAGTAGAAATAAAATAATAAAAAAAAACACCTACTATAGGGGCCAAAATAGGACTTTATTCAAAAGTAAATACATAAATAAATTGTATCATTTATAAATTACAATTGTAGCTCTACAGCAAAAAATACAAACTAAAATTACACTTTAAATAAAACATTTATAATAAATAAAATAAACAATAATAAACTGAAATAAAATCAACACTGTCATCTGCTGGAGCTTTCCAAAGTTCAAAATTTACAAAGGCACACTTCTGCTTTTTCTTGAGGCAAAGTCGTAAATGAGCTCTTCATATGATAAAGCCTTTGCTAATTCAGAGTTGATGCTGACAATTGCCAGACCACTCATGCGCTCTTGTGCCATAGATGAACGCAAGTACATTTTGATGAGCTTCATTTTAAAAAAACTTCGCTCAGCAGAGGCAACAGTTACAGGGAGCGTCACTGCTATGCGCAGAGCAATCCAGAGATTTGGGTACAACTCTTGTAGGTGGTTGTCATGGAGAAATGCCTTGTATTCATATTAAGAAAGATGCATTAGTCGTGAAATTATTACCGACATTAAAACACATTATTAACGTCGACAGAATAAAATAAAGTTTCACAGGATTATGAACGTACCTGAAAGTGATGCACGGGCTTCATCTTGGGCTTTTTTTTTCTTTCGTTTCTCGGCGCCGGACTGTTGATGTCTCTTTCCAGGACCAGGCATATTGTTCAATTATTAGCATTTTTGGCCAAATAGGCAGCCGTAACAGAGGTGAGGGCGCGCGCGTCATCGCGTGTGCTTAGCCTACTCTGCGTTCACCGTAAAATGCAATATATATGTTTATATTTTTGTTTATCTGTATATGTATATTATTGATATTAATTTATTATAATATATAAAAACGATTTTTTTGAGCAGCTGGGATGGTGCCCCCCTGGGAGTTGGTGCCCTACGCAGACTGCGTACTCTGCGTATAGGGAGCGGCGGTACTGAAGGCAATGACTGAATGTATAAAAAGGTGAAAGCAAGTTACACTTGAAGCTGTAGATTATGTGCAATGCCACGTAGATATTCGAGATGCGGTCTATTAGCATAATCAAGGACAATTAATTTAATTCGCTCCGAAGGTCATCCTTTTGAAACGCTCCTTTATTTGCGCGCGCATTTATTCGGCGCTCAATTGAGGTCGCCGTTTGAAGATCGCTTTTATTTATGTGCGCTTTTATTCTCCGCGCCCAATTGAGGTCGCCTTTTTGTGCGCGCCCTTATTGAATAGAACCTGCGCTGATAGCTAGCGGCCGCAGCCCCCATACAATGAACCACCTGGATTGCGAGTGCAGCGGGTGACACCTCAGCTCCGTACCTTCTCTAGTGTTCGTCCCTTTTTCGTTTTCTTTTGACCCAAAAGTTAGTTTGGTGTTCCGGGTGTTGCGTGCCGTTTCCCAAGCCAGGTCAGTTAATGCGTCTTGTGGCACAGAACTGTTAACTACCGGCCAGACGTTTTTGGGAAATTCCCTACTTCATATTGCTTCTCGTTTTTTAGGATTTTCCTTACAACATTCCAGTTGTTGTAGGCCTTTTTTCTTCTGGTTTAAGATTGCATCATCCCATTTATCTTTCCCTCAGCAAAGCTCCAGCTTTGACTTTTATCTTAGCCAAACAGAAAGTAGCAGAGTTTGATATCTCTGCTAATTCAATTATTGCCGTTCCATGTTTGTGTCTCACAAATGTAACAAGTAACACGTTCTATTACAACATATTATTAATTGTGCACTTGCAGCGCTATACTTAAACCTCTTGCTTCCAGGGTTGTTTACAGAAGTGGTGACTATGTAAGTATGATTAATCTGTTTAAGTAACCCCATAAACCATGAATATATAAAATATAAAACACTGTCCGAAGTAAACTTCCTATCCCAATATATTCAGAGAATTTAATGATACCGAAGGTGCTTGTAAGGTATACCAATAATTTCTGCATACAAATTCTTCTAGTAGTGCTTCACTAGGGGGCTCCGCCCACTGCTCGCTTCGCTCGCCAACCCCTGGTGTTGGGAATGACAAAGAGCGTGATGTATGAATGAGATATAGAATAGTGTGAAGGTGTAGATGATGCAAATAGAAAGCAAACAATAAAGTGTGTGGCACAGTGTAAAGGTTTATTGGAAAATTTCTTTGTAAACGCCGTTTAAGTGTAAAAGGTAATTCCAGGTCAGAACTTGTAATGTCAATGAAGATGGTTATTGTTGTGATCAGAGTCAAGTTTGTCAGAGCTTAGAAAGAGTTGTGTCTCTCCAGGAAGTAATGGAATGACTTGGGTATTTATGTTTTTCACATTAATATTTTTTGGACATAATATAGTGCGTTTTGTTAAAAGGGGCATTTGGTCTAATGAGATTGCTGTTCCAAATCTGTCTGTAACTAAGTCGTTGCTGATTAAGGCTTGAGGAATTGTAATAATATGTGGGTGAAGTCCATCTGTATTGGTGAGTGTACCATCTCCCAGTTGTAATAAGCAATTGTTATGATCTGTTTCTGGACATCGTATCTTTTTTACTAACTGTATCTTTTGAAAGCAATGCCAATTATCTGCGTATTTTAAGGTGCACTGAACAATAGCTGAGCGCATGGCATGTGGAAGAATAGCTAAGCACTGTCTAAAATCTCCTCCTAATAAAAGTACCTTTCCTCCAAAGCGAATATTATTATTCATAAACGTTTGTAGAAGTTTATGAGTGGTGTTGAGTAAGTGACTGGATGCCATTGTACATTCATCAATAATTAACATTTTTGCAAGACGGATGTCACGTGCAGTGCCACCGTTAATGTTCATAGTGGATACCGATTTGTAGGATCTAATGCAGTTGATAAAGATTTCACTTTCAGGTACATCGTTAGTTAGAAGCTTCTGTAGATATTCAGGATATGAATGTAAAGAAGGCAGTCTAATTTGACCCTTTTGACAACAACGTGTAAATGTATTACTTGTATTGCCAGTTGTTTCTTCAGGGAAGTGAACTGAATGACAATGATTGCAAATGACATTCATTAATGCGAATGAATTTTCCTGGTGTATGTTTTGCTTGTGCCGTTTGAGAGGCGCGTTGTTGCATGTGTGGTATTTGGGACGTGTTGTTTTGGAGCTGTAATCGATTTGCCTGTGCTGTGTGAGAAGACTGTTGTAGCCTTCCTTGCCGTTAACGTATGTCTGAGACGGGAGGTGTTTCGTTTTGAATCCGTGACTGTTGCGATGCAGCACTTTGATTATCTGATAGATTGCGTCATGTGGATCTAGGATGTAGATTTGTGCATATTTGCGTTGTTGATTTGTTTCAGGGTGCACTGTTCCAATGCGATGCAGTATTTGTGCACATATGCAAAAGCAGTATGGGCCATTGCCTTTTGGTGGCCTGATATTTACTCCGGTAGATGCAAAAGCAAATGAACTATTGTAGGATCTAATGCAGTTCATAAAGTTTTTACTTTTAGGTACATCGTTAGTTAGAAGCTTTAGTTGAGCTTTGCGTTTTTGGAGCCGAGACATTTTTTCTTCTAGAATTATGGAAAAGTAATAAGGAGTATTGCACTCACTGTTAATAT
This sequence comes from Erpetoichthys calabaricus, assembly GCF_900747795.2. NCBI lineage: Eukaryota > Metazoa > Chordata > Cladistia > Polypteriformes > Polypteridae > Erpetoichthys > Erpetoichthys calabaricus. The sequence goes on along the minus strand of NC_041400.2, from coordinate 29,368,469 downwards.
GGAGCCTTTTCTGCGGTTGAACGGTTAATAGTGCCTTATTGTAATGAGATCCACCTATGCTGCATAGTTTCTCGGTTAGTAATATGGATGGTCATTCTCTTAGTATGTAAATAACGAAACATTACTGCACGACATCAGAAAGTTCAAGTTTCGCCTCTTCCTCCCATGTTAAGTCGGACAGTTTTGAACTCCCTGGCATTACCCCCTTTAAAATAGTTCGTTAAATTGCACAAACGCCATAGTTACTTTATCTTTAACATGGTTTTGCGTTTTCTCTGAATTCTTATATTTCTATTACTCTTATGCATTGCATTTTTTATTTTTATTATTATTCTTTAAAACGACTTTAGGTTAGATTATCCATCCATTATCCAACCCACAATATCCTAACTACAGGGTCACAGGGGTCTGCTGGAGCCAATCCCAGCCAACACAGGGCGCAAGGCAGGAAACAAACCCCGGGCAGGGCGCCAGCCCACCGCAGTAGATTAGATTATTCACTAGTAAAATCGCTACACAAGGCAGGATATACAGGTATATTTTTAAAATTATATTAATTTGTACTGTATAGGAAATGGATTCATGTATAGTTGTGTTGATGTGCAAGAGAATGTGCTGTACTCGCCGAAAGTTTTCAGCAAACATATTTCAAAGCATCCCATGATGCTTTGCAATGTCAGCGCGCCATCACAGAGCTGTAACAGCCATGCGCAGAACTTTGACGCAGGATGTGAAATAACTAGGACATATTTACAAGGTGTTTCTTGAAAGTGAGAAGAATCTGCACAGATACAAAAAAAAAAAGTTCCCTCTGTGAGGGGAGCAGCCACATTCAAGCAATGAAAGGAGACAGTCCCTCACCACTATTTCCAGGCACAGCCAGTGTGTGCCACAATATTGGAACCCAATGATCTATATTTTATTTATTGATTGATAGGTGTGGCCGTTTGTTGTATTTTGGTTGTGGTTTTTGTTCAGTCTGTGTCTTTTTGATGTTTGAGGCAGGATGGTGCAGTGGTTAGCACTGCAGCTCCACAGCACAGATCACATATTTGAGCAACATAATCGGTCCAGCATAGTTGGCAAACTTTTTCCTACCCATCAGGCACATATTTTTTAAAAGTTACTCCTTTATTATCCACTCAAAACTAGTTCAGTTCATCCTTCCCCATTGACTTGCTGTTCCTGGAGTTCCGAGTACATTTCCAAGGTGCTAATCACTAGTACTTGAGGAGGAGTTTCCTTACAATAAAGTTTGAAAAAGCAATGTTTTCCTTTGTCTAGTGGTGTTTTTTGAGTACTTTACTGACATGAGTGTTTTTGTTTCGTTCCAATGACAAACCTGTGGTTTTGCGCTACTGCAGGAAGAAGGTCTTTTTCTCTGATCTGCCGGGGGGGACGCACTCTGAAATACTTGTCCTGGGTTGAAAGTAACATGAGCTTTATTTTAAATTGTAATCATGCATCCCATCTCGCCGTGAACATCCTGCGCTCCCGTGCTTAACTCGATCTGGTACTGAACCTGTCAGAACTGAACTCAGACGGAAAAGCTCCATTGACCGTGGGCGGCCTCGACTTGGCGCTGCATTTTCAAGCCAGTCATTTGGCTTCAGTGTCTAACGTAGACACAAAGTCGTTTTCTTTAAACTTCGAATGCCCCTAATGAAAGTATTTCTGGAAAACGTAATTCATTGTGCTTAATCAAAGCAGTGCTCTTTTTCAATAATCCATGTGAGTTAACGAAATCCTTTTGAAAAGTCATTTTCACCAGGTGGGAACTAGTCTACCCCTCACAAACGGGATCAACTTCAAAGCCCAGTCCTGACACACCCATCCTTATCAGCGGCTTGCACGCGATGGCATTGACGCCACTGTATTGTCATGCGTGCGGAAAAAAAGAAACTGTTGTCAATTCACACCAGCTGCATTAAAGTTTAAAAAAATTACATGTGACAAAATCAAAATCCTAATCACAGGCCATGCCAATAGTAGATAGAGGAAGACATAGAGATGGCTGGCCCATATGTGTGCAGAGGATATACAGTAACGAGCTAAGTCTGGATTTCTTCGCTGGCTGTGCCAGTTAGTCGTGGTCTTTTATGTCTTCAGTGCATGAAGAGCTAGGAAAGGGTATATGTACAGGTGAGAACAGTGAAGACCCAATTCGAGGGGGTGAAGGATGAAGACCCACATTTATGTCTTTAGTGCATAAAGAGCTAGGAAAGGGTCTCGGTTCAGGCGAGAACACTGAAGAGCCAATTCGAGGGGGTGAAGAATGAAGACCCACATTTGTTTTAGGAAATGTGACAATAATTGTTCCAAAAGAAACAAAAATAAATAAATAAAAGACAATAAAAACAAAGGGAAAAAAATAAAAGGGTGTCCGTTGATGCATTGTTGGGTGAGAGTTGGCACTTGGTTCCATATCCAAAAAATGTTACTCCCCTAAAGAATTTTATAGGGGTTTACTAGGGGGCTCGTCCCCCGCTACCTTCGCTCACCAAACCCCAGGGGCTGGTGCTGGGTGCCCACTATCTCACAGATGAGCCACTCAGAGGGTGTTGGGAAGTCCCTCCATTAGAGAAAGTGATTGTATTTAAACAGATGGTAAATTGAAGAGTATGCAGGGTGCAGGAAGAAGACGGTTTGGTCCTTAGTTATTACAGTTAGAAAATCAGTTATTTGAGTGTTTCACTGCAACGGTCTATTTTAAATACCAATGAATAATAATCTAGTAAAAAGTAAACATAATAATACGTAATTAAAAAATAAAATCACATTAACGCCTCATCAAAAACAATATTATGAATTATTTTATCCTCTAACTTACATTCTATAAATGTTGATTTTTTGCATTTGTGTTCACATATTGTTCAGGATATTTTTATCTTTCTCGTTTATTGGATGATTCTCTTTGTTCTTCATTTTTATTATATTTAGTTTTTTTTTGTTAATTTTCTTTTTTCAACATTCATTATCAACTCTTGACACTGTTTTTCTATTGCGATCTAAAATTCGCCGTTCTTGAAGAGGTAATTTGCTTTTCTGCCTTACCATTCATTATAAACGACTGTGTTGAAGGGCGAGTTAGCAGCGCTGAGAGTGTCACGGGGTAGTATATAGAGAGGGTGTGTGCAGTAGGAGTAATGATTGGGCGAGCGGTGTGAAGGGGCGTGGTCAACACTTAATAACATACGTGTTGATGTTTTTAATGAATGGGTTTTACATAATAAGAATTAAATATGAAAAACGACCTGAATAAAAATTATTGTTTGTCGAAAAATGTAAAATGCGGATTTTTTTTTAACCAGAACAGCAATTCACTGAGGGCACCTTTAAGGGCACCAGATAAAAACCATGCCAACAAATGCCTTCATGTTAAGGGCATCACTTCGTATTTCACAGGTATACATTGAAAACATTGTTTTGATTATTTCACGTGATTTTTAAGTTTTTGGGCATTGGGATCAAAAATGAAAATCATTTTTCTCATTATGTAGCATTTTTTCATAAAACACATTTTTTAGCTATCAGTTACATAATTGTAATCATCTCTACAGTACAATTATTTAAATATTATTTTATTTTAATTATAACTAGTTTGAATTAAATATTTTCTATTATTAAAATCTATGTTTAATGCAGTTACTGTTGACCGTCTATTACAGGTTTACACAAGGAGCCCTATTGGGATTAATAAAGTATCTATCTATCTATCTATCTATCTATCTATCTATCTATCTATCTATTGCTTCATATATGGGGGCCTGACAGTACTTTGTATCTTACTGGGTCAGCAGGCAGGGCTTACACAATTCCCAGATTTATTTTGTGAGTGGCCCAGCAGAGCCAAGAACTGACATTGGGTACGAAAGGAATGGCCCACTAGAAAAAAAGCTACATCTTGGTACCATCTTCAGGCCGAGTTTGCTGGATCCACATAAAGTGCTGCTTCTAACACTTAACATTAAGTTTGATTGAATGAAGCAATTTGTCAAAGCCCAAATGATGGAGCCTGTTTGATGTCAATTATTGTTAAATTTCAATTCAATTAACTGGTAGCCTTCATTTGTCTGGTGCCATGCTGTCCATCACTAATATGGCATGCAGAGTTGACATTTATAGTGCTGCACTGCAAACACATTGTCCTTTTTTGGACAAATTTTTTCGGTCGACGATTTGCGTCAATATTTGCACTTTGATCAAAAATGCCTGGGACAGTAATGTAACTTTGACCCTATCATCCCACCTGCAGGTCACAGTAATTCAGCAATGAATAGCTTTTGGAAAACACGACTTGACAGCCTTGCACACTGTATTACCATTTTTGATAAACTGCCAGTCCTAATTGTGACAAAGAAGAAAAATCTTTGTGGCCTGACTGCACAAATGGAATTCTGTCATTTTCAGGCTGATGTGTTACAGCTCATCTTGGAAAGGAACTTTGAGTGCTGGATATTCAGTCACACTTGCTTTGTATCTTTCTGTCTGACACAATTCTAATTACTACTGATGTAGATGTAAAGATCTGTGGCTTTTTTTAAAATTTCTTTTTACTTGTACTAATAGAAAAGTGTTACCTCAGCTACTTAAGCAAGAGCGTCATTAAAAGGAAAGAGTGATGGAGTCAGATCAATAGACACCAAGATAGAGTGAATTAACCACAACTTTAACTTTGTCTAAGCTGATGGGAGAATGAACTGGTGCAGGCCACACAATTTGTGAGACGGACGCATGTGCTCAAGGAGCGGTAAAGCATGTCAATGAACAGGACACCTCATAACCACAGCTCTCCGTCACCAGACATTCAGCATACTTCCTAGATTTACGTGTGCCGAGTCCATTTCAGTGACTGGAATTTCTCTACCATAAACCGTTTCTGAGAGATATCACATTCAGTGAAAAACACTATTATGAAAACAAATAGATAGTTGCTTTTTTAAAAATAAGTTACATTAGTTTTATGGCAAAAGCATTTTCTACACGCAGAATATTATTCAAAACACTTTTTGAGCTGGAAAATATCAGTCTTCCTCATTCTTAATGTTAAGTTGGGGTAGAAAACAAACCCAAAATCAAGTATCTGCTACACATTTTTTGCTTCAATCAGTATTTTTTTTCCACTCTTGCTATTCCTTCAAAATAGTTTGTAATTTATATCTAGAAGGTCAGAAATATATCTTTTACTGCCCAGAAGAGAGGATGTTGTTGTATAAATGTTTTTTACAGAAATATGCAAGGTCGGGTTGATCCATCCATTGCTTTGACCAGGTACAGGTAAACAAACATTAAAAGAATACACAGCCTTCCTTTATAGAGACAACTAAAAAAAATAGATAGATAGATAGATAGATAGATAGATAGATAGATAGATAGATAGATAGATAGATAGATAGATAGATAGAAGTGTGTGCCACAACCGTCTTGGGAATACAAAGGCAGTAAACTATGAGAAGCTAGTTAATGAGTTTCTCTCTTTCTACCTAACACTTGGGGGCAGCAAGTCTTTAAAACTCCATTACCTGCAGTCTTGTTTAAACTTTTTTCCTTGAGAACATTGGAGTGGTCTCTGACGAGCATCATGGGAGGTTCCACCCGGATTTCACTCAGATGGAGAGACATTCTAGTGGAGAGAGTCTGAGTCTTAGCCAACATCTGTTGGTCATTCCACTATGAAACACCTTCAGAGGATTATAAGAAAAAAAAAAAAACTACCAAATGACTACTAATTATATTTCAAACAATTATACTTAATGTGAAGTTTATACTTGTTTTGAAGTCTAAATAATTACTTTTTTTTCACTAAAATAGTGTTTTATCTTTTTAAACCTTTATCTCTCAAACCTGGATGTGACAGAAGCAATCCTGTTAACAGATTTGGATTCTACACCCTCAGATCTCTAAACAACTCTTAAAATCTTATGATGGGAACAAAAAATATATATTTTGAGGGGCACCAATTTATGAGAGAGTCAATGTATAAGAAGAGAAGAAGCCTAAAGGAGTTATGGGGGTCTTGCCCTTTAAACAGACCAGAACATAGGCACAGAGTATTGGCCAGAGACTGCTGGGACTTACACTTAGTGTCTTAACACTTTGAAGAGCCCCCCTCCCACATCTGGTTAGGTTAACTGGAGACTCTAAGTTGGTCCCAGTGTGTGTGTGTGTATACCATGAGACGGACTGGCCCTCTGTCCAGCAGTTTCCTGATTTGTGCTTGAGGCCACCGTGCTGCCACTACAGTGAAACCAGCTGATAAACTAACCTCGCTTTCCATTCTTCCTTTTACTGTTTACACTACTGTGTCACAATGAAGTTCTACTACATGGCAGTAACCAACGCACAGAATTAACAATTAGATTTTTGTCAGTTTCTTACTGTAGACAAAAAAACATCTTAAGAAGATGACCTTTGGCTACTTGGATGATTACATGGGCAAAAACACACTGAACATGTCATGTCATTTTCTAACCTGCTTAATCCAGACCAGTTGTTTGGGGGGGATCGCTGGAGGCTATCCCAGCTAGCACAGGGCACAGGCAGGAACAAACCCCAGACACGGTGCCAGTCTATCACAGGGCAAACAGACACACGCACCCACCAAACCATCTAACATGCACGTCTATGGACAGTGGGAGGAAGCTCATGTAGACGCAGGTAGAACATGCAATCTCCATGCAGGGAGGACCCGGGGCATGAACCTTGGTCTCCTTACTATGAGGAAGCAGCGCTACCACTGTGCCACTGTGCTGCCCAAACTGAACATGATGTTTCAATTTCTATAAACTTTAACAAAGACTTAGTTGAATGAATTGGTGCTAAAAGAAACAGATGGTTTAATTCATGCTTGCTGCATCCAGCCCCATGAATGAATGAATGAAGATTACAGAGCGATGAAGGCTGTGGTTAAGTATTCTTTCCTGAACACGGCTTGATATTTTCAGCAGTTCACCATTTAAGATTAATACAGGCAAAGACAGAAAGGGAGGGAGAAGAGAATTTTAATATCTTATAATATAACATTGTGCTTTATAACTCAGCATGAAACACAAAAGTTGCCTATTGTTTTATGCTGTAACAATGAAAGGTTAAATCAAAGATGTTAAAGTGTCAAGCCTGACATAAGGAACAAAAGCTTTAAGTAATTAAATGAAATCATTAAAACATTAATGCATTATTTTTGCGCTTCACATTCATTTGATGCAGTGTCTTTCAAAGCATATTCTATCACTAGGCATACAGAAAATGAATAATCGCTTTACAAATATTATAGTCTGTGGCTATTCTTGAAACCAACATTTCTGAGGAATGACTCATATTTCTGAAAATTATGGAAATTGTATTAAAATGCATTAAGAGATAATCAGATAGCTGAGCTAACCAAACGCAGCTGCTCTTTGCTAATACACACTTCAGAAAGTTTTGGGTTTTTTTTATTTTTTAAGTGTTTGCAATCAAATAGAAAATAATGAAATAATGCAAGAAACAATTGACATACTTGAATTTCTTCCAGCAAAGTGCATTCCTGCCTTGAGGTTTTTGTTGCTCTGTTAGGCTCGGGGCTTATTGGACAAGATTACTGGGTAGACGGATGGAGGAAGGACCTGTGCTAAAATTTGGTTAATTTAAAAAGCATGGCAGAACAAAGAAATCAAGTGCATTACATGATTAAACACAAACTTTATCTAAAATCACTGATGCCAGTAAAAAGAATGCAATATGACGTGTGTAGATAATATAGAAAGGTCATCTACCGTATTCTTTCAAGAAGATTGTTTATTGGTATGTGTCCAGATGAATCATTGTAACTTTTTAAAAGATTTAAAATTTTAAACTCCAACTGATTTCATAATCAGGCCTGCCTTCACTTACATAAAAATAAACTGAACTCTTGCCTTTAAAACGACTCCCGGTTTTTACAGTATTGCCTTTTTGGTTCTGAAGTGTACCCCACCGTATAATTAACCTGTGTAAAAAATGAATTTCTGTGACCAGTTTTAATACACTTCCAATACTCGGCTAATTAATTTTAATCATTTTAATTCACTGAAAGCCTCCTTTTTTTGAGGAGGTGCAATCGTTCGCTCAATTGACTTGCAGTTCCAAGGAGCCGAGTTCATTCCCATGCCAGGAGTTTGCATTTCCTCCCAATTCCACACACTCTCATATTAGGATGACGGGCTCACTTGTAATTTGTGTCCTGAGGTGACTGGTGTCCCATTCAGGTACGCGTCTTATCTTGTGTTCACTACTACAATTCCCATGACCCTAAAACTGGATGACATGGGTTCAGTAAATGGATGTTTTCTGAAGCAAGTGACAAGGTAGCACGGTGGTTAGAAATGCTGCCCTTCCAGATATGGAGGTCATTTCTTTGCCCCATTCATAGATCACTCTCTCTGTTGTCCTGGTGCATTTGTGTATTTTCTCCAGGCACGTGAATTTTATTCTCCAGCATGCCAAAGATTTGCATGTTAGTCTAACTCACATATTAGGGAATAACAGGAGTGTGCTCTGCAATGGTCTGGAATCGAGTTTGGGGTTAATGCCTGCTTGGCACCAGTGGCTGAATTAACAGGCTTTGGCTTAATACAATCCCGTAATGAAGTAAGGTGGGTTCTGAAAACAAATGGACGCTTTCATTGAATGTGCTTATTATTCATTCACTGGGGAGTTTTCACAATTAGTTATTCAATATTGAATCACTATGGGTTTAATTTGGCCTTTTTGACAATGATTAACAAAACTCTGTGGTGTTAAAGTGAAAACAGATGTCTGCAAAAATTATATAAAATAGTTATAAATATAAAACACAAAATAAGTATTCACCCTCTTCAAGTGAGTATTCAGTGGACGCACCTTTGGCAGCCATGACAGCCTTAAGTCTGTGTGCACAGGTCTCTGTCTATCAGCTGTTTCCCCCACAATCATCTTTGTAATGCTCTGTCAGTGTGTCATGGAGATCATGCATGAACAGCCTTTGTCAAGTCCAGCCACAAATTCACGTTAAACTGAGATCTGGACTCTGACTCTGCCACTTCAAGTCATTGAACACTGTTGCTTTTAAGCCATTCTTGTGTTGCTTTGGCTTTGTACTTGGGGCTGTTATCTTGCTGGAAAACAAATCAAGGCAGAGACTTTTTGCAGTCTGAATCAGGTTTTTCATCAGGATTTCCCTGAATTTTGCTGCAATAATTTCACCCACAAGTCCCACAAGCCTTCTTTCTAAGGCCTGTTGCAGAGAAGCATCACCATAGCCTGATGCTGCCACCCCCATGCTTCACAGTGCAAATGGTATACTTTTGATAATGTAAACACCAAACATGGTGTTTAGTCTGATGGCCGAAAAAACTCAATTTCAGTTTCATCAGACCATAGAGTCTTCTTTCATCTGACTTCAGCGTCTCCACTGTGCCTTCTGGCAAACTCCACCCAACATATCATATGTGTTTTCTCTTTGCCACTCTCCCATTAAGCTGCAACTAGTGGGGCACCAGGACAGCAGTTGTTGTCTGCACGGTATCAACCACTGTAGCCTGTAATTCATTTAAAGTTCCCAAGGCTCTCTTGGTGCAATACTTCCGTTTTTTGATCACTCAGTTTTTGTGGATGGCCTGCCCTACGCAGATTTACAGCTGTGTCACTCTTTTTCCACTTCTTAATGATTGATTTCACTGGACTCCAAGAGATATTCAGTGACTTGGACATTTTATTGTCTTTATCCCCAGCCCTGTGATTTTCAATCATCTTTTCATTGAGTTGTTTGATCTGTTATTCTGTCTTCATTGTGTAGATCAACCCACCATACTGAGTAAGAAGAAGTTGGATCTTCCACATTCAGGTGCTTTTATACTACAAGTACTTGAAACTCCTTGACTACAGACAGGTGGTCTCCCTTGAACTAATTCTGTGACCTTTAAAGCCAATTGGCTGCACTAGTGATGACAAGAGGTTTGTCACAGTAAATGGATTGAATGCTTACACAATATATTATTTTGTTTTGTATTTGTAATTAGCTTGGGCCATGTTGTATAGATGTGTTTTCACTTTGACATTAAAGAGTTGTTTTCTGCTGATCAGTGTCAGAACAGTCAAATTAAATCCATTATGACTTGACATCATACAACAATAAAAAGTGAAAACTTCCTGGGGGATGAATAGTTTTTATAGGCCCTGTATTTACATCCTGATGACAATAGTTACCAACATCTTAAAAAGCAAGTTCAAGGAATGCTAATTCATTGCTATGTACAAATCACATAGAAACACCTCCTAATGCACTTTAAAAAACAAACCAACCCTGTTTGATTCTTCTGCACCAACACAGTAAAAGTATAAAGTGGCATTATTGAAAAAAGTTCAGTTACAAATCAATATGCATTTCAATCAATGGTTGAAACAGAAACCTGCAGTCTGCAACCAAGACTGAGAATGGTGGTTCTGGGTCCTCGAATTGCCTAAAGAAGTGGTGAATACATTTTGGCCCACAAGGCTTAAGTGGTTGAAGGTATTCAAAACAATGTCTACATTACTCTGAGAAATAATCTCGTATTTATCACATTTACAGACCATTACAGATTTTTTCTATCAACAAGATCATTTTAACCCCCTTCGGTCTGAAACACACCACAGGTTTTAATAAAAGAATATCCAAAGTAGCACTGTTCGGTAGTGGGAATCATAAAATAGTGATTACCACTTGCGTTCACTGTTCAATAGTGACTTAACCTTTAGTGACCAATTCAGTAAATACAGTATTTTAAGGAAAGGCAAGAATATCTCTGCTCAGTTTGGTTCTTCTAAATGCAGGAAAAGATACACAAGGAACAAAGTTAAGATAGCGGTCTCATCGTGATCTCAGAGCAGGTGCTAATTGTGACACATGCAGATCACTGGTCTCTCTGAACGAGTTTGCCCAAACTCCCCAATTACTGCCATGCAACCTAAATACTATAATATTAAAATTCAGTATATAATTACAACATTTTATATTCTCAAAGTGATTATTTTATTTAAAGACAAAACCTTTCTGGGTAACTGAAATGTGAAACATGTTCAAAGGTTCTTTCAATATAGCATCATCTGTACAGTACAATGTCTGAAAACCACAGGCCTCACCGGGAGAAGTGGTTACAGATGATGAATGAATGGAGAAACAAATGACTATAGTGAAAAATCTGACAATGCAGAGATTACCTAAAGATCTCTGGGGAGAGAAGAAGGAATACGATCAGTTTCATGTTACTTTTGTCAACTCTGTTTGGAAAAACAAAAATGAACATATCCAGGCCAATGTCAAATCCACATGGCAACATATTCTGGTTAAACACTGTTGTGTATGGGACAGACATTAATAAACTGTACAGTACCAGTATATGATTTTAAAAAATATTTTAGTAAGCTGAGTAATCATGTGCTACTCTTAGATGGATGATCACAATATGGAACATTATCCTGTAGAACGTCTCTTCTGGGACGAAGCACTGCAAAAAAGAAAAAAAAAATTGTAAATTAATACCATAATACAGAAAACAAAACATACTGTATAGTGGCATGTTGTGTTTCCTGCTATAATAAAGTGCAATAGCCTTGCAATGTTCTTTTTTTTTTTTTAGCTTGCTCAGTCAGAGCTGTAGGAATCTCGGAGTCTGTCCCAGCAGCATTACAAGTATGGCCTGCAATAAGGAGACAGCGGTCCATGTTGAGGCACAAAGATTCATAACCTGATCAATTTACAGTTACGTCAATTAACCTAACATGTTCGGTTTGGAATGTGGGATGGCGTACATGGAGAAAATACTCACGTACAGTAAAGTCTCCAACCAGCTCCTCGCAGCAGTTAGGCATTAACGCTAAACACTGAGCCACAATGATGCACGTTTATAATGTCCACCAGGGAAAAATAAACAGGATATCTTAAAACCGTTTTAAAATGCACCAGTATTGCTCATGGGTGGTCCTATAGTTGGTGTTTTCGGTGTAGCTACACTGCTTTATATCGAGCTGGCATCCCATCCAGGGCTGGTTCCTGCCTTGTACCAGTGATGCTGCTAGGATCTTTTTATGGATTTTATATAAAACCAACTAGATCATTAAACTGTTGGGTATCAGTTTAAAAAAGCATTTGTTTGAAACTAAAATAATATTGTTTTCATTTGAGAAATATAACTTTTACTCAACTTATTTTTTTTTCTTTTTACTTTATTTTAATTAAGATAAGGATGTTTACACATTACATACTTTTAGTTGGTTGCATGATTAACGGTAAATTGTATGAAAGGTTATAATAATTCTGTGTAAATCCACCTGTGTACTAATTTAAAATGCATGTACTAAATAAATATAGTAGTGTCACAACAAAATAAACTACAAACAGCACCAGCTTCTTTTCACACTAACTTTATTAGCCAGATTCCACTTTCTACTTGTAATACAATTCCTCACCTTATTAATCATGCTGCTATTTTGTTCTTTCTCCTTCCATTTTCCTACACCCCCCCCCCCCCCCCTTATACAGGGCAGGGCATCAGGGCAGCTGGAGCCTATGCCAGGAAGAACTGGGTGCAAGGCATGTCACCCCAGAGAGAGGGTGCCAGTCCATCAAATGGCAAACACACGCACACACGCACATGCGCACACACGCGTGCACACTAAGGCATCACCAACTAACCTAACCTGCATGTCTTTGGAGTCTGGGAGGAAAACAAAAGCACCCAGAGGAAACCCATGAGAACAGGCAAACTCCACGCAAGCAGCATAAATTGCAGTCCCCTTGTTGTCTTGCCTGTTCATTCTATATTTAAGGTGCCTATTAAAAAAAATCTGATGAAACTTTAAAAAATACCTAATAAATTATAATAAATCTTTGGCATTTTATTTATATGAAATAGATTTGCTATATTGTAATTTTTAAATTGGTGAAACCTAGGATTCATTTCCGAACTGGACACTGTGGGTAGAGTTGGCATGTGCTCCCTGTCCTTATTGGTTTTCTCCTAGTGCTCTGGATTGCACCCACTCCTCATACAAATGCACATTAGGATGATTATACTTTCTTAACTGGTCATGGGTGTGCCCCATATGCTGCAATGAACTGGCATCCCATCCTGAGTTTGTTTCTGCTTTAAATCACTTTCTGCGGGATTAGGCACGGCTTCCATTGACCTCATAATGAAATCAACAGATTCAGAAAACAGCTGGTCCTTGTAGTTTAAAGTTCAGGCCCACACTGTTAGTTTAACACATGAATAAAAGGAATTTGTGTTCTGAAGCATAAGAGAGAATCTTTGTGCTAATAGCTTTGAAAATTGTGCACTACCCCATCTATTTTCTATGCTTTCTTATTGTTGACAAAGCAGTGGGACAATAATATTAAGCATTCTATTTCACAAATATAGCAATCACATGCTGTGGAAGAAGAAGAAAGAGGATAGATCGTTAAATAAGTCTTGAATTGGCAGTGTTATTCCAGGCCTGATTTGCCAACAGAATAATGAAAAATTTACAATACTAATAGTATATATACATAAATACACACACACACACACACACTTTCTCCCAGTCTGCAGTAGTCCACAGCTGGTATTTCAAGGCCCTATTTTGTATTTTAAAGTATGGCTTTCATACTGCCACTCGCCTTGTCAAACCTGCAGCACAAAGTCTCCTCTTCATAGTAGAAACTGAGGCTTGCTTTTTTCGACCTGCACTCTTATGCCTGTAGCTATTGACCCTCAGAAAGTTTTCTTCTGATTGGGTTGTGACTTTGCGCCTACCAGATCTCTTCCTATCAGAGTTCCTTCCAGTTTCCAATTGCCTTTGCATTGTGCAGGACACCAGTATACTCACTGACACTTTGATTTATTTTTGCAATTACTCTAAATGAAAGGCCTACATGTCTAAGGTTAATAACGCCCTGTCTCATTTCATTTGTTAATTGCCATTTTCTTACCATTATCCCTGGAATTTAAAACTTTCTACAGTGTAATGTTATCCAAATAGTATTTCAGAGGGTGTAGTAACACAGTCTGTTTCAACTCTGCTTTAACACTGACAGGACGTTTTTAAGTATTTAACAGAAGATTGGGACACCAGTGCAAATTGTTTGCTTCAACTTGCAAGGTTCAATTTACTTTAATTGCTGCAACAAATTTGTAGGTTGTCACCTATTAGTTGTTCCTATAAGAAGGGCCATTTTTAATATGCTGAAATTTCCTTTATTTCAGTTTTTGCTAAAATAATGTTTAAATTTAAACATTTGGAAGTTTACTGCTTACCTTTTCAGCATTTTAGGTCATTCATTGCATTTCAGCTGATTAAATTTTAAGAAAACCTAGAAAAATGCATTTATATTTCAATTTTTTTATTTTTAATAAATTTGCTAAAATCAAGTAAACTTTTTTCACGTTGTCATTATGGGGTGTTGTGTGTAGAATTCTGAGGAAAAAAAATGAATTTAATCCATTTGGAATAAGGCTGTAACATAACAAAATGTGGAAAAACTGATGCGCTGTGAATACTTTCCGGATGCACTGTGTGTATGTATGTATGTGTATATATATATATATATATATATATATATATATATATATATATATATATATATATATATATATATATAAAAATATATATATATATATATATATATATATATATATATATATATATATATATATATATATATACTGTATATACACACACACACACGTATAGTAGAATTGTATAAAGATTATGTTTTTGTATATTAAACTTTATTTACATTTCCAGATGTTTAGGCTGGTGCATTACAAAGACAAGGCCATTTCTAGCCTTTCAGTGGACTTAAGTGGTATTCCTATTTTGGGGGTCCCATCTCTTCACCCCTCTTCTCTGTGTTAGCTGGTCGGGCCTATGAGCCTTGGGGCCCTAAGCAGATGCTTAACTTGCTTATACTGAGAAACAACCCTGGATGAAGGGTTAGAATTAGAGTTAGTTTTAGCGTTCTAAAACACAAATATCACCTAACATTATCCAGGAAATTGCTTTTGGGAGAATGGAGAAAAAGGAAATGACACGGATGGCAAATGTTTGCTTCACCATAAATGACCTGACACCATTATAACATTGTAGAGTTGAAAGTATGCACCACATCTTAGACATTTAATTTGCATCTTTCACAAGGGAAGATTAAGCTTAAACAAATTGCTTCACATTACAACCTCAGATTTCAGAAGAAACCAAACTTTTTCAAATTCAATTAAACATCTTTTTTCAAACAAACCATCTCTAGTAAATGCTACTATTTCAACCACAAAACCCAATATCAGTTTTCAGTTCAGAAAAATCTGAATAACCTAATTTACCTAACTGGATGAATTATATATTTAAACCAAGGTGTAAAAAGAAAACACCCAGCAAAAGTATTACAACTGTTTGTGTTTGTTCAAATTAAACCAGTTACATGTTGTAACAATCAGACTTTATAATTAGTTAGCAACCATGACACCATTCAAAATGAAACGCTCTCTGTTGTCATTGAAATCACCTTTCGCTGACATATACCATAAGTTTTATATACAGTATAAGGAAAGTACTGTGATGACGTCAGTGTGTTAAGTTCTAGTTTTCTAATACTTTTTGCTTCTTTGAATTCAGTTTGACTGCTTTTGGAGTGATGTGTGTTTCTACAATTTGCTTGTCCATGTGTGATGACAGCTTAGCTAAGAAATGAACACAGAATCTGAATGCAGCTGAGCACAGTCACTAGCACTATAAAATACCAGAAGTGTATTAATTTGAACCAAAATTAAACCAGTTGATTTAGTGCCACAAAGACAGTGATTTTGCTTTTTGTATTCATTTTGTACCAACTGCAGCACAAACGATGAAGAAAAAAAAATGTTTTTTTGGTTCTTCCAACTAATTCTATCTAATAAAATACTGGACTGCAATGTTGCACTACTAAAATGACAGCTTTATGTAAAGAAGATCACGCACTGGAAACATAAGATCTTGTAATGCTATAGCCCCTGCTGATGAACGGACATCTAATTTGGCATTCTGAGTACTTCAAGCCCAAGCAAGCTTGGAAACTCTGATAATTTGTTCGTTAAATACTATTTTGATAATCATCTTCTCCTCAAATAAATGTAATTACAATAAAAAGGAAATAGTCATGGTTTAATGATGCCACACTCTCTCTTCATTTAAATTCATTTTTAGGATTCTAATTTAAGAATAAGAAAGTGCCACAACAATACTGGTGTTATTTTCTGGACACAAATAAAGCATAATTAAGACTGAAGTCACAGGTATGAAATATCAGTTTGTTTCCTCTATAGTTTCAGGCCAAGATGAAGTGAGACGACACAGGAACTGACATCAATCAGTCTGACAGCTGAGAGAGGAAGACGAGACGCGCTATGGCCAGTGGCGTAGCAAGGTCTGGTGACACCCGGGGTGGAGTTTAAACTTGTCACCCCCTTGTCCACCAAAATATAAAATGAAATTTATTGAGAAAGCAATTTTTTTATTCAATTGGTTAAGTAAAGAGGGCATAATGTTAATTATTTTGTAAACAATTTTTTATGAATAAAAAAAAAGTAAAATGCCTTTTTATTAATAAGCCAGTTTAATGTACAATGTAAGAAATCTTTTTTCATAGTGATAGTACCTAGTGCATAACTTTATTATTATTATTATAATACAATTTAATGAAAACTCAATTGTTTACAAGTTTCGTTCTCTAGGCTCTAATCCAACAAACTGTACTTTAACATGATACTTAGAATCTAAAGGCAATAACAAGCCAAATCAATAGAACGCCAATGATAATTTCCCAATACTGCCCCTTCTTGGCCTCTGATTTGTCGGCAAAAATTACGTCAAATCGCCAATTAACCAGAATTGTGACACATGATTTCGTCATGTGTCCCGACTCGTATATATAGGGGCCTTAAGACAGTGGGATGGGGAGGGAGATATTGTCCATTCACTCGTAGAATGATCCTAAAGTAAACTTGTTTACTTTATGATTGGTTCTAGAGCGGACAATACCTACCCACCCCACTGTCTAAAACGTTTTGCGCCGACTATATTATTATGATGTTTGGGTTAAAAATATCATCTTGTTGCACAGAACGACTTGGGGTGATGATATATTTGTGGCAGGGATGAGACAATGAGTCACAGGACCAGTTGTTTGTTTACTTGAGCACCAGCACAGTTCAAAAGAAACGAGACAGAACACCCCTCCCCCCACACACCACACAATAATACTAAATCATTACAGCATCACATTGTTCACCCGCAATTTGCTACAATTAGAGATTGTTAAAGCCCATGTAAATTATTTGACATGTTATTTTATGTAACAAAAAGGCACATTAATACAAAACCGGTAACTTTTTGTCACCCCCTCAGAGCTGGTAACTGGTGCGGGCTGCACCCACCGCACTCGCCTTCCTACGCCACTGGCTATGGCGTAAAGTGAAATACTGACTGCTGGCACTGCACTAATGCACTTGTGAATTTCCCATTGGGATTAATAAAGTATCTATCTATCTATCTATCTATCTATCTATCTATCTATCTATCTATCTATCTATCTATCTTTTTAGACAATCAAATACATTTAATAGGGACTTTCTCCATCTGGGACCCAACGTTTATTTTGAATCAGTGTCCCCCCTCTCAAAGGCTGCATGTTTACCGGTTTAAGTGGAATTAAAGTATTAAACATATTTTTACAAAGAACACTCAAAAGTACTATTTTAAATTAATGAATTAAGATATTAGCAGTCTTTTCAGTTTTATATTGAAACAGGGCATACATGACCAAAAAATTAAAACCAAGTCCACATAATATTATAAAGAACTGCTTAATAAATTTCTTTATTAAATCAACTAGACAAGTAAGGATTGCATTCAATTTACGCATCGAGCATTAATGGGCCACAACTATGACCATTTGCAATTGCCACTTCAGTATGGTATATTTTAATTTATGAAAGAACAGGAAATTCTCCCAATGATTTTAAATATTATATTTGTCCTTGAGGTTATATTCCAACTATTTTTTTTCAAAAACTAACTTGCAGTAGTTGACCAGCCTATACCAGACACAACAAACACATCTTTATTGAACTGTACTGAACTCTTTTAAAGTAGCCATTATGAGAACTTAGTGAAAGACATTAACATGTACGCTAGCCCAGATTCAAATATTTATTTAAAAAAACAAACAAACAAAGAAACACATCACAACTTAAATCTTCTCATAAAAAAACAAAAACTCTACTGGCTTTTATGAGATCTTTTGATCTTTTTTTTTCTCTAAGTAACCAGTACAGTACTGTCTTATAAACCGATCAACCACAACATTATGTGGTCTGTAACAATATTTAGGCATGTGGTACTTGACAAACTAACAACCCACACGAAATGCCAGGAGTCAAGGTTTCCCAGCAGAACATTGCCCAAAGCATCTCACTGCCTTGCACTAGCTTGCTTTCTTCCCATAGTGCATCCTGCTGCCATCTTTTTTCCCCCAAGGAAACAATGCACATGCACCCAGGTGATGACCACCCAAATAATCTAAAAGAAAATGTGATTCATCAAACCAGGTCACCTTCTTCCCATTGCTCCATGGTCCAGTTCTGTAGCTCTTGTGCCTATTGCAGGCATTTCCGGCAGGGAACAGGGCACAGCATGGGTACTCTGACCAGTTTGTGGCTACACAAGCACATATGCAAGCCGCAATGCATTGTGTCTTCTGCCACCTCAGAATGGCAGTATTAAGTTTTTCAGGAATTTGTGGTACAGTAGCTCTTCTGTGAGATCAGATCAGACAGGCTAGTCTTTGCTCCCCACGTGCATCAATGAGCCTTGGGTGCCCACGACCCTGTCATTGGTTTATCAGTTGTCCTTCCTTGGACTACTTTTGGTACAAACCACCGCATACCTGGAACATCTCACAAGACCGGATGTTTTGGAGATGTTCTGACTCCGTGTATAAACCATTAAAATTGGGTCCTTGTCCAAGCTGCTCAGATCCTTACACTTGCCCATTTTTCCTGCCTCCACCACATCACCATCTACAAGTAATGGTTCACTTGCTGCCTAATGTATCCCACCCATTGTTGGGCGCCACTGTAATGAGATAATCAATGTCATTCATCACACCTGTCAGTGGTTTTAATGTTGTGGCTTATAGTTGTATGACCTCAAGCATGATGGGATGATGCTTGTTCATTTATGTCAATGACCACACCTATGTACAAAGACCTACTTTCACATAATTTTATATTCCACATTAACTAAAATGTTTCCTTTCCTACTCATATTGCATAGCACAGAAGGCTGATTAGTAGGTACAAACCAAAGAGAAATGACAACAGGAGAATGTTCAAACATTCAGCATGGGGTGAAAGGATCTGTGATAGGCCTGTTATTTTTTCCTAAGATATATGAAAACAGCAATTCAATTGACTTGTGAAATGTACAGCTGTTAAAAAATAGGAAGAATACCAAATCCTTAAGAGACAGCAAAGGCACTTCAGAACAAGTATCAAAATTGGGTAAAAAACAGTACATGGAAAATATAAGTGACTGTAATGCACACATGACAATTATAACATACGTTAATAATGCAAGACAGGCAATGAAGAATTTAGTTCAAAATTTGGAAAGGATTAAGGATTTATGTCAATGCTACATTCACATCCTCCAATTAATGTGCAAAAGTAACTTAAAATACAAATGAAAGTCTGGCCATAAGAAAAATATGTACAGTATAAATGAAGAAATATTATTGTACAACACTCTAGCAGGGATACTCAATTACGGTCTTGAAGGTCCACAGTGGCAGCAGGTTTTCGTTCTAACCAGTTTCGTAAATAGAAGCCAGGTCTAACAGGTATTTAATTATATGGCTTGTTAGTGCTTTCATTCTTCCAAGACAAAAAAGTTTTTTTTTGTTTTTTGAGAACCTTATCCTATGTTTTACTGTCCTTCCTTTCCCTCTCATTTATTTCAAAACATTTTACTAACACAGATACTGCAAGATGCATGTACACAGGTTTAAATAGAAGCATGTTAGCTGGCAAGCTAGTGTTTCGTTTGTCTGGTTAAGAAATCAGGCAGCAATTAACACATTAATACAGCACTTTAAAACTGAAAATGCAATGAAGGTACTGAATCATAACAAGCAAGTTAACTAGAGCTAAGCCCCAAAAAATATTGCTTTATTAGTAAATAAATTGGTTCTAATTAAGAAACTGGTTAAAGCAAAAACCTGTAGTCACTACAGACCTCCAGGACCATAACTGAATACCCCTGCAGTATAGGATCAAAGTGAGACCACATTTAAAACTCCCGTTATCTGTGGCACCTCTGCATGAGAGCCACCTTTTTCCACCCCCTCAAACATGTCTGGAAAACATCTGGGATTAAATCACTTAAGAGATCTGTACACAGACAACATCTTTGTATCCCACAAACAATTACACTCCAAATTTAACTTACCAGCAACACATTTCTTTCACTACCTTCAAATTTGAAATTTTGTTAAACAGAACCTGCCCAATTTTCCTCACCTCCCACCTACCTCTATACCGGGACAAATATTGATCACTCTTCAGGACTCGGACAGCATTTCCTTAACATATAAAACTATTTTACAGTCCCTCCCTTTCAAAGATCCAAGAGAAAAGTGGGAAAAGGATCTCTTACTCATCATTTCAGAAAAGGAGTGGAAAGTAGAAATGCACAGAATTCACTCGAGCTCCATATGCGCAAAGCATAGAATTATTCAACTTACAATTCTATATCGAGCGCATCTCTCTCGTTTAAAATTGTCCAAAATGTTTCCAGGGCAAAATCCAACCTGTGAACGCTGCAATCAAGCTCCGGCCTCACTGGGTCACGTTTTGGGCCTGCACCAAATTAACATCATTCTGGACCAAAATCTTTAAATGCCTTTAAGACAGACTTGGTGTCACACTCCCTCCTAATCCACTAACAGCTGTGTTTGGTGTGCCTCCAGATGGGCTTAAAGTGGAGAAGGACAAACAAACTGTAATGGCCGTTACTATACTATTGGCATGTAGACATATCTTGGTCAATTGGAAGAATCCCAGCTCTCCTATTCTAAGTCAGTGGGTAACTGATGTTATATACTATTTGAAACTGGAAATAAGTCAAATTCGCACTTAGAGGATTTGTACAAAACATTTTCAAAACCTGACAGGATCTAATCAATAACATTTTAGAACAAGCATTTAAATTGAGGAAGCAGGTTCTCTCCCCTCTTTTACTCAATTTATCTCTGTTAATTTATTAATTTATCTATTCATTTGTCTTTACTAGCATAAAGTTTTACACTGCTGGCCTAGCTCTCTTTCTCAGAGGTGGGGGTTGATTTGTATTCAAACCTTTTTTCTTTTTGAAAAACTCAGGTTATATGTATGGAGTGTTATTTGATTTAAAAAATTCAATAAAATTAAAAAAAAAAAAAAATCTCATTACAATGTTGATGTTTCAGAAGAGATACACAGAAAAGCAACCAGGGTCATTCATGGACCAAGCTGCTCGTCATCCTGTGTCAGACTAAAGGAGCTTTATCTCTTCAGTCTTAAACAAAAAGTAGTTTTTAGAGGGTTGCCCAGATTTTCAGTGTTCTCAAAGCAATAGATGGAGTTAATCCTGTGGAATTGTTACAAGTAAAATGTGAAACCTGCACTCAAAGAAACCACAACAGAAAACAAGGTGGAGATAATTCAACACAGAAACCCATAAGCACTATTTCAGAGAGTGTAAAAACAGTCTGTAAACAACTGACCAGTCATGTAGTTAAAGAGTCTACTACTTCAACATGCTACAACTGCCAGGATGAGTCTACTGGGACAGCTTGTGTTTTATCTAAACAATAAAACTAAATGGACTAAATAGTCTGCAGCCAGTTGTATATTTTATGATGCTCTTCAATCATTTCAGGTTACATGCTGTACAATTCCATATTGGTTAGCATCTATTGCAATTATAAATTTTGCTAAACTGTTAATACTCTGACATGTGCTGAACTATCACACATCTATAATTCACAGGCATTACATTCTTGCAAAATTTGTGACCTGTGAGGTTGTCAGTTTACTCAGCGCAATAGTGACATCTAGTGGAAATGTGCATACATCAGAAGGCTTTTTCACAAAACTGCTTTGAGCAAAATTTGTAAGTTGTATATTTGAAACATTAAAGATTAATACCTTTAGTCTATTTTATTTTATTAATTAGAACTGTTCAATTGATGTAGAAGTTCACATGTTAATCACCTTATGGTCAGGACAGAGATGCTCAGGAGCAGCTTCTGTCCACAGGCCCTAAGACTTCTTAACCTGGATATGCCACCACACAGTCTTTCAACTGTTGATTACAACACAAACTGAATTCTCTACCTCAGTGAATCTCAGCTGCTGCCATGTCATTTAAGTCTTTTACATTAACCAGCAAACTAGCACACTGCACTAGTACATTCATATTCTATTCTATTACATTTACTGCACTCTGTTCAGATCTTGTATTTAACTGTAATCCTTATTTAGATATATACTTTCTCTATATTGCTTTGCCTTGGTTTTACCCTTTTTAAATATCTTTTTAAAATTTCTTTTATTTAAATTATTTTCTTTTTTAGTCATTTTGAAGTGCCTTTCAAAGGGCACCAACTACCAGGCAGCAAGCAGAATTGCTGTACTTTACAAAATATTATTTTAATTAATTGATTAGAATTAGAAGTGAATACCACTGACTGATTAATCAATTATCCAATAAAGTGATCTCATTCCTGTTATTAATGGTGCTGTTTGTTAACCTGTAAAAGTTCTTCAGTTAAGTCTAGGAATGACCATATTAAAAAAATGTACTTATTGTTATGAGGTATAAGAAGGTTAAATGTAAATCCTGTGAATTTTCCATAATACGGATAGTTTGTGCCTATTCTCACAACATTGGACACCAGTCCTGGAATGGGCCCAGTCCCTTGCAGGACACAATCATGCATTAACCCTCCCTCCCTCCCTCACTCACTCACTCACTCACAAGGGGACATCTTAGAGTTGCCAATTAATCTAAAATACACATAAGAGGGATGCTAGAGGTGGAAAACCAATGCAAACAGGATAAAAACGTGCAAACACACACGGAGTGACTAGGTTTGTGATTTGAACTCAGGCCTTTGAACCTGTGAGGTAGCAACACTAACTATGCTGCTACCTTTCAAGATGGTTTAATGTGCATTTCCAAAAACATATTTGCGCAACATGTAAAAAACATAATTTTATGATCTAAACATTTAATATGGTCGGGATGAATTCATTCATTATACACAATCAAGAGCCAATGTACAAAAAGAGAGAAATTTAATAAGTATTACTCACATAATTTATTATCAGCTACATGAACTCCTTGGATAACACTAGTACGCAATACAATTTCAACATCAGAAGCCAGTTTCATCATCTGGGGAAAAAAAATTATACAGTTACACACATTCCAGTACAAATCCAACTACTGAAAAATTATTACATCAGTTGTGTATGTATATTTCATTGTCTGGACTTTATATACCAGCAAGCCTGACTAAGCCAAAATCTAGCAAAGCAAATATGACTAGCCACATCCATAAAATGATGGTGCTCCATGTGAATGTCATGGGTTGCGGTGTAACATGAAAACAAGTAATCACAATTAGTCCATATTAAATCTAAACTAATGTTAATATTCACAAAAGGCTCCATGATGCTTGAACCTGGAATTTTCATGCTCTGATATGCACCAAAAATAATTCACTGAATAAAAGAATGCATCCACCCATCCAATCTGTGAACTTGCATTTTCAATTACTGGAGAGCCACAGACTAGCCCAGTAGTATCAGAGATGAGACAGGGGAACTGGCCCAGTGGCTTGGAATGTTCCTGCACCCATCCACACACACACAGAGCTACAGGGCTAATTTGGACTCACTAGTTAACCTAATACTTGTGTCTCTGAGATGAGGTAAGCCAGGAGAATATGCACAGAGCTTCAGCTTAGACATCGAGATAGCATGTAACAAGTTCCGGGTTCTGGAATTCAACAAAAGTTTCAGGGGCTATCAGGCTGCAGTGTAAACCATCATACCCCAAGAAATAAGGTCAGTGCGTCTTATTGTAACAACACAAGATACCCAGGGTTTTCAATATTACTGGTGTGGCCGGAATCCTTACCCGGCCAGGACACCCAGAGTGTGGAAGGACCGGGGGGAGAGTTTTTGTGGGACAGTGTCTCCCCCGGACCGATAGAGGGCAGCCCCCTTGGTTTTCAGTGGGACCATGGGTTAAGAGCATGGGAGCTCAATCCTGTTGGAGCCCGAAGCCACCGCCAGGGGGAGCATGAACCTTTCCAGGGCCTTACTTTTTCACACTTCCGCCACACCCAGAAGTGTGGCCGGAAGAAGCTCGTAATAAAAGGAGCCGTCTCACTCCATAAGTTGCCTAGAGTCAGGAGGAAGGAGTGGACAAAGCCTGAGGATGAGTGGAGGCGGATGGACTGTATATTGGTGTGATGTTGGTAATGTGTGCACAAACTGTAAATAAACACGGGTGGTTGAGTTGAACCTGTGTCCTACCTGCCTGTCTGTCTGTGTCAGGGGTTAGGGTGGTGCCACGCCCCCTAGTGGCTCAAACTGGTTAGCTTCTATAGTCATACCCACTTAATAAACAAAACAAAAAGATTTTGTTTGACTAAATTTAAAATAGACCTCATATTTGTGTTAAATGTTGCCAAACACAAGAGTTAAAACAGTGAAGTGACCAGAAAACAGAATTAGCAAAAGTTGTTAAGACTGAAAAACTGCGATTAAACAAGATCGGGCGCTGTTACACTGGTGTGGCCGTAAGCTTCAGTTTGTATTAATAACATTTGCTTAGACTACTTTAAGCTAGAACGTGGTACCAGACAAGGATGTTCCTTGTCGCCACTGCTGTTTGCAATCACCATTGAACCACTGGCGGTTCACTGCCGAAATTCTTATCAGATAAAGGGGATTGTCAGAGAAGGACTGGAACAGAAAATTTCTCTATATGCGGATGATATGGTTTTATATATATCAGACCCAGAAAACACTGTCCCTGCAGTTTTAACAGCACTAACAGAATTTCAAAAGATATCTGGTCTTAAAATTAATCTGAATAAAAGTATACTCTTTCCAGTGAATTCACAAGCATATAATATTAGATTGGACACCCTACCTTTTACCATAGCAGATCAGTTTAAATACCTAGGGGTAAATATCACAAGTAAACATAAAGCTCTTTATCAACAATATTTTGCCGTCTGTATGGAAAAAATTAAGCAAGACTTGCATAGATGGTCAACCCTTCATCTCACTCTAGCCGGAAGAATTAACATTGTTAAGATGAATATCCTTCCTAAACTTCTCTTTTTATTTCAAAACATTCCAATATATATCAATAAATCATTTTTTAAACAGTTAGATTCAACAATAATCTCATTCATTTGGAACTCAAAACACCCACGTATCCGAAGAGCGACCCTACAAAGACCTAAGGCAGAAGGTGGTATGGCTTTACCTAATTTTCAGTTTTATTACTGGGCAGCAAACATACAAGCCATAAAAACCTGGACACAAATAAATGAACATACACAGGCTTGGTCTGCAACAGAAGTAAAATCCTGTAGTACTTCTTTATACTCCCTGCTCTGCTCTCCAATAAATGCAAGTAATTGCAAATATACTAATAACCCAATTGTGCTTTACTCACTCAGAATATGGAACCAAATTAGAAAGCATTTTAAGATGGAAAATCTTTTATCAGTGGCACCTCTGCAAGAGAACCACCTTTTTCAAACTTCGCAAGTATATCCAGTTTTCAATACCTGGAAAAGTTTTGGGATTAAAATGCTCAGAGATCTTTATATAGACAACATATTTGCATCTTTTGAACAATTATGTTCAAAATTCAACCTCCCAGCTACACATTTCTTTCACTATCTTCAAATTAGAAATTTTGTTAAACAGAAATTGCCCGATTTCCCCCACCTCGCACCCTCCACAATGCTGGAAAAAATAATGCTCAATTTCGAGGAATTAAACACCATTTCCGCATTATATAAAATCTTATTAGAGTCTTTACCTTTCAAAGATCCAAGAGGACATTGGGAAGAAGATCTCTTAATTAATATATCAGAAAAGGAGTGGAAGGTAGCAAAGCAGAGAATTCACTCGAGCTCCATATGTGCAAAGCATAGAATTATTCATCTAAAAATTATATATCAAGCTCATCTGTCTCGCTTAAAACTGTCCAAAATGTTTCCAGGGCAAGATCCAACCTGCGAACGCTGCAACCAAGCTCCTGCCTCACTGGGTCACATGTTCTGGGCCTACACCCAACTAACATCATTTTGGACCAAAATTTTTAAGTGCCTTTCAGACAGCCTAGGTATCACAATCCCTCCTAACCCACTAACAGCTGTGTTTGGTTTTCTTCCAGACGGACTTGAAGTGGAGAGGGACAAGCAAACTGTGATTGCATTCACTACACTTTTGGCACGCAGACTTATTCTATTAAATTGGAAGAATCCTAATTCTCCTCTGATAAGTCAGTGGAAAAAACGATGTTTTATATTATCTGAAATTGGAAAAAATCAAATTCTCAGTTAGAGGATCTGTACAAATTTTTTTCAAAACCTGGCAGGATTTAATCAATATTATTTTAGAATAAGAGAAATAATGATTACCGCATTTAATTCCCTTCTCCATCTCTTATTTACATATATATTTATTTCTCCCTTTCTTTTGTTTATTGTTGCCTTATTAAGAAGCCCTAAGCAATTCTCCTTTAGCTAAGCTCTCCTTCTCAGGGGTGGGGTTTGATTTGTCTTCAATTTTGTTGGGTTATAAATTGATCTATTTGTATGGAATGATTACAATAAAAATTAATAAAAATTAAAAAAAAAAAAAAAAGACTGAAAAAATGCAAATGCAAAGGAATGTGATAACATCTGGGGAAACAAAAAGGAACTTGTTTAAAACAATCTATAATACATTTTCATGTATCCCATAAATGCCACTATAGCTGCACTTACATAAGTTATGTAAAAATTGTATACTATTAAGTGATGGACAGAAAGGTGATTACTTTAACTGTACAATTATTTATTATTAGTCAGGCAACTGTATGTAGGTTCACGAAGAGGGAGAACTGCTTTCTCTCGTAGGGAGGGAATAAGAAACACATGTGCACAGACAGAATAAACAGGAAGAAAATGAACTGCTGCTAAGAGAACAAGAACCTCAATCTGTTCAGTTTATAATCATGTTGAAGACAGACCTGCCAAAAATCCAAGTAAGAATCCAAGTTACTGAATTCTGTCTTGAAGAGGCTTTACTTACCTCTAAAAACAGAGACACCTCAGACACAGGAAAAATGTGCACGATTCAAAGGAATATGACCATTTACACTTTGCAAGCCAGAGTGTAAAGCCTAGGGATAGCGTGGTAACAGTGGCTCAGACAAAAGTGGTCATGGCTGGTCTTTCCACAGGCAAGGACAAACCTCACAAGAAACACTTCTGATACACTTCACAAGGTATACTTCTGTGTATCTGGCACTTTAAAGGGATGAATGAACATCAGGGTTTATCCAAATAGCCCAATTCCTGCAGAGGGCCTCCTCTGACCTAATATGTGGTTGTTATTTGGTGAAGCCTTGAAGTAAACTCCAAGCTGAATATAAAATAGGAGAGTTAAACAAGTAAAAGTGAATCATGAAACCGTGAAAACAGAGCTGTTTTTAACAACTCCAACTGCATTTACCTTACAGGTGACTTTTATAAGCCCTTTATACACAC
This sequence comes from Erpetoichthys calabaricus, assembly GCF_900747795.2. NCBI lineage: Eukaryota > Metazoa > Chordata > Cladistia > Polypteriformes > Polypteridae > Erpetoichthys > Erpetoichthys calabaricus. The sequence continues at coordinate 29,340,586 of NC_041400.2, read as the reverse complement.
GCAGAGAGAGAAGATAAGCAGTTTGAGTGGAATATGAAAACAGGGCAGACAAGAAGATGGTTAATAAAAAAAATCACAAAAGAATTTTATAGGAATTATAAAAAGGTAATTAAAGAATATTTTGTCCTGGTGAATAATATTGTGAATGAAGATAAGAAGTTTAATGGAGTCAGTTCTTTAAGCGGGTTGGATTTAAAACATGATGGGAGGGGTTATGAAGATAAACAAATGCCTAATGGGAGATCTGGATTGTGTAACATTTCAGTTCACTAGTATTGGAAGGATTCTAAAGAACCTTTTATTTTTGAAAACGGTCAGTCAAAAAAAAAAAGTTATTTTCAACATATCAACTTAAAACGGGGGGTTAATTTTTTTTCTGTACATTTTATGTCATGAAGTGTAAAATAAGATTGTAACAGTGGTGGATGTCTGAGGATAAATTACCAAGTAAATGATACTGTATATGTGATGTATCAGATGTTTATGGTTATGCAGTAAATGTTAGGTCCAGCAAAGTGTTTTAATTGTCTTGTGTTACAACATCTTTTAAGTTCCCTCTTTGAGGTACCACGTTTTTCCTCTGACCTCAGATGTCCTCCCTGCTAACTCTGAATCTGACCTTGAATGAGACGCAGGTTCACTGCAGGGCACACAGTTTTGAGGCTCTAATCAGGTGAAAGTGAAACACAGAGAGAACATGGAACTGCTACAAAGAACATTTTAAACCCTGAGACACAGCAATGCTACTTTCTATGCCAAACAAACTGAGAAAAAAAAGGATTTTTGTACCAAAATTGTACCAAAAAAGTTGTGAAAAATAGAGAATGGTACTGCAGTACAGCTCTTACAGTGGTGTGAAAAACTATTTGCCCCCTTCCTGATTTCTTATTCTTTTGCATGTTTGTCACACAAAATGTTTCTGATCATCAAACACATTTAACCATTAGTCAAATATAACACAAGTAAACACAAAATGCAGTTTGTAAATGGTGGTTTTTATTATTTAGGGAGAAAAAAAAATCCAAACCTACATGGCCCTGTGTGAAAAAGTAATTGCCCCCTAAACCTAATAACTGGTTGGGCCACCCTTAGCAGCAATAACTGCAATCAAGCGTTTGCGATAACTTGCAATGAGTCTTTTACAGCGCTCTGGAGGAATTTTGGCCCACTCATCTTTGCAAAATTGTTGTAATTCAGCTTTATTTGAGGGTTTTCTAGCATGAACCGCCTTTTTAAGGTCATGCCATAGCATCTCAATTGGATTCAGGTCAGGACTTTGACTAGGCCACTCCAAAGTCTTCATTTTGTTTTTCTTCAGCCATTCAGAGGTGGATTTGCTGGTGTGTTTTGGGTCATTGTCCTGTTGCAGCACCCAAGATCGCTTCAGCTTGAGTTGACGAACAGATGGCCGGACATTCTCCTTCAGGATTTTTTGGTAGACAGTAGAATTCATGGTTCCATCTAACACAGCAAGCCTTCCAGGTCCTGAAGCAGCAAAACAACCCCAGACCATCACACTACCACCACCATATTTTACTGTTGGTATGATGTTCTTTTTCTGAAATGCTGTGTTCCTTTTACGCCAGATGTAACGGGACATTTGCCTTCCAAAAAGTTCAACTTTTGACTCATCAGTCCACAAGGTATTTTCCCAAAAGTCTTGGCAATCATTGAGATGTTTCTTAGCAAAATTGAGACGAGCCCTAATGTTCTTTTTGCTTAACAGTGGTTTGCGTCTTGGAAATCTGCCATGCACGCCGTTTTTGCCCAGTCTCTTTCTTATGGTGGAGTCGTGAACACTGACCTTAATTGAGGCAAGTGAGGCCTGCAGTTCTTTAGACGTTGTCCTGGGGTCTTTTGTGACCTCTCGGATGAGTCGTCTCTGCGCTCTTGGGGTAATTTTGGTCGGCCGGCCACTCCTGGGAAGGTTCACCACTGTTCCATGTTTTTGCCATTTGTGGATAATGGCTCTCACTGTGGTTCGCTGGAGTCCCAAAACTTTAGAAATGGCTTTATAACCTTTACCAGACTGATAGATCTCAATTACTTCTGTTCTCATTTGTTCCTGAATTTCTTTGGATCTTGGCATGATGTCTAGCTTTTGAGGTGCTTTTGGTCTACTTCTCTGTGTCAGGCAGCTCCTATTTAAGTGATTTCTTGATTGAAACAGGTGTGGCAGTAATCAGGCCTGGGGGTGGCTACGGAAATTGAACTCAGGTGTGATACACCACAGTTAGGTTATTTTTTAACAAGGGGGCAATTACTTTTTCACACAGGGCCATGTAGGTTTGTATTTTTTTTCTCCCTAAATAATAAACACCATCATTTAAAAACTGCATTTTGTGTTTACTTGTGTTATATTTGACTAATGGTTAAATGTTTGATGATCAGAAACATTTTGTGTGACAAACATGCAAAAGAATAAGAAATCAGGAAGGGGGCAAATAGTTTTTCACACCACTGTATCTCTTCTACTTCACAGTTCCAAAGCACTGCATTTGAATTCTGGTCTAATTATGGCCTGTGTGATGTCTGCTTATTCAACCAGTGCCTGCATGGATTTATCTCTGGGAAACCCCATGTTCCTCAACACTTCATAGACGTATTTGTCAGGTTAATGTTAATTCCATATGGACACCATATCAGAGCGCGTGTGTGTGTGTGTGTGAGAGGCTGTATATTTGAGATTGCACTTAAATGACTTCCTGCCATGTCTAGGGCTTGAAATGGATTAAACAGGATCATAAATGAATGGATGAAGTTTAAAAATATGCAGCTTTTTTTGAATATTCACTACTAAAAATGTTGCTTTCCCTATTCCTGGAGCGATAAACTGACTGCAGGTTTTCTTTCTGACCAGTTTTTTAAATTATAACAAATGTCCCCCTGCTCACTTTACTCGCCAACCCCCAAGTGGGCACTACACGCTAGCCACTTCGCAGCTCTGCCGCTCGCGTATGGGGAAGCGAATGTACAATTTAAACAGATTGTTATTTTAATGGGAAGTGTTACACATACATAATAGACCTAACTATTTTACAATACAGCGAGTAATTAACCATAGTAAAAAATAGTAAAATGTAATAAATTGAAAGAAAATTATGTTTCATGTTGCGTTAGAGGTATTCGATATGTTATATGTTTTCGTTCTGTTTAGCTTTGAAATTAACAAGCAAATACTTTTTAAACTTACACTTTTACTGTAGAACTTCAATAAAAACAATATTTGGAATTCACTTTTGTCAATATCGCATTGAATTTTGATTCTGTGTTTGGAGATACATCGTGACAATGCAACATATTAACTGGCCGTGAGTGAATATCGTTTCTTTCTCTTTAATAAATAAACCGAGTTTTTTGAATGTTTGTCCCTGTAATTTATTAATTGTTATAACAAAAGCTATTCTAACGGGAAACTGTAAATGTTATAATACGAATAGCATATCAAGATCTCCTTTGGTGTCTAATGTTATCTGCAGAAGATTACTACATTACCTTTCTTGTCGCCTGCTAAAATTTTAAAAGTCAGAATTGTTCGACCAATTTTGAATACAACTAATCTTGTCCTATTGCATAGCCCATCACTCATACATAAATTACGCAATAACATTACGATACGTCCTTCTTATTCGGCAGGTGGAAGACTGGACGGTGTTAATGGTTGTAGATATTCTATGGGATATTGTAAGTTGATGTTTTCATCTTCCGCAACATCACCACCAACTGTTTCAGCATAGTATATTGATATGCATTTAACCAATCTGCTGTGTAACCGATCGACAATTTTCGTGTTAATTCATTTGACTTTATCGTCTCTCGGTGCTAGGATTGCCCATGTTTTGTGTACAACTTGGTCAGCGGTAACTTGTTTAATGACAGTAGATTTAATCCTAGCCTTAAAGACCGAAGAACAGTCGTAGACTACTAAGCACTGTTGTAAGTCGCTCTGGATAAGAGCGTCTGCTAAATAATGTAAATGTAAATGTAATGTATTCATTTCTTCTGTTGATAACCTTTTGGGATGAAATTCTTCAATAAGATTTGGATATAAAAAGTAGCAACTGTGTCTGACAAAAGCATTCACATGATTGAGGGGTGAGTGGACCATGGGCCATTAACCGGAAATGGTTGAGAGGAGGGTAGGACTTAAAAAAATCTCTTGGCAATAGTCTCATCTCATCTCAAGATTTTCTTTTGTAATAGAGAGATATTAATTATACAGCTTTATTCTTCTTTTTCTATTCAATGTCAAATTATGTTTTGCTGTCCTGAAGAAACCTATAAAACACTTTATTGAATGGAGTGGACTTGTAAAAATCCAGCAAACATTCAATGTACACCAGTCCATTTCTTTGTGTGCAAGAGTTAAAGCTGAAGAAATTCAGCTTCAAAAGAAAACCTGCAGTGACTTCTGCACTGTAGTGACACATCTGCCTCCATGACACCACAAACTGAACACGTTTTAAAATGACTTGTACTGAGTAATGCAATTGCCATTTTCTAGACCAAAAAATGTTGGAAATGATAATTATCATTTTTTTTCATATAGTATATGTCTCTTCAAAAGAAATATTTCAAACTCAAAAACCAATATAAACATTATATAACCTGATTGATTGTTTCCAGAGAAGTTTCATTCTTGTTTTTTTTAAATTCTTCATTTATCTTCTTCCGGGCAGCTTAAGGTTAAATACAAAGAGAATTCATTTAGATTTTGAACCTCCTGTTTTAACAGATAACCAGCTGAAATTCACTTTTTCATATTTTCATTGGCACCCCAACCTAATTACAACATTGACTCCCTCTGTTAAAAAAACTTTACATGCATGAGAAGGAAATATTGACAAATGACCAAGGTAATGATTTCTTATTGAATGCTTACTGTCCTTCAGAAAAAATATCTATATATAAATACTAATGTAACTAAAGCAAAAAATATTAACTGATACTACATTAAGTATGACTTGAATTTTTAAAATTTCATACTGTTTTTCAGATACCTAGAATATTGTTTAGTATGAAATGTGATCAATATAATTTATGAAGCAGTAACAATTTTTACTCTTTATTTTGAAGAGAAAATGTGTTAATAACAAAAACAAATTACCTTCAAGTGCTCTTGTATCATCTCTGAAAACACTTTCTCTTGTTCTGTGTAACGTTTTAAACAATCTCAGAACCTGTTAAAGTGAATTATTATTATTATTATTATTAAACACACACATGAAATTTCTGGAATGTTATTTATCATGTCTGTAAATTATTTAAATATTTAAGCAAAACTTAACATTTTAAGTTTTAATTTTAAAAAGTGACGGAAAGCATTGTATTCACAGGAAACTACATTTTGTAGTATTGCATCTTCATTTCATGGTCTTTATGACTTAAGTCTCAATTGCTATTTACTTTGCCAAAACGTCTCATGTGTCCAGCAGCCTAAACTCTGACTAAAACATCTTCATTGTAATCATTAACTGAGATCGCCTAAAAAAAAAAAAAAATAAATCACAAAGCTACAGGAGCGTAACACCGTGTCACATATTCACTGCCTTCTGTTTGCAATACAGTTGTTCTCTTACAATGGTTCTATAAATATAAGAAAAAGTTTCAACTGAGCCACAATAATAGAAAATTACCAACTCCTAAAAATAAGATCACACAAACATTTCTTGTCAATATGGAAAAACATCCATCCATCCATTATCCAACCCGCTGAATCTGAACGCAGGGTCACGGGGGTCTGCTGGAGCCAATCCCAGCCAACACAGGGCACAAGGCAGGGAACCAATCCCGGGCAGGGTGCCAACCCACCGCAGGACACACACAAACACAGCCACACACCAAGCACACACTAGGGCCAATTCAGAATCGCCAATCCACCTAACCAGCATGTCTTTGGACTGTGGGAAGAAACCGGAGCGCCCGGAGGAAACCCACGCAGACATGGGGAGAACATGCAAACTCCACGCAGGGAGGACCGGGAAGCGAACCCAGGTCCCCAGGTCTCCTAACTGCGAGGCAGCAGCGCTACCCACTGCGCCACCGTGCCGCCCTGGAAAAACATTGTTTAAAGATTTACAATGCAGGTAAGAAAACATTTGTGAGCCTCTAGGCTGATGAATTCTCCAGAAGCTAACCAGGCCTGGTGCAGGAATCAATGAGCTGCGAGTGGAGTTTGAGGCACCCGCTCCAATACCAAAGGCACACAAAGGCTACTTGCTGACAAGAAAGATCTGCTCATGTGAACCATCAAGAAAGCTACCCAGGTAAATGCTGAAAAGATTGTTTTGATTATTTCATGTAAGTTTTATATATTTTTGGGTGATGAATTCAAAAATGAATTGGCCTGTATACAAAAAATGTTTGCCACCCACCCCAATCCAATTCTTAAAAAGACAAATTTCATTTAGGTTTGTGTTTTTAATGAATATGTTTTACATAATAAAAACTAGGGCGGCACGGTGGCGCAGTGGGTAGCGCTGCTGCCTCGCAGTTGGGAGACCTGGGGACCTGGGTTTGCTTCCCGGGTCCTCCCTGCGTGGAGTTTGCATGTTCTCCCCGCGTCTGCGTGGGTTTCCTCCGGGCGCTCCGGTTTCCTCCCACAGTCCAAAGACATGCAGGTTAGGTGGGTTGGTGATTCTAAATTGGCCCTAGTGTGTGCTTGGTGCGTGGGTGTGTTTGTGTGTGTCCTGCGGTGGGTTGGCACCCTGCCCAGAATTGTTTCCTGCCTTGTGCCCTGTGTTGGCTGGGATTGGCTCCAGCAGACTCCCGTGACCCTGTGTTCGGATTCAGCGGGTTGGATAATGGATGGATGGATGGATAATAAAAACTAAACAATATAAATGACCTGAATAAAAATGACTGTTTGGCAAAAAATAAAATGTGACATTTTTTTAACCTGGCCGGCAATTCACAGCTGTTCTGGAGGGCACCTTTACTAGCACTGGATAAAAACGACGCCAATGAACTCCTTCACATGGTGCCACTCCGAATTTCACAGGTAAGGATTGAAAGCATTGTTTTGAGTATTTCATGTGATTTTTATACATTTTTAGGGGCTGAAATGAAAACCATTTTTCTTCATCACATGACTTTTTTTAGCTGTCAATTATAGTTTTTTTAATTGTTTTTGCACTATAATAAATACCAATATTTTATTTTAATAATTTGTTTGAATGTAACATTGTGTATTGTTAAAAATTTTGTATTTGACAAATAGCTGGAATTAAACACGTTGATGAGTCATAGGAGCATGTGAAGCCATGAGAGACAGGTCCGAATATATGAGTGGCACAGCAGAGCCAAGAACTGACTTTGGGTTCAGAAGGAATAGACAGCTAGAAAAAAACTACAGATTAGTGTGAAAAATATCATCAGACCAAGCTTGGCAGACCCACCACTTCATATTCAGCTTGGTTTAATGAAGCACTCTGTCAAAGCTTTATCAAAAGATGGAGCCTGTTTTATGTATTTGTGCCCAAAGTTTGCTGGGTTTGTCCGAGGCTGAACTGAGAGACAGCATTTTTGCCAGACCTGATATTAGAAAACTGATTTTTAATGCAGAATAGAATGACGTGATGAACAACCTTGATCAAGCAGCTTGGGGACCATTCAAAGACGTAATTTCTAAATGTTTAGGTAACAAACATTCTAATTATAAAGAAATGTATAAGTTTAAGGTATTGGATTGAAACTTCTGTCTCAAGGTTTACTTTTTGAATCTGAAGTTGTAATTTTTCCCTTAAAATCTTAGGACCGTTGAGTGAAGAGCAGGGTTAAAGATTCATAGCAAAGACACGGAAAAAGAAAGTTAGGATCTCAGTATGATGGCGGGCTACTTCTGAATGACTCATGGGGGCACACCAGAAAAAGCAGGCAAATGACAGTCCACCTGAAGAAGTTTTGGATTATAAAAACTAAGAAGTGACAACTAGAGAAATTGTATGGAAGTCAATGAATTTGTATTGTTTTCTTTACCCTGAATTAAAAATAATAGATTATACATTTTATATATATATATATATATATTCTGATATTTAGTCAAAAAAAATAAATAAAAGATAATTTGTTAAATTTTAATTAAATTTCTTTTAAATATTGGACTTAAATATGAAAAGATGGAAATATTTTAATTAGAATTGCAAATAAAAATAACTATTCAGAAATAAAACAATTTTAAGTTTATTTTTCTCACCTGGGAAGAAGGACCGTGGAGATGTACAGTGGTGTGAAAAACTATTTGCCCCCTTCCTGATTTCTTATTCTTTTGCATGTTTGTCACACAAAATGTTTCTGATCATCAAACACATTTAACCATTAGTCAAATATAACACAAGTAAACACAAAATGCAGTTTTTAAATGATGGTGTTAATTATTTAGGGAGAAAAAAAATCCAAACCTACATGGCCCTGTTTTGATGATCAGAAACATTTTGTGTGACAAACATGCAAAAGAATAAGAAATCAGGAAGGGGGCAAATAGTTTTTCACACCACTGTATACTACTAGAAAAGGCCATGGTGTTCATCAATCTAGTTATACAAACTGTGTACAAATGGAGAAAAGTCAGTACTATTGCTACTCACCCTAGAAGTGAGGTTAGGCTCGCGCTGTGCCAGGCTGGAGTCAACTCTGGACAGAATGCACTCCTGCCTATTCGTAAACCCACTCGTACAGGTCTAACGTACACAACGGCCCCACGCCGGCACGGATTTGAGCCCACTCTCCTGAAGACGTGAGGCAGATCGCTGAACATCGTGTCGAACGGACGCAAATACTGAACGGGCCATGTGGCCAACATGACACAATTCTGTGACATTTTTGACAAACAACATGCTCATAATGAACCGGAGACGAGACGGCTATTCCATTGTTTGGCAAGTAAGGTTTGACCGTTCTCACTCTTCTCCACTATAGATAGATAGATAGATAGATAGATAGATAGATAGATAGATAGATAGATAGATAGATAGATAGATAGATAGATAGATAGATACTTTATTAATCCCGATGGGAAATTCAAATAAGGTCGTACTTCAGCAGCACACCACACAAACACTATAATCTCTCTCTGACACAAACTGCATTATTATTATTATGATTTTTTACATAAATACAAAGCACACAGTTGCTGTTTTATACAACAACCTCCGCATTCAAGGCAAATTCTCTACTACTACTAACCTTCAAGCGGGATGCCATGCTGCTAAAACCTAACCCCGCCTCCTAAGACTCGCGACCAATCAATGTTCAATATAGGCGGGTACTTTAACGCAGACTGTACTGTATATCTTCTAAACACTGCGCCTACGAAGAATAATTTACCAAATATCTTATAAACGTGGCGTAAATTATACTTCTGCGTAATCGTTACAAAGAATACCTGGCGTGAAATTCGTTCGTTCCAACAAATATTTAATAAGAAATAAATCCTAGTACTAATTCAGGTTTTTCTTGAATTACAAGACCTTTCAGTTTACCATCTCTAAAATTCACGAAGATATACAGTTAAAATTTGTTTATTGCTGAGATATTTTGTACACATACATACATTTTATTAATTATTGTAATATTGATTATTCTAAATGGTTACTAGTTTATCACTTTTTAGCAAACGATCAAAATGAACAATAAAATTATGACAAATACTGGACATTTTCTCAATTAACATTTTGTCCTGTGCTAACCACACACCACCAACGTTTAGAGAACAACAAAAAAAGGTGAAACAGCAGGTTAATAAATAAATAAATGAGTGATAATTCCATCCTTCCATCTATCCATCCATTCATTCATCCATCCATCATCTAAACCAGCTTTATTCTGAGCACGTCTGTGGGGACGCCGGAGCCCAACCTAGCAAGCATATAGGGCACAAGACAGGAACAATCCCTGGAGGGGGGCAGCAGTCGATCAATCCAACTGGTGACATAGGAGGCTGTCTATAGGGTGCCATTTATGAAAGTTGATGGGAGTACAATCCAGACACTAAGGGGCACCATTTTGGCAATACTGTAATGGTGCTGACAAATTACATCAGCCAGGCATGGGTCACCCAAGTATGAGCTGGCATGACATCACCAGTGGCAAGGGGGGCCTATATAAATGGCAAGCCTGAAAAGTCGCATGCTTTTCCAACTAGTATGGCAAAAGGTGAGAGTCCTTTTAAGGATAGTGAGCCACCTCAAACAGCCATGTAAAGAGCAGAGAGCCCATCCATTGTTGTGCTCAGCACTGACACCATTAATGTAATAATAATAATAATACATTTTATTTATACAAGGTGCCTTTCAGAGAACTCAAGGACACCGAACAAACAATAAATAAATAAATAAATAAAAGACTCAATTATAAACAACTTAAAACATCAGAAAATCTAAAAATTAAAAACCAAACAAAACCAATATAATCAGGGGGAAAAAGAAAAAGCCATTTTAAACAGATGTGTTTTAAGTTTACATTTGAAGGATGAATATGATTTGATATTTCGGAGATCCGCAGGTAATGAATTCCAGAGCTTGGGAGCAGAACGGCTGAAAGCTCTGCTCCCCATGGTTGTTAGACGGGCGGGAGGGACGGTCAGATGGGTGGAGGAAGAGTATCTAAGGTTACGGGATGGAATGGCAACATGAAGAAGGTCAGACAGATATGGAGGGGCGAGGTTATGGATGGCCTTAAATGTTAATAGCAGAATCTTAAAATCAATATGAAACTTGATCGGGAGCCAATGAAGCTGCTGCAAGACCGGAGTAATATGGTGAATAGATGGGGTTCGAGTGATGATACGTGCTGCAGAATTCTGGACTAACTGAAGCTTATGAAGAGATTTATTAGGGAGACCAAAGAGGAGTGAATTGCAGTAGTCCAGCCGAGAAGTGACAAGACTATGAACAAGAATGGCAGTGGTATGGGGAGTGAGGGAGGGGCGAATGCGATTAATATTACGTAGGTGGAAGTAAGCAGACCGGGTGATGTTATTAATGTGACATTGGAAAGATAGAGTACTGTCGAGGATGACACTCAGACTCTTGACCTGAGATGATGGGGAAACAACAGAGTTATCAATAATAAGAGAATGATTATTGGTTTTGGATAATGATGATTTTGAACCAATGAGGAGAACCTCAGTTTTGTCACTGTTTAATTTAAGAAAATTCGAAGAAAACCAGGATTTAATTTCAGAACTGCAGTCAATAAGAGAGGGTGGTGGAAAAGAGGAGGTGGGTTTACCAGCAAGGTACAGCTGGGTGTCATCAGCATAACAGTGAAAATTAATGTTATATTTGCAAAAAATATTGCCAATGGGAAGAAGGTAAATAATAAAAAGAAGAGGCCCCAGGTCGGAGCCCTGGGGCACACCAGAAGTAACAGCGGTGGGTTGGGATGTGAAGGTTTTAAGCTGTATGAACTGAGTGCGGCCTGAGAGGTAGGATCTAAACCAATCAAATGAAGTGTAAGTAATGCCAATCAAAGATAATCTATTAAGGAGATTGGTATGACAAATAGTATCAAAGGCCGCACTCAGATCAAGGAGGATGAGAATAGTGATTAGACCAGAATCAGCAGCCATAAGGAGGTCATTGGTAATTTTAACAAGTGCCGTTTCTGTACTATGAAGGGGGTGAAAACCAGACTGGAACTTTTCATATAGATTATTGTGAGATAAGTGGGTGTGAAGTTGGATAGCAACTATTTTTTCAAGAATTTTGGAGATAAAGGGCAAGTTAGAAATGGGGCAAAAATTATTGAAATTAGTAGGACATACTTCCGGTTTGAATGAACGCTGGTGGGACTGGTCGCCGCTGCTCGCCGGTAACTAGACTATGTGATTTTGCTAGACTAGTGATGTTTTTGATTTATGCAATAAAAAAATGATGTGCTCTCTGGACATTAGGGGCATTGAGAGGCACTGTTTTGGTAACTCATGGAGTGTTACCCAGACAAGGGGACAATGAGCTCCATATAGGCTTTGACCGGCACTTCACCTCACATTTTCCTTAACTCTGTGATGGCCAGTGAGATCTCCTACATGTGGTGTGCTGGGCCGGTAACATCATTTCAACAGAGGCCCACCAAATCAACAAGCTAATTAGAATGGTAGGCTCAGTTGTGGGACACACACAGCCTAAGAATATGGCTGAGCTGAGACAGTTCTGTAAGGAGGAGCAGTTCAAAATTCCTCCTGAACATGAAATCTGAAAGTGCTTGTTCCACGTTATTGCTGCCAAAAGAGTATTATTATTATAATCGACAAGTTATTAAATCCAAAGGGTTCACTTACTTTTTCCACAGCACATTGTAAATGTTTATTGCATATGTTCAAAAAAGATATAAAATATTATAATTGTGTATTATTAGGATAAGCATATTATGATTGTCTATACTTATGATTTAAATGACCAATTTTATGAGCAATTAATTCTGAAAACAAGATAATCCCAAAGGGTTCACAAACCTTTTCTTGACATTGTACTTTTAGCTGAGAAATGAAAAAGACCAGAAAATGTGAATGTTTTTGTATTTTGTATTGTGCAATAAAACAAAAATGACTATCTCCACCTTGTTTAGTCCCAATTTCATTTAATCAATGTCTGTTTCAGTAGCATTTTGTTTTTTGTTTGCTATTTTTTTGGGAGGGGGGTTTCCATTTACATGTAATAACTCTGTGTTTATTGTTACATTTTATGTGCTTAATTTAAGCATCTAATGTTATATCTGAGGTTGTATTTCTGCTGTTATTTCAATGAAACATTAGATTCACAACTTTAAACTTCCTATTTCTTCAAATTCATGACAACTGCAGTACTCGTAATTTACATGGTCCTGCCCCATGAATGGCACCACTTGCACTGATTTTTACCTCTTTCCTCCAGACCCATTTTTAACGTGGCACCCGATGGACGTTATGGATTGCGTTCACCACCTTTCCAAGTCCAACACTAAGAATTACTTCTGAATGTTTTAAAACTACTTCAGTTTTTTTGTTGCCCCGTACCTTCTGACTCACTGGTACAAGAAACCCCCCACATATGGTATACCATTTAACTTGTCCTTATGTCTAGTCATGCAAGGTGTCAAACTTTCTGGGCTTCCCCAAAAAAGGGGATCCGGAAAAACCCTCACTTTTAGGCTGTTTCTGGACCATACTTTGTGCTGGAAATTACATCCTAATGATAAAAAGTAAACCAACAGCTGTTCAGCAAAAAGTATCAGAAGGACCTGTAGTTGTGTATGCCACATCAAGCGACCCAGGGGGTTCACTCCTTAATGGGAAAAGAGGGGTCAAAGTTACTCCTTTTCACAAAATTTTGAAAAAAATGGGGACCAGTAACATATATATCACAAATAATTATAATATCTTTGATATTTGATTCTTTACGGATGGTCCTCGCCCTCTAACAGTCTTTTATAGGTTTAAAAAATACATTTCAAACATAAGCATATGGTGTATCGTTTTAGACTATTTCAATGTCAGTGATTACGAATATGTTTTTTTTTATCTTTGATCCTTTACTAGGAAGCCCTCCAGAGGCTGACAAATGTCAAATTTCTATTACACTCGAGAATATTTACACTTTGAACGTTTAAACAGAAGCACACATTTTTCTATTTCAAATATCTGACGCAACCATTCTTGTTTATTATGTACTTTTACTCCATGAAGTAAATCACTCCACATTAGGATCGTCTACGTACATTCGGACTTTTTAAATCTGAAATAATACCTGGCCGTACATCACTTGGTCTGTCCCGGGCGGGGTATGGAACTGTCAATCACTTTTCGTCCAACTATTATTACCGTTATTGAAGGATTTCATACAGACTAATAGTATAATACGAATATTTATCAGTTTCAGCTATGTTATTTTATTTTAGAAAAAAAAAACAGTTAATTTATAAAATGGTAATCCTTACTATGAAAACAGTTAAAGCAGCAGGATTGGTAGCGTCCAATGCCGTAGAAAGTGACGTCACTTCCCGGAAGCGCACATTTCCACTCGGTGTATGAGGCTGTCATATTCTGCCGCCGTAACACGCTTGATACAGTAAGCGTGAGAGTTGGAATAGTTTACATACTTCTCGTCATGGCAGACGAGGTGTCCAAAGCGCAAGTTGCGCAGCCAGGGGGTGACACCATATTCGGTAAAATTATTCGCAAGGAAATACCCGCAAAAGTATTTTACGAAGATGACCAGGTACTATTTTTCAATGTAACATAAGATCGCGGATCACGCATGGAGAGTCCCTGCAGTCAAGTTCAGAAATGTCGCTATATGCGCGCGCGTGTACTCGAGAGCTTTGCTGGAATCTGTGCACAGCCCATTACAGTATTCGTATGGGCCGCGTGCTGCAGAAGAGGCCCTGTTTTAGTCAGCCCAAATGTAGTCCTGCAGTGCAGTACCCAAGTGAATAGGTGGCTTAATATGTAATTCAATATGACAAACTGGAAATCACGAGCGATTACGTATTCTATAGTACAATTCTGCAAACGTCAGCAAACCCATCGAAAGTATGGCGCTGGCTGAGGCGTGTTACTTTCGCCTTAGCGTGATGACACGATAAAAATGGTATAAGCCACTGACGCATCTAATCACATTAGCCTTGTGCTTTGACAGTTTGCCTAAATTTCACTCGTTAATTAATATTGGTTTTATCAGTATGCTGCTGCTGGAGTATGTGAATTCCCCTTGTGGATTAATAAATTGTCTATCTGTCTGTCCCCCAAGCCCCTTTAAACCATCGCTTGGGCAACTCGAAAACGAGGTAATCAGGATGGTTTGGATAAACCGTAGCAAGCATTTACAGGATTTTAGTTCATACATGTATGCGTGAAAATACATGGCTGTAGATATGGAAATTGTATATATCGGCGTAAAAATGCACTTAATATGAAAACAGCCCATGTTTAGCCATGTGTAAAATTGCAAACCAAACAGTTTTGCACCGGTCTACATTCTCCAACTGTGGCCATAAAGAGGGACGTAATTAGCAGCAGTCGCGTGATATTTATGCGTAGGTACTATAGGTTTACTTACTTACATATATATATATGTATATACTGTATGTAGGGTCGGTCTTTGACTGGCGCTCATTTGCTTTTATACCATAATTTTTTTTGGTAACGGGCATGCATTCTTTAGGATATCAGGATTTCCTTATTTTTATTACTGGTGCATCTTATGACAGTTCTCTGATAGAAACAATCAGTTTGGGTATTTTATTCCAGGTAACTGGTTCAGCCTGGAGTGGAGTAAATGGTTGGTTTAGCCGCAAGTAAATTTCCCAGCGGGGACAACTTTGGCCAAGTGTCAAAATTCCACTGACCAAACTGTCCATTGGGAGTATCTTTGCATACCTGTTCCGATGTCCAAAAATACCTCCTAGGGTGCTTCCCGAATAATTAGCAGAGGTGTGGTCACTAAATAAAGCTCCCCAGGCGAAAAAAACATAATGAAACATAGCCAGTGGTCACAGGTAACAGACAGGTATTCAGCGGTATATGTTGGTTAAAATATTTGTATAGATATGACCTTTTAAAATATAGTATAAATTAGCAAATAAAAAGTCTAAATTATCAAGGTTTCTATCGGCTCAGGTTTATCGTTTTGTTAAAGGATGAATTTTTAATGTGGTGTTCTACACGAGAGATACATGCATTGATTAACAGTGTGTGTCCTTAATAATTTCTTTAGGCAATTGTTTTTAATTTTTTGTATGAAATTTTTTTTGTCCTCCACAGTGCATTGCTTTTCATGACATCGCACCACAAGCCCCAACGCACTTTCTAGTTGTCCCGAAGAAACCCATCGATCAGCTGTCTAAAGCTGAAGACAGTGATGCAGCAGTAAGTAGTCCTGTGTTTTGTAAATTTCCTCAGTCACAAATGTTGCTCTTGCGTTGCCTGCACTCTAGCATACCAAAAAGGATAGAGTAATATACATATGTCTCTTTATTAAGGAAAAGAAAGTACATGGAAACAGTAAAAAGTAACAATCCTGCTGCCAGTAGGGCCTTCTTTCTATTCCCTAGCTCGTGAAACAACATGACCAGTTGCCCAGTGAAGTGCCAGTCTAATCACTTCTTTTCTTGCCTTGCCCACTGATGTTAAGTTTCTGGTTTCTCTTCCTCTCATTATTTGAATGCTCTACACCAGCCCTTCTCTTGACGATGGTATATTCCCAGTTCTGTCTGACTGTGAGCTTGTTTTAAACCCCATTCCTGGATCACATCTTATTTAGCCTCCAAATCAATTCTAGAGTCAGGGTGACCTGTATATTTGTAACAACAACGTGTAGATAGAGCTCTTCCAAGTGTCTTCTGATGTTACTGTATTCTTGAGTATGCAAGGGCCAGGCCCTTTTGGCTGTTTTGCTGCCGACATACTTTCAGAGACAGTATGGTCTGTTGTGCTCTTTCCCGGAAACATGTACCTTCTGACTGCCAGATGGTGGTGTCACCTCAGGGGTTTGCTCTTTGTTCTATCAAAACACATTTACTTACAGGGCATTTAGAACAACCCCAGAGCTTAGTGTCCCATTGTAGTTAACGTATTGTTGCTCTGTCGTGGCATGGGTATGTTGCCATTGGCCATGCTCACATTAACAGAGCATTGTCCTTGCCACAGAGCATAATCCTTTTCCAGACCAGGTCTCCTTGTATAACTGTAAATACATACTTTATGTAATGAACACTCTGAATGGACAGGTTTTTCTAGATAACACACTTTTATTAGTGGAGGGAAGAGATCAAAACGCAGTCTAATAAACAATACCCAGAGAAGATAGCTGCACCAAACCTCATAACCAGAATGCAAAAGCAAATGTGCCATAATGTTTTCTGTTTCATGAACGTCAAAGCGCATAGCATCCAAAAGCAACATGAACGCCTGCATGTAGAGAAAATCACAAAATTGTTGGACCACCCAGAAAACAAGAATATAAAAGGGTGCCATGTGTCCATCACTGTTATAATGGAAAAAAGAATCATTAGAAGTAATTATACAGATGTCCTAAAAACAAACAGATTAACAGATACTGTTAAAAAGTTAGGATTCATTACACTTTACTAGAGTGAGGCAAAATCTAAAGCTGATTACAAAAAAGTACCTAAAATACAACTGAGTGCTTAGCAGGAAAAAACAAAATAAACAAAGGGCAGAGAACAAACATAGTCTGTCTCAAGGCTACATGTGAACAAAAAATGGAGCTGAATGAGGATTGCTAGTGTCAATACAGCCATAGTTTATGGCGACAGTAACAGTTGTGCTTCAGCATATTTAGCCTCCTTGTCATTATTTTTAATTAAGGAAGGAAATGCTATGAGATTGCCTCCTCATGTTACTAGATTTATTTTAAAAATTAACACAAAGTTCCAACAGTATGTTTAAAGCTAAATAGCTGTCTGTTGCTTTTAATCCTCATTAACACTTTACATTGTTGCTCTAGAAAAGTCTACACAGAGTAATTGGCATAAAAACAGTCACAAGGATCATGGCTGGTCATTATTCACCATTTGATGAGGAATGTCAATTGTAGTAATATAGTATATTAGTATATAGTATAGCGAAAAAGTATTTGTCCCCTTCTCATTACCCTCATTTCCGTACAGTTGTCAGTGCATATTACCACATTATTAAAGCATAAAATTAGATAAAAAAGAAACTTTGATATTTGATTCATTAATTTATTATTGAAAGATATGTAGGCTAATATCACAGACAGACTAAATTGTGAAGGGTCAACCAATTTTTAAATTTTATTTTAATATTGCTTTTAATTGAACCCCTCATGTAGTCAGAAGGCTTGTGTATAGTACTGTGTAGTCTCAGAATTATTTATTTATTTTTATCTAAGCAAATATTTAGTGCTGCCATGACTTTTTACTCCCAAAATTTTTTTTGTAGTTTTATTGTTTAATTTTAATTTACTAGCTTGCCAAGAATTTTAAGTTCTTTGTTTTAACTATTTACTAAGTAGACAGCAGTTAACCATAATTTAGAGATAACTAGGGGGCTTTGCCCCCTGCTTGCTTCGCTCGCCAACCCGTGTTTGGTTTTCCAGACACACTTTTAAGATTTTTTTCTTTGAATTGTTGCTATTTCATTAGTTTCACTTTTATTTCAGAACTTCTGTAAAAACAATGTTTGGAATCTTTTGAGTTCAAATACTGTATGCTGAATTTTTTAAATGATGTCAGTGAGACATGTGTTTAATGACTTTGTCAGGTTAGAGATAATGAAAACTGGAATTGAAAAGACCCCAAAAAAATGTAGGCGCGAAACACATGCAGAGCAAGGTGCAGAATATGAAAGCAAATTATTACTCCGAGAAATAACTAAAAGGTGAATAAAGATCGAATATATGGACACGGGTGATATGTCAGAAGTATGTAACTATTGTAAGGCTTTGAAGTTTAAGTGAGAGACATTCAAAAACGTGTTTTACCTCACATGCATTTATTGGTTACTTTGCAAAAAAATTATTAACTGATAATGATGTAGATCGCTTTGTCTGTGCTGAAATTCCTAACAGAGAAACCTATCCTGAATTTTCTCTAGCCTGCTCTGCATGTGTTTGGCCCTTTTGTTTTGTAACCTCTTTATGACGTTTTACTTTGTTTTTTACTCTGTCTTTTATTTCTGACCTCACTTTGTCTTGCTTTTTTTTCAGTGACACTTGGGGCCTCATGCATAACGCCGTGCGTAGAATTCGCACTATAACATGACGTAAGCACAAAAGCCGAAATGTGCTTACACACAGAAAAATCCAGATGCAGGAATCTGTGCGTTCGCCAACTTCCGCATTCTTCAGCTACATAAATCCTGCTCAGCGTGGAAATAAACGCACGTGCACGCGCTTGCTGTCCCGCCCCAACTCCTCCCAGAATTACACCTCTTTGAATATGCAAATCAATATAAATAGCCCTTAAGCCCAGCGTTCTGTGAAAAGGCAATGGCAAAAGTATGAGGAAAAATAGAAGAATTTCAGTGAATACCAAATGGAGGCAAAGAAAAACGTACTATTTGTTGGTTTAAACAGTTATATAAGCAACAAAAGGAAGTTGATCGGGTGACAGAGCACGTCGGAGAAACTGGAAAGCTCAAGTTCACAAATCGTTTAATTTACTAGTTTCTCAAATCCCATCGTAACTAAAGTAGCACATTAAATGCTTTGTTTTGTATTTGATCTTAAATGTACCTGAATCACTACGTTTTCTTCCTCTGACAGGACACAGAATGCATTACGTTCATAATATTACAGCTCTCTGAGTAATTAAAATACTGAGAAGTATACGTGATCATTTTCATGATGATATGAGTTAAAGCATGTTATTAAACATGGGAACACGGTGGCGCAGTGATTGTTCATGTCTTACAGCAAGATGCTTGCTGCGCCATGCGCGACCTTCAATGAAATGCTTTATTACAGAAGTACTGTCTTTTTCAAACCTACTAACCCCCAATTCCTGGCCTTACTTTTCTTTCTCCAAATATCCAATCACCACACAATCAGCTCTGTAATAGATGTTAAGCCATCTGTAAGCTTAGAATGTCGAAATATCTTTGTAATATTTAATTATTCTATCCATCTATCCTTCCAGTGTCGCGTCAGCCACAGCATGAAAACAGTGCGAGGCAGGAACAAACCGTGAACGAAGCTCAAGCTCACTAGCGCTGTGGCACCGTGTAGTTAAAGTTAAAGTTTTATCTGTATAATATAATCAACATATTTTGCTGCATTTCATCTTAAAAATGATATCGTCATAATACGTAAATATGCTCTTTATAAAGTTGCTCAGGATGTGCAATATTATAACTGCATCATAAGTACAATTACCTCACGGTAACTTGCAAGTACAAACAGTTCTACAAGTAGCACTTGAGCTGCTGTAACCACACAGGAACAGTAGCACTGCTTTGACACTGGGTGCCGCCAATCTGCAAAACCTAACGGAGAACTTGTGTACGACAGGGTATGAGGTACCGTGGAAAAGTGCGTGTCTTTACGCCAAGTGTAGGTTTTATACATCGCGATTTGAACGTGGAAACGTTCTTACGCAACATTTCTGTGTGTACGCACCGTTTATACATGAGGCCCCTGGTCCGTGGTGATTATTTTCCCTTTTTTGAGTATTAATTTCCGTTTGTTTGCGCTACTGCGAATTTTACTTTCTTTTTTTACCAGCAAGCCCCCGATTCTCGAAAGAATCGCAAATCCAAGAATGGCAATCACTTTTAGTTCCCTCTGATACTTGGAGGGATGAAATATCATGGAGGGCGGGTGCGTCCTGGGACAGTTCATTTAATTAAATAAACATATTTGTACTAAAGCGGTTTCTTTTTGGAGCTGTGACTCAGTTGTAGGCGCCTTCGTTTATTGTTTTAAGCCATGCAGTCGCATGTTTGTTTTTCTATGGCTGTGTCGTCAGCGAGAAGTCGTTTGCTGACGGCGGCGGATTCGCATGCTGAAGTGGCCATGGCGGCGGTTCCGGGCATGGAGGGCTACATTACTAAACCAACGTGGTATATGTGGTGGTGTGGGCGGTCGCGCTTGGGCGGCTGTACACTCTGGCGTGCAGGCTGCACCTCAGGTTTAGTGTACAGGCTGTAGCCATGGTTAAGCCATACGGGCTTGTGTTTGTATTTAGTTGAGTGCTTTCATTGTGGATTCCGTACTGTAACACTGTAATGTGATTCAAATATGCGCTGAATCGTTTCGTTCTTGTTTTCTTTGTGGCTGTGTCGTTAGGTATGGGCTCGGATTTGTACAGCCTAGGCAAACGGCCGAGCCTGGTACATATAAATGGGTCTTCAAAGTGATCACACTGGTAGGCAGGCGATTCGTGACATCCGGTTTACTGTAACACTGTAATGTGATTCAAATACGCACTGATTCGTGTCGCTTTTATTGTCTCTGTGGCTATGTCGTTAGCTATGGACTCAGATTTGTATTTCCGTTAGTTGAGCTGTTTCGTTGTGGTGTTTCAGAAGCGCGTTGTAGGCGCCTGTGTTAATCGCGTTTATCCTTGCAGTGCGTACTGACTCTGGGAAGCCGCTGCGTCTGACTGTGCGGCGAGCGCCACAGCGCAATATGCGCCTTGGTGGGCAGCCGCTGCGTGAAGACATATCATGGAGGGTATATGCAGTGGTGTGGGCGGTCGCGTCTGGGCGGCCGTATGACCTGGCGTGCACACTTTACCTGAGGTGTAGTTCACAGGTCGTAGTCTCGTTTCTGTGTTTTCGTTGGTTTGAGCCGCGACTCCTTTCGCAAGCACGTTGTAGGCGCGCACGTTGTCACAGTTGGTGTGTGCCGTGACTCCTTTCGCAAGCACGTTGTAGGCGCACACGTTGTCACAGCATGGACCTTTGGGGTTTCTGTACATCCGGTGAGCCCTGCGCCAATCCGGTTTACAACCTTCGGTTAGTAATATGGATACTTTCTAATTTTTCTACTTTCATATTCTTTAACTTTCTCCACATTCGAATCACGCATACTTTTTTGGAGCCTTTCGAATTGCACTTCTTTCATAATCTGCTCTGCATGTGTATAGCGCCAACGTTTGTGAACGTCTTTATGAAGTTCTACTTTGTCTTTTAGTCTGTCTTTTAATTCTGAGCCCGATTGGACGTGCTTTGTTTCAATTCCACTTGTTACGGGCTGATAATTACTTTCCTTATTTTCTGAATTTGCACCTAGATTATTTTTTTCTTTTTTCTTTCCAACGCTTTTGAGTCTCTTTTCTCCGCGCTGCTTTCTTCTTCACTTATTCGTTGTTGTTTCATTTATAGCGTATTGTCCTTATACGCTTTATATGCACTGAGACCCTCGATCTGTATGTGCTCAAATTGCTGCCCCATTGTCTTATTTGATAGATTGCAAGTAGGGCGTGTCTTGCAAGAATCTCATGTTCTACGTCATCGCGAGACGGTCCTGGGTCAATCTCTTGGCACAATGTCTCATGTTTACGGTCCCCGTGAGACGCACCGTGACAAGTCTTTTTGCTCTCGCATGTCTTTTAAATGTCTTCTGAGAAGATCACGTATCGTAGCCTTGCTTTTGCTTCCAAGGCAAGGATTTTTTTTTTATAATAGAGAGATAAGGGCAATGACTCATCAGCCAAATTGGTGACATATTTATTTGTATATGGATACATCATCATTAAGTAGGTGGTTTTATTAAAATATTCCAGTCTTTTTTTGTTGATTTTGCTTAGAAACTTAAAAACCTAAATTAAATATAGGCTGTGGTGGAATTTCCAGCACAACAGAATGATAATAGACATAAAAGAGAGTATTAACTGTTGGTCTATATACTGTTATAACCAACAAAAAGATCTGATCAAACTTAAAATGCCTTAATAGCAAAAATCAGACAGGGGTGAAAACCTTTTCACAGCACTATAACTGTTAGGGAAGTTTATTTCTTTTCTCTGATATTGTTTTATGGTGTGTGTTTTCTACACTGTGTACTTGAACTTTATTAACTTTACATTTGATTGACAATTACTCAATGATTGTTTTGTCTCCAACCTTTCTGTGTCTTTTCAGCTTCTTGGACACTTGATTATTGTGGCAAAGAAGTGTGCTGCACAAGTGGGCCTTTCCAAAGGATATCGGCTGGTTGTGAATGAAGGTCCTGATGGCGGTCAAAGTGTATATCACATTCATATCCATGTTCTAGGTGGCCGTCAGATGGAATGGCCTCCTGGTTAACTTTGCTGTACTGGAAATATAAGCTGTTGGTAATCATCACTATGTGTAACACTTGGAGATAGCAGAAATAAATTTGCTTTAACTGACTGGGAATTTTTTATCTGTGTGACACTTTTTTTGTGTGAAAATATGTACATGTATCATGAAAATGTTTTGGCTTTCTAATGCATATGTGTTGTGAATTTGAAGCACAGGATAAATTAGGTGTCTGGTGCCTTTAGTTTTTTATTAATTTGATTTTAATGAGTGGGTAGCACTGCTGCCTCGCAGTTAGGAGAACCGGGTTCACTTCCCGGGTCCTCCCTGCATGGAGTTTGCATGTTCTCCCTGTGTCTGCGTGGGTTTCCTCCGGGTACTTCGGTTTTCTTCCACAGTCCAAAGACATGCAGGTTAGGTGCATTGGCGATTCTACATTGTCCCTAGTGTGTGCTTGGTGTGTGCCCTGCGGTGGGCTGGCACCCTGCCCGGGGTTTGTCTCCTGCCTTGCACCCTGTGTTGGCTGGGATTGGCCCCAGCAGACCCCTGTGACCCGTTAGTTGGGATATAGTGGGTTGGATAATGGATGGATGGATGAATTTTATTGAATAATTTATTTTTAATTATCCATCCAAGTAGTCTTGTTGGTTTGTAGCAGTTTTTGTATGCATGATCATCTTGGGCCTTGAATGGACTTTTCAACTTATTTCATTGTTTTCTGTTAGATAGAACTTTATTTGTCCCCTTGGGGAAATTTGCCTTTTTACAGAAGTTATTTAAATAAGTAAGTAAATAAATAAGTTCAGGAAAAAAGAAAAACAGGGAGAAAATATTGGGCTTCTCTGTAGCTACCTTTCAAAGTATTTTTAGAAAGCAAGTGTAGTGATATTTTTTCATGTTATATCAAGCAGCTAAACAAAAACCAGTAATATAAATTGAGATTTATTATGTGCATTTATAGAGAACAGCATTGTAATATGACTGCAGGACTGTGAAATGAGCCAAATTGCTTTCAAATATTATGGGCCACAGATAAATGGAAGACGTAGCACTAAGGTAGACTGACTACAAGAAGCCAAGTTTATTAATCTCTTGTGTTATCTCTCAGTTCTCTTTATATCCTTTGGGGATTAGTTCTTTAGAAAAAAAATATAAGTAATAATCTTTTTATCTTAAATGGCAACTTAGCTAAGTGACTTGGTTTGGCATCTCTCACTTCTCTCTCTCAATGTTTTCATTAAATGTGTTCACTTAAAAGAATACTTCCCAATCAGAACTATTGTATGTAAAATATCAATGAAAATGAATGACTTGTGTCGATAAATGGCATTAGAAATAGACCTGGTTGTCTCATCCATGCTCGTTATGCCCTGGTTGTAATGCTATGTACACCAACATAAGTTGCCATACAAACTGGAAAATACCAATCAATTTGTAGATCACATAACATTTACTACATTTTTAAGTTTTTCATTTATCAACTCTGAATATTTTCATGTTAATAACTAGATTTATATATTTGCCTGCATCAGAGCAATTATTGTTTTGTGTGTTCATGGCTTTTACTAACTTGTGGGACTAGTTAGCTTTGTAGTTGAATTTAGGTATTATTGAAGCAAAACTATAGTAAATGTCCTTGTAAAATTAATTTCATATCTAAATTCACAGTTTTTTGTTTTGTCTTAGATTGAAAATGGATTGGTCCTCACTAATGTATGCTGCTTTTGGAAGTTTTAGCATACAAGCGAGTATTAAGATATGTAGATTTCTTTCACCCAGTATTTGTCTAAATGTCCTGGAAATGGGCTTTTGCGTCATTGGGCATTGGCTTAAATTGTGACAAATGGCCTGTGCTTTTGTGAAATATGTTATTTGCGCCTGCTGGTCCGCTCCTTGGAATTATCCAGATTTTTCAAGTCCTATCTAAATTAATCACACATGGTAGCATTTGAAGGAAATCTGGTGCAGTTCTGTGAATAAATGCTCTCCAAGGTGATTTTCAGTTGAGAACAACCCATTCAGTACCAAGACATTTAACCTGAGAGTACAGAAGTGAGTTAATAATTAGAATATTACTAATCACAGATAAGTAAATGGCAGCTTTGGCTCCCTTATTTAATATGATTGTAATGGAAATTTGCACCTGCCAGTGCCAGATTTGTCAACTCCTGCACTGAATGAAAGTTTTTTCCCCCATAGTTTATAAAGGTCTTAGAATGACAATATAGCTTCTCATATATGTGACTTGAAGAATGTCCACTTGTTCCACTTAAAGTGCGGCCTCAAAGCCACAATAGTGACATAACCAATCATATCAGTCACGGCGCACTAAGTTTGTACTTCACTTGTATTAAACGATTCTTGGCATAAAAATACTCAATCTAACTCTGCCGCAGGATCCCTGGATAAATGTTGAGAGAGATGATCACAGCATTGAGCTGAGGTACCCTCAGTGGTCCAGCATTTGTGTTTCCAGGTGCTGTCATAGTGTGCAGAGGTTTGCATGTATGAAGGTTATGGAGGACCCCAGTTCATAAGTGCCAGGGTTCAACAGGTCAGCAGACTCTGGTGCTCCAGCATGTTTTAAGGACCATCTGTTATGGGGTCTCTAATGTCAGCATGAAGTAACACTTCACTTTATTGGAACAATAAACCAGTGCTTAACCAAGAACTTTAAAAACACAACTGAAAAAGACTATCGGCATCAGCAAGAATTTTTTTAACACTATAGTCTGTAGTACTAGGGTGTTGTACTGTGTCAGCCATTATGAATGTAGCGAGAAGTCAAGTAAAATTACACCTTTTATTGGTTAATTAAAAAGATTACAATATGCAAGCTTTCAAGGCAACTCCGGCCCCTTCTTCAGGCAAGATATAATTTACATCTTGCCTGAAGTAGGGGCCCGAGTTGCCTCATCAGCTTGCATATTGTAATCTTTTTTTAGTTAGAAAATAAAAGGTGTCATTTTACTTGACTTCTCTTCACAGTGTAGTGAAAGTAAAAGGAAGAGTGTACATTAAAACAAGGACGTCAAGCAATATAGCGTGATGATGATAATAAGCAAAAACGGTACATGAACAATGTTTCATTAAGTAGTCTATACAAGTGCAAAGCAGACAACAGTAATGCATTGAATCTTAATTGAACTTCATGGCTGCCAGCAACATATTGTTCTCCTAGTGTAGGTTACAACTTGTTGGCCATTGTTCAGTAATGAGAGGAAATTTGGAAAAAGCCTTCCTTCACTATTTTGTAATGCAGAGGAGTATTTGGAGAAATATGAGATTATAAAACCGTGACCTGTCAAATCTTGACATGTTTTACACCAAGTAACCCAGTACTTCTAAAAATATATAAATGCTTCTTGTTGTTCAGTTTCAGAGCTGATGTGCAAATAGAGACCTTCGCTTCCATATACAGTTCTGTATGAAAGATCTGCAATTTACCTGCACTTGTTTCCTGATTTCAGTCTCGAGTGTTGTCTACAGGTTGCATTTCACTGCGCAGTCAATTATAATCTGTCAATTTTTGTATAGCCCTGAAGAGACTGGCCTTCCCCTGGAGTTGATACCCATCCTTGTGTTGCTGAATCAGCCATCTCTGGAGAAATGGTAGACGCGTGGTAATTCCATTGAGTTGTCTATAGTCAGTAGTTTGGATAGACTTTTCAACAATTTCTCACCTTCAGCAGGCTTCATGCCATGTTCTTCACATCCAAAGTAATTATTGAAATCACACACACATTATATATACACATCATCAGAGTTCTTTTATTGTACTTCATAATAATAATCATCACCATCTAGCCTTGGTGTAAACAACTTCCTGAGTACATACTGTATGTTGGATTTGTAGTTCAGTAAACGATTATTTTGGACACCATCTCTTTCTTGCTGTTCTTATTGGACAACCTATGGCAACTGCACATTCTACAAAGAACTTCCACTAAAGAATCAGGTCACAAGTTGAGTCTAATTATTGAACACCTCCATAACAAGTACATCTGAAACTTTTGTTTAATGCAAATATTCCAGTTTTCTTAGAGTTCCATCCATTTTGAATGTATTTTGAATTCTAAGTCATTTTCTTGCACTGTGTGTAGTTTTAGAGATTTATTGGTAGATGGCACTGTCTCCATGTACTTTTGGAGCATGTGTTCATGTAGGAAATGTTTTTTGTTTGATTGAAGTTACACCAGCCACAGGCTCTTACAGTATGTGGCCTCTTATAGAACTAACTCGCTACTTCTTATTGCTTACAATTTTCAGCAGTTCAGGCTTACAATGCAAATCAGCCTTTTAATAGGCAACTTGTGGCATCACATTACATTATGGATTAGTTGTGTGGAGAATAAGGACGAAGGCTGCATGCAATGACTGGGCTTTACAAGGCTGGAACGGTGCTAGGAATGCCATGTCTACCACCCCTCTTGGATAACTGCAGTAACTATAAAAAAGCATAACCCCTGAATGTATTCCCATTTTATTGTTATACAACATTGAATCATAGTGGATTTAATTTGGCTTATTTGAAATCAAATAAGTAAGCATGTAAAAATGTATTTATAGAGTGCCTATCATTGACAAAAGTTGTCAACAATACAACAGAATAAAATGAAATATCAAAAACATGGAGCACATAGAATATCAAAACGTGAAACACGGAATATAATGAAATCTCAAAAAACAAGGCTACCCAAATGTCTGTCTGAAGAGACACTTAAACCGTTTAGTAGATTCTGCTGATCTCAACGACAGTGGAAGACCATTATATAACCTCGGAGCAATGGCTTGAAATGTGCGATCTTCACTTGTAAAAAAGACTCTTCGCTGTCAATCTGGAAACACATCTCTGTAAAGCGGTCTAATGATAAAGATAAAACACCAAATAACTGATTTCATATTAATATGACGCATCTAAATCATCACAGTCTTGTAATTAGTTCAATGGAAATCACCTCTCTGTAGCCAAAGGGCTACAACCATGAATGGAGTTTAAGGGGTGCCCAGGTGGGCCTGCCCCCCAACATATTCATCATGTTACTAAAACAAATCTCAAATTAAGGATTTTTTTTTAATATGTTTTTTAAATATGTTAATATTTAATGCAGTGGTAATGCCGCTGCCTTGTACTAAGGAGTTGTGAATCGCATCCCTGATGTTCCCTGCATGGGGGGGCCTGCACCAGTTTCCTCCCACTGTCCATAGACATGCAGATCATTCTAAATTGTGTTTTTTCTCCTTGCAATGGGCTGGCGCCCCATCTAGGTGTTGTTCCTGCCTATCCCTGTTGTTTATCTCATGACCCTTCAGTGGACAGAACATGGATGGCTCAACAAACACTAAGATCCATCCTGATCTAAGCAGCTCTCTCTAACTCTTGTCTACCCTTTAAACAGTCTGTAAAATTTCACCTATGAATTGTTTTGCAGTTTCAAGCTTAGCTTGAGAGAGGTCATCTAATCTTGCATATTTTGTCACCAGTATGTTCCTCTTTTACACGTCTGATAGCCACTGTTGGCTATCCTGAACAGATTCTGAGTAATCAGCACGAGTCGTTGAAAGTGTGCCCGTGGCAGGAACTGACGTCAGTGTATACAAACAGCAGCGTGGCAGTCTGAGCAAATCTCTACCACACATCACACGTACCACCGTGACAATATCAGTCAATCAATCAATCAATTGAGCACTTTGTTGTCATTATATAACACAGCAAAATTATTTTTGTAACAACCTCAAAGATTCATTTTTTTATTAACATAGCTTATTGTACATATTCAATGAAAAATGATAATATCTCATACTGAGGAGATATTCAGAGTTCAACAGGTTTATGGCAATTGAGAAAAAGCTCTTTCATAGTCGATTTCTATGTCTACAAATTAATCTGAAGGACCTTAAAAAAGTTCTGTCCAGGATGAGTGATGTCCTTGATGATCTTTTTAGCCCTTCTCGTACGGCGAGTCTTCCACAGATGTTTAAATGATGGCAGTCCAATGCCAGCAATGTCCTGTGCTCTTTTAACAACCCGCTGCAGGGCTTTTTTAGCGTCTTTGGTGCGGCTGTTGTACCAGGCTGTCATGCAGTTCGTGAAGATTTTCTCTATAGTGCATCTGTAAAAGTTGGTCAACAACTTCTGGAGGTGGTTACCTCTCCTGAGTCTCCTCAGAAAGCAGAGGCGTTTCTGTGCTTTGCCTACTACCATTGAAGTGTTGTCAGCCCAGGAGAGGTCCTCTCTGATGGTGACTACTAGAAACCCAAAACTGGTGACTCCCTCCACATCCTCTCCATTAATAGTTTCTGGACTGTGAGTGGTGATTTTAGTGGTCCTAAAGTCCACAACAACTTCTTTGGTCTTTTTGGTGTTTAAGACGAAGTTGTTGGTGTCACACCACGCTGTCAGGTTCTGAATCTCCTCCTTGGATGCAGCTTCATCATTGTTTTATATGAGCTCAATGTCGTATTGTCCACAGATTTAACAGTAATGTTTGATTTGTGGGTGGGTTGACAGTCATAAGTGAAAAGTACGTAGAGGAGGGGGCTTAGCACACGACCATGTGGCACTCCAGTGCTCAGGGTGAGGGTGGAGGATGTGTGCTTGTCCAACAATGTGTGCTTGACAACATATTTATAAAGCAAAAAAGTGCCAGATCCATCTCTTGAATGAAGCAAATAGAAGAAAACGCTCCGACTTTCAAAGTGGTCTCCGAATGCATCAGAATATTATGCTATGCATACATTTTCTAATTTGTCCTTATTTGGCCACAATTTCAAGAAGCAGAAAAGAAACTTAAAAAAACAACATTTTCTGTCATTTACAGTAAATATCATTAATGGTTTTTGTGTACTTTTTCATAATTGATATTAATGTAAATGAGACTCACTTCATATTGTTCACTTTACATTACGTATAGCAGTACAGTTGAGACATAAAAAATGCAATCGTTTTGTATCGTTCATCCGGCCCCACCGAGCCTAAATGTCAAACTTCGTCCATGGTTTGAACTGACTGTAGTGTATGTATTGGGCTAGAATTCAGTATTCTAAAGAAAATGACATTTCTGTGTGTTGCTTAATGTAATGGGCTATAAACCAGTGTTTTAAAGAAAAGGCAGAATTTCTGGAAAATTCTGCTACAGGTTATTGTTGATGGCTATCTACAGGACATAAATATTTACCTGCCTTGCTATAGTCAGACTGCTTTGATTTAGTATCTCATCTACGCCCAATGTGGGGATACAGAACTGTCTGCTTCCTTTGAAAAACTAACGAGTTCTGGGGACATTTGTTTCTAAGTAAGTACTCAAAGTAATTGTGTTTACACTATTTGTTATGCAGAGGAAATTGGTTTGCACCATTGTTTCACCGATTGCCATGTTGATCTATACAGAAATTGAAGCATTTATATATTTCTGGGTAAAGGAGAATAAAACAGAACAGAGAAGTATGGTCTGAAACTTGGGACTGCTGCCTGTTTCTTTTATGCTTTTCACCATATCGCTGTGGCTACAC
Organism: Erpetoichthys calabaricus; assembly: GCF_900747795.2. NCBI lineage: Eukaryota > Metazoa > Chordata > Cladistia > Polypteriformes > Polypteridae > Erpetoichthys > Erpetoichthys calabaricus. Next base: position 29,310,387 of record NC_041400.2, on the reverse strand, counting down.
CCTGTAGCAACAGTGGCTTGTACCTGGCCCAGGTTCTCCTAGGGTTGAGGTCGGTAACATGTACATGCATCTTATCTGGAAGGTCCAGCTTGTGGTGAGTTAGTATGGTGGCCTGACCAACACTATGAAGACAACAGGACAGTCCAAGAAACTGTGAAAAGCACAAGTCAGGAGATGAAGACAAGGAAATGTCCAGGTCACTGAATATCCAGTGTCACACACGTGCGAGTAGGAGACAACTAAAGTGACCTGAATAATAGTAATCCCACATCTGACCAGAGGGCAGTGGGGTGCACTCAATCCCTTGCAGACCATTCATGGGAAATCCCGCCTTAGATGACATCACTTCTGACTCTGACGCCTTCGATGATGTCACTTCCGGCTCTGGCGCCTTCGATGATATCACTTCCAGTTCCGGCACTTCAGATGACACTGGCATGATCTTTGCTGGCATGAGTCAGTTCAGTTGTGGACTCCAATCTGTAAAGATCTGTGCTTATTTTCAACCGTTTTGCAGCCAGGACATAATATATGGGTGGTTGCCTCAATCTTCATGATGTCTCTGTGTAACCAGTTAAATCAAGCATTAAGAAATGGAAAGAGTATGGCAAAGCGGTGACTCGGTGACTGAACTGAGAGTTCATGCAAGCAGAAGAAGCATGAGGGAGACCACCAAGAGACCTGTGAGAACTCTAAGCGGGTTACAAGCTCCAGAGGCGGAGACTTGAGTGACTGTGCAGACCAAAACTGTGGCCCTGGTGCTTCCATGACATCTTGGCCAGGTTTGCTAGATGGAACACAGAAGGTGCTAAAGTCAGCTGGAAGAGATTTCTTTTGTCTTTCTGGCCATCAATCTAAATGCCATTTTTGACATAAGCCAAACTCTGCACGTGATCAAAAACACACCATCCCCGCCATGAAGCAGCAGAAATTTTAATTTGTTTTTTTCCTTGCATGTAACTACTTCTTTGAAATCTTGTAAAGCAATTTGAAGCTTCATCCTTTGTATGAAAGTTTGCTATAGAAATAAATGTTGTTGTCTTTGTTGTTTCCCCTTCCATTTCACATCTGAACACACCAAATGGAATCATGTCTCTTTTTTCCTGTCCAGGCCACTGCCTCGTCTTCAGTCATGCATACACCCTATTGGTTAGTGCTGCATCCTTCATTTGCATACAGCCTCCTCTCATTGCACAGCAGAGCGCATACATTAACATAGTATTAATTATCAACAAATAAAAAAAAACACAGGACGGCTAATTTTCTTACTTCTATAACATCACCTTATTACAGTCGAGGCATTATTGAGATTTTGGGGTATTCATTTTTTTCTAAATATTGATATATGACAATGTCCCTTTGTACTACTGCCCTAGATGTAAGACCCTGCAAATGTCAGCTTTTTAGCTAAAGCAGAAGTTGTGTTTGTGTTCATTATGTCAGTGAGTCAGTCAGCTGTGCATAGCGTACTGTATGTTGTCACGCATGCACGTTGGAGTTCTTCCCAGCTATGTACTACCACTCCGAGCTGAGAGGGGGTGCTGCTGCTAAGTGTCTAGTCTTCTTCTTCCTCCACAGTGCAGAGAAGCCGTCCAGTGAGGACAGCTGACTCCGCCCCTTCCGGTCCATGAAAGCACAACCACAGAGAAGGAGGCATCACTTCTTGTCCAAGAGACCGAAGGAGAAGAAGAAGAGGAGGAAGAAGAGGAAGAGGAGCTCCACAGATATTCATCCTAATCTTTCTGATTAAGCTAGCGCAAGTGTTACAGTGGCAGCAATTTTGTTTCTTTTTGAACGCCGTTGTGCATTGTTTTTGTGAATCAAAGTAAACAGCCAGGTTGGCACCTCTAAAATCGGTCACAGTATCAGCCTGTGACTCCCTCGGACGACCACAATGTACAGGTATATATACAGTAGATTAATATTAATTGTTTTTCTTTTCTGGGCTAAATGAGATTTATTTATATCCAACATTCTTTACAAATCTTTTTTTTTGTCACCGTTCAGTTGAAACTACAGTCGAGTTCAAGAGCAGGCTTTTGCAAATCCATTTTCTTGCTTTTATTGTAATTTCTTATTCTTTGAGTGTGATTGTACACTTTTACACACTGAAGATTTGGATAATTTTATGGAGGCATCATTTTATTTAAAGTAAAAGCAGACACTAGAAGATAAATACTTGTAGTCTAAATGTCTTCTCTGAAGATGTGCAGGAAATTCTTTCCATAAACAGCATAAATCTGTGCGTTCATTTAGCTAAGTGCTGCTTTTATAATTCATAACTGCCTTTAACATGCACTAAACTGCCTACTAAAAGCAATTTACAGAGCACAACCTTGAAGTGAATGAAACTATATTACAGTTCATTTCTGTTTTTTTCATTATGTTGACAATAATCCATTAATTAAAGCCTTGTGTGTAACCTCTGCTTGCCAAAGCCTGATATTTACGTGTGTCTCATTCAAGGCAGAAAACTTACATCTCTTACTGGGGTTGGACTCTGGTGATTTTAATCTGAAAACTGTAGAATCCTTTTTTAGGGATATTTTCAACTTGTTTATGATGTTATTAAATCAGATACATTTCACTCTTTTGCTTTACTTACCTGCATAACCAAATGTAGTAATATTTGTATTAGAACAGTGGGTGGCAGTTATCTTAAAGCACTGGTGACTGCAGATGGAGGACCGGACTGGAGCGGCTCGTCTTTCTACTGCTTTTGTTTACAGTTTCTGAACAAATTTAAATAACTCATCACAAATATTCCACAGCACGAACGTCTGTCCGGGAACTTACCTTTGGCTGATTACAAAATCTGCACTATAGAATGCATGTTTCAGGATCAAGTTCAAAACTTTTTGCTGACCTCTGTTGTGTGTTTGTATAAAATTTCAACTTTTAAGTCCAACTTATAGTTTCAAAGTAGAGTTAATTTCATATTCAAGTCCAACCTGGTACAGACCCTAAAAGTGCTGTTAAATAACCCGTATTTTTAAAAGTGTCTGTACAGTAAAACTGGAGTCAATGAGGATCAAGTAACTTTCTCAATGCTAGAAGTCACTTCAGGAGTCTTGTGATTTGCAGACAAGAGCTTAGGCCTTTAGCCTACTCGGCCCGGGATTCATTTTCAGGATCTTCTTGTCCAATTCAGAATGAAACATTCTGTCGTCAAATTAGATAGGCCAGCCAGCAGGGACTTTTCTGTAGAATGCACAGGACTGGCCGAGGTCTCCAGGACTCTTAATGTCTCTGACACTGTAGGTTATAACGGACCATAGACCCCAGAGGTTTTATTTTTGCCAAAGATGCTGCTGACTGGAGTTTTTGTTTTCTTCTCCTATGTTGTCAGCTGGCCATAGTTCATATTAGTGGACTTATGTTGTTGAGTTCCAGTTATGTTAATCAGTTTGGAACTGTTTAAACAAACCTGTATCTTTATTATGTAATCAGTAATTTATGAAATTTGGAAATTCATTGATTGACAGACAGATTGGACAAGACAGAGCACAAGCCTGGTGAAACCTGTTCAATAACTAAATAAATAATAAATGAGTTTAATGTCCATTCTTTCCAAAAGTAATCACTCCTGGAGTAAGAATCCTCTTCTCCCAGTCCTGCATTTCTAACTGAATACTGTCTTCTGGTGGCTGTTCTTCTTGTATTCAGTTCAGGGCGGAAGAGGCAGGAGCTTCTTGATGTCAGTGGAAATGACATCAATGTTCTTCCAGCTGATCATTCTCTATTCTGAGGGTGAAAGAGTTGGCAACAGCACCAACCCATGGTCAGGAGGGAAACTGCATTCCAAAAAGGAGCCCTGAAGATGCCCCCTACTCATGTGTGTCCAAGGATAGATAGATAGATAGATAGATAGATAGATAGATAGATAGATAGATAGATAGATACTCTCATTTAAGTCGGGACTTGAAACCCTAAAAATCAATCATAAAATCAGATCTCGACTTATATGCCTGTTCAAAAATGCGACACTTAATTTTTTTTTTTACATCTTCATACCTCCTCCGATCTCGCACCAGTTTCTTAGACACATCAAATTTTGTTGCAGCAGCGCAGTTACCAATTTCTTTCGCCACTTCAATGACTTTTCATTTCAAACCAGCTTCATATTTTCTTCTGATTGAACGCTCCATCTTAGATAAGGGATGCTCTTACGATAAAGGTGTATGAGGGTGTGAGATACAAAAAACTCAAAACAGTGCAAATGTCGCTTTGGAATCATTTGGGTATCACTGTGTGGTCACGTAGGTACAATACATAGCAATAAAAGACAGTGTGCTCCGTGGTTACTCTCTCAGGTGGGCGTTAGCATTTCATAATCTCTTGGACCAATAGCGTGAGTTTTCCGCATTCAACTTATATGACCAACATTATAAAATACCGGAAATTATACGGTAAAATCAAGTCCTGAATTATCCGTGGGAGAATTAGATAGATAGATAGATAGATAGATAGATAGATAGATAGATAGATAGATAGATAGATAGATAGATAGATAGATAGATAGATAGATAGATAGATATCGTACTGGATTCAGTGAACTTAATGACTTTTCTTGCTTTTTTACGTGGGTTTTCTATTCATTTACATTTGTTGTTGCCTTTAGGCTGACATGTTTTTCTCATTTTAGTATACAGGGTGATTCAAAAAGTTTTTCCAATTTCAAAGTGCCATATTTTTACAACAGGGAGGCGCCTAGGAGCCAATCACATACCAATTGAAAGAGGGGGTCACAGAGATTCTGACTGTCACTGGAAGACGGTTCCCTTCAGTCTGCGAAGAAATGGTGACCCCTGAGCAGAAAGCATGTTGTGTTTTCCACTTCAATAAGAGTGAATCCATGATAACTGTGCAACGTGATTTTCGTCAGCAGTATACCAGTGAACTTCCAACAGCTCCAAGAAAAAGATGGTTTATGTAAAGGGATGAGCACAGAACGACCTCGCGTTTCTATTGAAGACGTTCAATGAATCCGCGTTTCCAACTCAGCCCAGGCAAGTCTACTAGATGTGCCAGCTGAGAACTATCTCTTCCTCAGATGACTGTCTGGCATATCTTAAGGTGATGGTTGGTGATGAAACCGTACAGATTACAACTTTTGCAAGCCCTAAAACCTGAAGATAAAGAAAAGTGCGTGGAATTTTGTGACTTTATACTCGAGAATGCAGATGACGACAATTGTCATCAGCTCTTGGTGTTCAGTGACAAAGCCACTTTTCATTTAAGTGGTAAGGTGAACTGTCACAATGTGAGAATACGGGGTGAAGAGAACCCCCATGCAACAGTTGAGCATAAGAGAGACTCCCCAAAACTTAATGTTTTCTGTGCCATATCCTGAGAAAAGGTTTACAGTCCTTTCTTCTTCTTGGAAAGCACTGTTATGGGAAACTTATATCTGAAAATGTTACGAGACTGGCTTTTCCCACAGTTACATGCTGAATGTGATAACTTCACTTTTCGGCAGGATGGAGCACCACCTCATTGGCACCGGGAAGTTTAAGCATTTCTCAACAATGAGCTCCCTCACCGCTGGATTGGCTATAAAGGAGCCCACGACTTGGCACTCCACTTCTGGCACCCAAGATCACCATATCTCAAGCCATGTGACTTTTTTTTGTGGGGTACATGAAGGATTCTGTTTCTGTGCCACCACCACCAACAACAATGGATGATCTCCAAAATCGCTTTGAAAGAGCCGTGAGTACAGTGACACCCGACATGCTCAATCGAGTATGGGATGAATTTGACTATCGTGTTGATGTTGTCTGTACAGCTGGAGGAGGTCATATTGTGCACTTGTAAAATTACATCATAAACTTTATGTTCACCTAAACCTTTTACAATTTACTGCATTGTTCTGTAATGATTTACAAGTGAAACAAATCATTTTCAAATCGGATGAATTGTTTTGAATCACCCTGTATTTTACTTGAAAACTAGTTCACGTGTTGATCATTAACTTAAACAATCAGGTTAAAATGTTTTAACTATCTTTTGCCTTCCTGTTTTCCTGCCATGCACATTAATGTACTTTAAACGTTTGTTTCTTTCTAATATTCGTCAAGTCTTCTTTCCTGCAGCTGACTTAGTTTCACTTAGTTTCACACATTAAGGTGCAATATTCATTCATTCATTACATTTATATACATTTACATTTATTTGTATTCCTGTACACCCCTAGTTTGTAAGTACATTATCCATTTCTGACCCTGGCATTAATTTATATATCAGGTTGTGAAGGTTGTTATATATCTGGTGTGAAGTTAATCTGGGTAGCAGTACCCTTAATGACCAGCAGAGTGTGCTCACCCCACAGCGAGAGGTCTTTCAAGAGATAGACAGCTGACTCTGCCAGCTCGGACCCCAACACTAACACACTCTATTAACTTGAGTACATTTTTTAGATTGCCAGAAACCCTAACAATGGAAGTACGTAGTTTACATTCTGAGTTTTAAGTTACCGTGCGGAAGGCTGATGCTTCCAAAATTTAAGATAGAGGAAGGATTGATCCCGAAGTAACAGAATGCATTATCACATTTGCTTTATAATTTATTACTGCTAAGTTATAACAAATGTGTTCTGAAATTTTTCAGGTAAGAAAGGCAGAAGTTATGATTTGAGGTAATCAGTTAAAGTGGGGAAGACAGAATTGTTGAGGTTATGTGACAGTAATGACTCTCTAAAGCCAGAAAAAAATCATCAGCTAAATACATCAATATAAGTCTGCAGCAGTCATGAGCAGCGACTCTGAAAATGCTGTTAATTAACAAAGCCCAGTCCTTATCCATTTTAACCAAAGCAGATAAACCAAGTTTACAGAGCAATTCCAAGCTACTGCATGCCACCTCTGGTATCTTAGACTTATTCAAATCAAAGGACCAGCATTATAACTTGGAAATGCTTTGCTTATTTTCATTTTTCTACTTGGATTTTGCAATGTAGTATATTTCTGCTTATAAAACAAATGGTGCAAAGTCTCTGATTGCTCAAGCAATATTTAAAAAGTCAGTTTGACATTGGGAGGTCACAATGGCTCTCTGATATATTGAAATGTAATCATATTAAATGCATTATGTGAATTGCAAATTTAAATTATTATTTAGGCATAAGTAATATTGGGCAAGGAACTAAAATTACATTTGGCATCAGAAAAATATATGCTCCAAGACTCTACATCTAATCAAGCCATCCATGTCTGTGTATCATTTCATCATTAATAACTCTTTTAAAACACCCCATTTAGACTAATATTCTTTCAAGTGTATTCAAATATCATTTAGATATATTGACATTTTGTCCAGGGTTGACTCCTGCCTTGTGTGTGATGCTTCTATGCCCTTGAAGTGGACTGAGTAAGGAGGTACATCTGCATCCTTTGAGGTCAATGTTTCCTTTATTTGACAGATAAAGTTCTATCTATCTATCTATCTATCTATCTATCTATCTATCTATCTATCTATCTATCTATCTATCTATCTATCTATCTATCTATCTATTGTGACAGATTGGGATGCTCTCGCTCCCTTGAACCCTCGGACACCACGCCAGACACCAGGTAAAAGTCCAAATATTGAATTTATTATAATAATAATGTGCACAAAGCAACCCCCACTCCACAAATCTCCAATAAACAATATTCAAATAAACAATCCTCCACTCCCATACGCTTAGCCACCCTACCTCCCAACTCAGCTCGTCCGTCTGGGATTCCGCAGAGTCCTTTATAGTCCTTGACCTGGAAGTGTTTGTCCCTCAGTCCATGTGCCTTTCTATCACTTCCGGGTCAGGTAAAACTTTTCTTCATCCCGGAAGCACATCATTTCCTCTGTCCCTGTGACCAGGATGTACTTCCGGTTTATAGGGCAAATACAAGTCTCTGAGCCTCCCTGCAGCGTCCCCTTGCGGCCCCCATGGTATCCAGCAGGGCTGTGAAGGAAAACTCCAATATCCATGATGCCCTGCTGGAATTCGGGGCACCTCCATGCTGCCGGAAGGGCTCCATCTAGCGGCGTGGGGGTATTGGCCGGGATGAATGGCCAGCCATATCTATCTATCTATCTATCTATCTATCTATCTATCTATCTATCTATCTATCTATCTATCTATCTATCTATCTATCTATCTATCTATTATATAGTGCATTTCATATTATCTATCTATCTATCTATCTATCTATCTATCTATCTATCTATCTATCTATCTATCTATCTATTCTATCTATCTATCTATCTATCTATCTATCTATCTATTGTGATGGGTGGCCGGGTCCCATGCCCGGCCAGGACGCCCCTTCAACACTGGATCCGGTGGAGCAGCCATGGGATGAACTCTAAGTCCCCCGGAACACATGGTGACAGCCCTCCTGGGTTACATCAGGGCCACAGAGGTGGGACTTCAGGACTCAGAACTGTTGGGCTCTGTGGCCACCACCTGGAGGAGCTGCATGGCTTAATGAGCCTCTGTGGGCTGGAAGGCAGCCACACCCAGAAGTGCAGCCTAATTAGGCCAATTACCACCTGGAGCACTTCTGGGAGGGCTACAAAAAGAGCCTGCAGCCACTGCTCAGGGCCAGAGTCGGGAGGAGGAGGAGGAGGAGGAGGAGGAGGAGGAGGAGGAGGAGTAGGAGTGGTGGAGTGGTGGTGGTGGTGGTGGTGGTGTTGGTGGTGGTGCCAGTGCCAGAAAAGTGTTTTGTGTTGCCTTAAAGTGCTTTTGGGACTGTGTATTGCCTGTGGGGTTCACGGGGAAGACATGCCCCACAGATGAAGAAAAATAAAAGTTCTTAGTGTTTTACACGTGCCTCAGTGTGAGTCTGTGTCGGGTCGGGCACTATATAGCGTCCATATCACAATATCTATTATATAGTGCCTTTCTATCTATCTATCTATCTATCTATCTATCTATCTATCTATCTATCTATCTATCTATCTATGGTTGGACACGTATGAGTAGGGGGCATCTCCAGGGCTCCTATTTGGAATGCAGTTCCCCTCCTGACCATGGTTTGGTCCTTCTTCCCTTTCACCCTTAGAACAGAGGATGATCAGCTGAAAGAACACTGATATCATTTCCTCTGACATCAAGAAGCACCTGCCTCTTCCACCCTGAACTGAATATAAGAAGAACAGCCACCAGAAGACAGCGTTCAGTTAGAAACACAGGACAGGGAGAAGAGGATTCTTACTCCAGGAGTGATTACTTTTGTGATGGGATGTACACTCAGCTTATATTGTGCACCATTGCTTTCCTGTGATGTAGGCATTGGGTATCATCCATCCATCCATCCATTTTCCAACCCACTGCATCCGAACACAGGGTCACGGGGGTCTGCTGGAGCCAATCCCAGCCAACACAGGGCACAAGGCAGGAACCAATCCCGGGCAGGGTGCCAACCCACCGCAGCATTGGGTATCATTTAGGTTTAAAATCCCTTTGAATCTGTAGGAACACTCAAGGCCTTTCCTGTAATGGAGGGCTGAAGTTATACGTTGGGTTTGTTGAATTACTCCTCGTATCTACGTCAGCAAAGTACAAGTCCCTACTTCTTGATTACTTTATTTCATAGGGGCTCTTGAAATAAATCTGTGGTGGCAGTGGCTAATGTGGAGTTTCTGCAGACACTGCTAAAATTCAGTTCTTTATGGGGCACACTAGTCATTAAACCTGGAGTACGGCTGCAACCCCCTGAGGTTGGCACGTGGCCCTCTGCTTTGGGGTGCTTTGGTTTGACTGCCCCATGCTTGCCAATTGTCCTCTCCCTACTGTTCCATATGCATTGACATTCAAAACAGGCCTCTGTTCAGAAGAACATCAGGAGCTCTCATAATCACCATGGATTGTTCGTATCGATTGACTGTTCAGTAATAGAGCCCAGGCCTGAATGGAAGAAGATTTATTGTTGGGAGCCACGAGCCATTATGAGACCAATACTGTAAATATTAAGGTATACTTTTACTTTTTGCTTACTTTATTTGTTATTCAATATAATTGCCGGGAACTGCAATTTACTATTTTCTATCATGTCTAGAATGAATCCATTTATTTGTTTATTTAGTATTCAGTTTTGAATTGCCTTGTGATTTTTCTTATGATGTATGTATCAAGTTAGACTGTTTTGTTGGCGTAAGTAAAAATACTATTTCTTTGTTGTGAAGCACTTCTTATTGTATAAAATTAGACTTCCCAGTCTCTATAGAAAATGAAAAAAAAAACAGAATTGATACTGGAGTTTCGACTTTTGCAGGCAAACTTTTAAACTGCCATCGGATCTTTGTTTTTTTCTTTCCTCAAGTCCTCATGTTACTATATATGACCACAAGAGGGCAGTGCACGGCCATGTCTGCTCCACAGCTGGCAGTGCCCATTGACAAAAGGGTACAAGACAGCTTCAGTTCCACAATGCGAGGGCCTCCATTGTTAGCTTTTGACGTGGTAATGCTTGACAACAGGCGGTAATGGAAGAAAGGTCACCGCTGCCGTCAGGTTTGTGTGAATGATGAAGCAAGCAGGCGATGAATCACAGATGCCTTATTTATTTTTGGTTATTCAATGGAGGCTTTTTTTTTTTTCCAAAGCAACCTACTGTTCCAAGTGCATACGGCAAAATATTAGGACAACAATGGCACAGAAGCAGTTATTTTTAAAAGTGCATGTTAACTAGCTGCATTTCATCTGAAGCTTTATAAAAACTGCATGAAGATCCATCGATCCATTTTCTGACCCAATTATCCAGTTCAGGATCAAGGTGGTCATTGAAATGGGATTCAGCAGGATGCCAGTCCACAGCGGGGCACGCACACCAGTTAACGTATTTAGGATGTGGGAGGAAACCCTGAGTATCATTAGAAAAACAGAGACATGAAAATGAAACTTCTAAATGTATAAATTAAACGACTGTTGCAAAAAAAGCAAACAGCATAAAATTACTGTTACTGCAGTCATAAGACATAAAATGTCCACAGTAGGTGTAACAGTCTTCAGTGGAATAATGACGTCTGAAAAGGCAGGTCCTTGATCACCTGGGTCAAGTATCTTCCATCTTGGATGAATCCCTCCTACCAGAAGTGAGTTGATTTTTAGCAATGAGTGATGACAGAACGAGAAAGGCAGAGGACAATAACCGGAAGAGAAGATGCTACGATATCCAGCACCTTCAGAAAATGTTCAGACCCCTCCATTTTTTACACAATCTGTGGTGCTGCAGCCTTGTGCTAAAATCATTTAAATTCAGTTACCCCCCTCAAGCAACACTAGATACCCCAGAATGACAAAGACAAATAGCTGCAAATTTTTTAAAAATAAAAACCTGAACTATCCCACTGACACAAGTATTCAGACCCGTAACTCAGTACTTAGCTGAAGCCCCTTTGCCAGCAATTCCAGCCTGGAGTCTCCTTGGGTCTGACTTGACAAGCTTCACACACCAGACTTTTTTGGGATTTTCTGCCATTATTCTCTGCAGATCCTCTCAAGCTCTGTCTGGCTGGATAGAGACCATTAGGTTCTCCAGAGACGTTCGACTAGGTTCAGGTTCTGGGCCGTTGGGCCTGAGCCATTCCTGTGTTGTCTTTGCTTTATGTTTAGGGTTGTTGCAAGTTGAACCTTCAACCCAGGCTGAGGTCTAAAGTGCTGTGGAGTGGGTCTCTGTTAAGGATATCTCTGAACTTTACTCCATTCAGCTTCTCCTCAACCCTCCACTCTCCCACAAGGCTGCAATTGGTGAAACACCCAGAAAACAGGTTTTGTCTAAGGCTGGGATATTCTTGACGCTCAGAATGCTTTGGCACATGCATCATGGCTGCCACATGTTCCCAGTCCAGTTTTAATGTGTCCTCTGAGCAAGTCATCAGTAATTAACAAGCCACGTGAGCAAGTTGCAGTACCAGCAAAAATATGGGTGGCATATATGTTCAAGTTTTGGTGCGATGACGTCAGCATCGTTGTTCACTATCAATATGTGATGGCAAGCCACAGTGCAACTCCAACAGAATAACTTTGCGTGCTGTGATGTCTTATGAGTGGTTTGATGCAGTGAAGCAAATCATCAAACTTAAATGCTGGCATACAAATGTATGCATAGTGCTTTTCTTCATCCATTTCTTGCATAGATAATACCAGCATTGCATATTCCCCTTCGTAATGATGTTACACATTTAAAGGTCTCTCATACCATCTTCTATGTTGTTATTGCACCTTATTTGGCGCCCACGCAACAGCATCAGAATTCAAAGAATTTTTATCTTTAACATCTTTCTTCCTTCAACTCACAACACAGCAAAACTGGACATTGCTTTGTCACTACGTATGATGATTTCTCGCACTGCCACCTGGTGGAATCCTCCAGATTTACTTAAAGTACACCCGCAAGTATAGTCAGTGCACTGCACAGCAGCAGCGTCCTCAAGCGCATGCGTCATATGGCATCAAGTATATGCCGACCCTGACTCATTGTAGCTTGTTACTCCTTCAGAGATCCCATAGGTCTCTTAATGGCCTTCCTCCCTCTTTTGTCTTCTTCTTGCGCAATCACTCAGTTTTTGGCAGATTTACAGCTTATGCGATTCTCTTTCGATTTCCTAATGACTTATTTAACTGAACTCCACGGATGTTTATTGACTTGAACGTTTTCTTGTTTCTGTCCCCTGATTTGTGCTTTTCAATGTCCTTTGTGCTTTTCAATGTCACCACAAGATGGTCCTCCCAGGTAAAGTGCATTTAAATGACAATCAACGAAATCCCCAGAAAAGGTGGTCTCCTTTAAACTAATTCTGGGACTTCTAAATCCAATTGGCAGCACCAGTCATGATTTAGGGCTGTCAGTTTAAATTGGGTGAATTCATATGTGATCAGTTATTTTATGGTTTATATTTGTAATGAATAGTTGTCTTCCGTTTGATTTTAAAGAGTCGTTTTCTGTTGATCAGTTTCAAAAAAGCCAAATTACTCCACGGTGATTCAATGTTGTACAACAATAAAACGTGAAAGCTTCCAAGGGGGTGAACACTTTTAATAGACTCTATATGTGTTCCTTGGATTGTCTAACCCTCTCTTAAAAATGAGAATATTAAAGACTTTTTTTCTCATCAGCTTGGCAAGCACCTGTAGTTCAGTTGTCTCAAAACCAGCAGGCCATTTCTGTCTAGCCACATCGTGAGCGCACTGCAAATTGTGAGATGCTTTTTTTTTGTTCCAGGCTAATTGTATCTATCCAGTTGTGCAGAGGAGATGCATCTGAAATTTGCTCATATGATCAATGCTTCAAGTTTCGCTCAAAGCGTGCTCCTTGAACCAGAGGCTCTGCCAGGCCCAGTTTGCGTGTCCTGCATCTCTTCATTTAAACGATTTCTTGGTATTAGTGAGAACAGCACTCACTGTCATGGAAAGAGCAAAGATTAGGCTGCTTAGCGCAGCCGATTAAGCTTCATAAATTAATCATTTGTCACATCTGGGATTGAGCCAAGTGACTACTGAGAAGCTCTTTAGAGCATTAGACTGAGTGACTCATGGCAAGACGGTGCCTGCTATAGTGTGGGAACACAAATCATCAAAAACTGAGAGCTAAATAACAAAAAAGCAATAGATGAAGTATCACAACTTTTCCACATGACATTCAGGACGTTCTGAAACGTGGATGTGCCTGGCACAGAGTTTACTCAATTGGCCAAAACCAGTGTGGAGTTGACTGTGCTGACTGAGTGCATTGCGGCCGGACATGGCTTCATGGAAGAACACAGCTAGCGAGCTCTCATTTCCTCAGTGTTTATACATTGACGGCGACCACAGAATATCTCATTTTCTTCTTGGCTCCAAACACCGTTACTCATCTTTGTCTAACACTGCCAAAGCTGTCCTAAATAATTAACCCTTTCTCAGGTTTAAGTGTGTAGTATTATGGTGTTGTACCGTGTTAGCCATTATGGATGTGCTTGCATATTGTAATATTTTCAGTTAGCCAATAAAAGGTGTCATTTTGCTTGACTTCTCACTGCAGGTTTAAGTGGGGACATTTCTTATTTGTTTTATTTTGCAGTCACTTTGGGAATTTAAACCTGCAAAAAAAACAACAAGTGGGATGCAATTGCTGTCCTCCAGATAAGCGCAGATGAACACTGGTGCCTGAAAAAAAATCTTTAAGTCAGAGCGCTCCTCATGTTACAAAAAATGTGCGTGTGTGTTGTGTGTGTCTGCATGCTGGAGCGGTGTGCCCAGTGTCACACACGTGTGAATAGGAGGAAGCTGAGTGGACTGAAAGAAGGTAATTCCATGCCAGACCAGAGGGTGGCGGGGTACGCTAAACCGTCCTCTGTTTTCTCTGCAGACCAACTATGGATAAACCTGCCTGATTTCTCTTCAAAGACACCACTTTTGGTCTGAAAAGATGTCACCTCCGCTTCCGGCAGCTCAAAAGACTTCACTTCCAGTCCTGGCTTCCAAGATGACATCTATAAAAACACCATTTTTGTCTTAAGAAATCAGTTCATACTGAGAACTTGAACTGTGTACTTCAGTGCAACTACTAAAAACAATTTGCAGCCAGGTATAATATATGGGTGGCTGCCCCAAACCTTTCTGTGTTTCCAAGGCTGATTTATTTTACACCAGGAAGCTATGATTCCCCACCTTGCCACCAATCGATCTTCTGATCAAGATGGGACTTTAGTCGTCTTTGGATATTTCCTTCTGAAAATTTTAAACAAGTCAATTTTGGTTGAAGGCCATCAGAATCTCTCAGAATGTGGGAGGTGTGACATTCTGTAGCTTCAAAAATTTATGACTATCAAATCTGCTTTAGAAGTGTGGATTGGGTGAAATTCAAGGGTGGAATCTGAAAAAATATAATTGCATCTTTTTTTTAGAGTCACAACTGTGCTGCTACACTTTAATTACATCTGTTTTGTTGTGATAGGGTCCTAGGCTAACCATATTCTTACCTTAAAGGAGTTTGGTTCAATTCTAAGTTATTTCTTCACAGACATGGAAAATTTGCAATTCATATACAAAAAGGTAAGAGTTTTATATATATTTTAAAAAATATCCTGTCTGCATTGGTGCTTTGGAATGAAGCAATGGGGCACAGAGCACCGCCAGAAAATAAAATCCTAAATGCTTACCAAATACGTCCACTTTAAAGTGTCAAAAGCTTTGATATAAGAAAACATGCCTTCTGTGTTTCCAATGCATGTTTCTTACAACAAAAGTGAACTGGAAATAATCATTTTATCGCATATCCCTGGTACTGTTTTTCTTGAGGTTAGGATACATTTTCTATTTGTTTGTGTAATAGCAGTGGCCTTCATGGAAGGAGGTCTCACATAAATACAGAAGTAGTATGGCAGGCAGTGTGATGCAGCAGTTAAGGCTTTGGACATCAAACCCTGAGCTTGTGGGTTCAAATCCCACTACTGACATTGTGTGACCCTTTACCTGCCTGTGCTCCAATTGGAAAACAACAAGAAATGTAACCAATCGTATTACCAATGTTGTAAGTCGCCTTTGATAAAGGCGTCAGCCAAATAAGTAAATCAACACGATATAAAGCATGTGGCAGAAAAACGTTACTGTGATTTTGAAGACTCTGCACCTCTTGGGTTGAAAAGTGTGGAAGAATTTAACACATTAATTAAGGAAAGGAATATATCCTCTACTAGGACAAGTGTGATAAAACGTCTTTGAGTCAGAAATTAGGCAGAAGGAAACCCAGGACTGGGTTGGGGGGATCTGCTGGAGCCTATCCCAGCTAACATAGGGCACAAGGCAGGAACAAACCCTACAGGGTGCCAGTCCATTACAAAACGAACACACACACACACCAACCACACACTAAGGCCAGTTTAGGATTGCCAATTCACCTAACTTACATATCTTTGGACTGTGGGAGGAACCTGGAGCGCCAGGAGAAAATCCATGTGGACATGGGGAGAATGTGCAAACTCCATGCAGGGAGGACCCAGGACGCAAACCTTGGTCTCCTTACTACAAGTGCCACTGTGCCACCATGCCATAACAGAAAGCTTCCTTGTGATGTCCTGTACCCTTAGCCATGGGCACTGACCTTTAAAGGGACTTCAGTAGTCATGAATCAAGATGGACATTTTAATCAATAATGTGTGGAGTTTTATTATACAGGCACACAAGTGTCCAAAAGTAGATAGATAGATAGATAGATAGATAGATAGATAGATAGATAGATAGATAGATAGATAGATAGATAGATAGATAGATACTTTATTAATCCCCAAGGGGAAATTCACATACTCCAGCAGCAGCATACTGATAAAAACAATATTAATTAAAGAGTGATAAAAATGCAGTGCAAGTTAAATAATGCGAGGCAGGTAAAACAGTTAATAACTTTGTGTAATGTTACCATTTACCCCCCCGGGTGGAATTGAAGAGTCGCATAGTTTGGGGGAGGAACGATCTTCTCAGTCTGTCAGTGGAGCAGGACAGTGACAGTAGTCTGTCGCTGAAGCTGCTCCTCTGTCTGGAGATGATACTGTTCAGTGGATGCAGTGGATTCTCCATGATTGACAGGAGCCTGCTGAGCGCCCGTCGCTCTGCCACGGATATCAAACTGTCCAGCTCCATGCCTACAATAGAGCCTGCCTTCCTCACCAGTTTGTCCAGGCGTGAGGAGTCCTTCTTCTTTATGCTGCCTCCCCAGCACACCACCATGTAGAAGAGGGCGCTCGCCACAACCGCCTGATAGAACATCTGCAGCATCTTATTGCAGATGTTGAAGGACGCCAGCCTTCTAAGGAAGTATAGTCGGCTCTGTCCTTTCTTACACAGAGCATCAGTATTGGCAGTCCAGTCTAATTTATCGTCCAGCTGCACTCCCAGGTATTTATAGGTTGCACCCTCTGCACACAGTCACCACTGATGTTCACGGGGTCCATGAGGGGCCTGGGCCTCCTAAAATCCACCACCAGCTCCTTGGTTTTGCTGGTGTTCAGGTGTAGGTGGTTTGAGTCGCACCATTTAACAAAATCCCTGATGCAGACCACGATAGCAGTGTCGTCAGCGAACTTTTGCACGTGGCAGGACTTGTATTGGAAGTCTGATGTATACAGGCTGAACAGGACTGGAGAAAGTACAGTCCCCTGCAGCGCTCCTGTGTAATAGTTCATTCAATAAAGAAGTCAATAAACAAGTTTATAAAATTGTGCCTTTAAAACAAAACAGTACCCTTGAATGCTCTGCCTTAAATAAGTAAATAAAAAAATGCATTTAAAATTCTCATAAATTTCACAAGAGGTTGAGAGATATTCTCTTTTTGTTCTTTTTCCTCTTCCCATCCACATCAGGGCATCAGAAATCCCAAATATGTAACCTTCTGTGTCCGTCTGACCCCTCAGCCGGTAACTACAGACCCCAACTGCCACTTCAGCTGATAATCACAGTTCTTAAAATGTCACCTCAGTCAGTCTCCACAGCTCACCCTGGTGCCTTGCCATTGACAGAGGATGTCACCGCTCCTCCCATCTTGAAATGCGCTCTTATGCCCTCTGTCTGTCTCATCTGCTCCCTTAAATTACTCAGCAGATTCAGTCACAGCCCTGATATGCAGCCTCTTCCACAGCCCTTGTTTCTGCTCTCTTGGGTGATGCTCCCCAAAACTGTGCCCTCCCTCCCTCCCTCCCTCCCTCCCTGTCTCCACCTCATTTACCTCTCTGATGAGCAATTACTTCCGTTATGTTCCAACTGAGGATGTTTTGTCTGTTGAAACTTTCAAACATATTAAAGGGATTAGGCATCCCAAAATGGTGCAGAGCTGGATTGAGATGCTAACTGGATAAATGTGGAACCCATTTAAAGTACATTATCAACTGAGGAATGTTCATGAATGACTGATGGAAAAATGAGTACTCACAACAGAGAAACACATGACAACACACCCAATGACCAACAACAACATCAAACAATGGCTCCTTAAGAAGGTACAAGAAGATGTTCTAGAACAGTGGGTGAACTGCCCTCATCTCATGGATAAGCGTATGTGGGCTATTATTTTTTTAGCTCATTCTTCAGATGTGTTGGAGAATGCTTATAGTATACTACCAGCAAGCTCGCGATTCTCGAAAGAATCGCAAATCCAAGAATGGCAATCACTTTCTGTTCCCTCCTATACTTGGAGGGATGAAATATCATGGAGGGTGGGTGCGTCCTGGGAAAGTTCATTTAATTAAATAAACATACTTGTACTAAAGCGGTTTCTTTTTGGAGCTGTGACTCATCTGGTTCTGGTGTTTCAGAAGCGCGTTGTAGGCACCTTCGTTTATTGTTTTTATCCATGTAGTCTCTTTTTTGTTTTTCTATGGCTGTGTCGTCAGCGAGCAGTCGTTTGCTGACGGCGGCGGATTCGCGTGCCGAAGTGACCATGGCGGCGGATCTGGGCATAGAGGGCTACATTACTAAACGAACGTGGTATATGCGGTGGTGTGGGCGGTCGCATTCGGGTGGCTGTACAACCTGGCGTGCACGCTTTACCTCAGGTTTAGTTTACAGGTTGTAGCCATGGTAAAGTTTTCATTTAATTAAATAAATGGGCTCGTGTTTGTATTACTAATCGTTGAGCTCCTTCCATTTGGAGCCGTGACTCCTTTGCCTCTGCTGTGTCAGAAGCACGTTGTGGGCGCGTTCGTTCATTGTGTTTATCCATGCGGTCTCGTCTTTGTTGTTCTGTGGCTGTGTCGTTAGGTAGAAGTCGTTTACTGTTAGGAAGCATACTCCAACTTACACACACTGACTGCTGGCACAGTGGATTAGAGCAGGTGTAGTTCACAGGTTGTGGTGTTTGGGTACCACGCACTGACTCTGGGAACTACGGGCTCGGTTTTGTATTACACATCGTTGAGCTCTTTCCATTTGTAGCCGTGACTCCTTTGCCTCTGCTGACACCAACTGCTGACACAGTGGATTAGAGCAAGTTTAGTTTACAGGTTGTGTTGTTTGGGCGCCACCTGCTGACTCTGGGAAGCTGCTGGGTTTGACTCTGGGGCGCTGTGGTGCAGTGCGCATGCGGTGCCTCCGCCGTCCATGCATAAATTAAACTGTCGTTTAGTAATATAGATTAGGTGACCAGTCTGGCTTGGCCTTTAAAGAGTGGTACAGCTACTAAATTTGGACCCTGAAGCTGAAAGTATAACGCTCAATACAAAAAAGTTTTTTGGTGGCTGTGGTAGTATTTACTAAACATTTTTTTATTCTTTTTTCCCCAGTTTGGAAGTAGACTGTGTGGCGGAATGCCAGGGCCCTTACCCAGTCAGGACACCTCCATAGTAGAAGAACCAGGAGATAGAATATGCAGTGGGTGCTAAATTGCAGCCCCCCTGGGTGGCTACAGCACCCCAGATTCCCACAGGGCATACTAGGACTTGGAGTTTTTGGGCTCAGCCCTGTTGGGTTCTGGAGGCAGCGCCAAGGGATGTTGCAGGAATTGGTGAGTCCTATTTTATTGGGCTTCTGCCACACCTGTGAGTATTACCGAATCATGCTAATGGGCCACCTGGAGTGCTCCTGGATGTGGCATAAAGGGGACCACCTCACTTCATTCGGGAGCCAGAGTCGGGAGGGAGAGGTCAAAGCTTGCTGGGAGGAGTGGAGGCAGAAGGAGACCGGGAGAAAGACAAAGAAGTGCTGTATTGCTGTGCTTCACTGTACTTGGGTAATGGGCTGTGGGAAATGGTTGAAAAGTGTTTCCCATGAATAAAACACTTGTGTCCTATGAAAGAACTTGTACCTGCGTCTGTCTGTAGCCAGGTTTGGGGAGCTGGTGCGCCCCCTTCAGGCCACAATTGGCATTTCAATCACTGCATTTACATGTGCATTAATAGCACATTAATCACAAAAACCTGTTTTCTAAAATGTCATATAAGCCCTTGAAACCAAATTATTGGTGTCTGAGAAAACTGGTTTACAAATGTAGATTTCTCTGCGAGTAACCCATTTATGTGGCCATGCAAACCCTTAACAGAGTTGCAGTGAAGTAAATTGTAGTCTACGCATGTCCGTTGCATTGTGTTTGCCTGCTTAGCTTCACACACTCTTTCAGCAGACACAGGTACAAGCATCCACAAAGATCAGTTTCCCGAGGCAAATGCTCAGGTGATAGCATTATTTCTTCTCCTGGCACAAATAATCTGCCTCAGTATTTCAGAAATCGCTAAATTTATGTTGATGAGCTGAATGTAGTGTACTAAACCCAGCAATATAATCTCGAAAACAGTAGAGCAACAAGTAAAAAGTAACATGCATTAAGTAGTATGATTACTTTTTAGAGTAACGAGTAACTTAATTCAGTTTTTAGTTGAATGAAGTAATAATACTGGCATTGTTATTGTTATCCCAGCAGAAGTGGGTGTAAGGCAAGAGGGAAACGTAGCAGTGCATGCCTGTTTTAAGATTGTGAATTTTGGTTTATGTTTTGGGTTTAGTTGTTTCAGTTGTTTGATTTCCGGTTTTGACTCCTGTTAGGTCTTAGTAAATGTTTAATCTACATTATTCTTCCCACCTCTGTGGCCTGCCAGTTCTCAGCAGTGACAGAATACTCTCTGTTTTTTGTGTCGTTTTAAATGATGTTATCAACTTCTTTGGTGCTTTTGACTTAGAATTTCTCCAAAATATTTGTTTTTGGGCCTTTTAAACAATAATCTTGTATGTCTTCCATGATCAAGTGTTTCTTGAAGAGAATTTCGAATTAAGAGACATGAAAGACCAGATCCTGCCGACTACACTATAGAAAAACACATGATATTAATCTTGATTTAACTGTTTCCAAAAAAACTGTTGTCATGTATATTAGTTAAACACTTGTCAGCACACATTTAGAGATGGAGTATCAAAACACATTCTTATTTATAGTCTACACATAATACTGACCACATATGCTCAGTGAAAATTTGTCAGCTACCTTCTTTAAAATTGAGATATAAGCAGATGTTCTCTCAACTAGGAAAAAGATATAGTGGCTTAGGGAGCTGGGTGAAAATTGAAGTGAGACATTCAAGTTCTGGGAAAATGTCACTATCAGCATGCTATGATAAAGATGTGTCTTTATTCTTTTGTTGCTGTTCAAGTCTTATTTTCTTTTGTAATTATATCATAAATTCACAGGTGACCTTTAAAACTGTAACAGAGGTGGCGCATTTGGCAGCATAAAGGTTTTGCTTAAATTGTTGACATTACTTACTTTGTCAGTGTGAGCTCCCTGGGACCTGGAATGGCAAATTTTAAGTCACCAATACAATTATTAATCATCTTTGAAGACAAATTAAATATAGTCCAGAGCCCTCATTTCTGTCCTTGAAGCCCATTTGAAATTTTGGAATAACAAACAATATTTAATAATTAAAACATGCACATATTTAACAAGGTATCACTTCTGCTACTCTACTTCCTTATCCCTAGAAGCCAGTGGTCATTTTTCATGCTGTGAATGTCTCCTACACATCTCCTCAAGCTCAGGTGCCTTAAACCTGAAGTCCATTTGAGACAGATAATCAAGAATCTGCTACACACAGTAGGCAGCACACATCGGTCATGTTATGGTAGATGGAAGAAAACAGTTTGGTCTTCTTTCTGTTTGGAAAAAGAATAGCATTTGTTAATGTTCAGGTGACAACATTGACTCTTTTCAGAGTAATTTGCTTTTTCTAATATAGCGTTTGGTAAAGTATCATGAGGGAGACTGGTGAGTAGTGGCTGACGTCTGTTGTGATTGGTTTCTTTATTTACGTTTTCCAGCACCTTTTTAGTACTAGGGTGTTGTACCGTGTTAGCCATTATGAATGTAGAGAAAAGCCAAGCAAAATGACACCTTTTATTGGCTAACTAAAAAGATTACAATATGCAAGCTTTCGAGGCAACTCAGGCCCCTTCTTCAGGCGAGATCTTGCCTCAGCACCTTTTTGAAATGTTTGGGCCAATTTTTACAGTACATCCTTTATGGGGTTTTATACCTAAGGAATTCATTTTTGACTTTTATTTTGTGACGTACGTTTTCCCAAGAAAGTTATATATTTTGACTGTTTTACTACAAGCCATTTTGTTTTCTTATGTTCATCCCTTTATTCTAACAATGGTGTTCCCATGGTGATGGATTCAGGTTTTTTCTGATGGTGTGCTATGTGGAATAAACCTTGTTAAAATACTTGTGATCATTTCTTTTTTGGTTTAAAACGTATTTTTTGAATTCTCGATTACCATTCTTGTTTTGCCCTTTCTCTGATGAAAGATCAGTTTGTTCCCTGGTTTTCAATCTTTGTGCATTTCTGGTTTACAGATTTCTATTGGTCCTTTACAAAAAATTCTAACTGTCCTTAAGACAGAACAACTTCAAGCACTGACTTCCACCAACCTCATACTGCATATGGCATTTTCTGAAAAACAATAGATGCTCATTGAATAATTTCTTCAGCAACACCCCTTCTCACTGTAGTGCTTGCTTAGATCTATACCAAGTTTTATCCTCAGATACAGACTTAATTAACTGATGTCTCAAAGTATTTTGCTTTAGCTTAATAAAATCTCCCCAGTGGAAGGCGGTTTTGAAAAGAGAAATCACCAAGAGCACCTGTGCACATAACTATTTCAATCCTGCCGACTACACCAGTGTATTAGGATTACTGTATTAGTGAAGCCCCTGAGGGCATCTTTTTATTTACCTACATATATAATTTATGCATGTGTGATGAAGCATAAATCATTGAGACAGTTATTTTTCTGTCCGCAGGCTGTTTTCACTCCATCAAATAAATGTTGCTATGCACAGTAGTTTAAGTCAGCTTTATATAAGAAGCACATAAAACATTTTCAGAACGTAACTAATGTGTTCAGTGATGTGTAATACAATATGTTAATATAATTTTTGCAAGAAGCTGGCATCAACATATAAATTGTGTTTTTTCCCACTTAAAACCTAGATTAGGAAGCAAAGCAGCAAGGCATTCTGGGAGGACATGATATGAATGCTGTGAATTGCTGTCTCATTTTATTGATTGATTTAATTATTTTCTGTGATACAGTTGTTAAAGACAATGGCTTCTTTATTCTGATATGTAAATGATCACATTCTTGGAGATCTGAGGCATTTAGGTTATGTGCTTTACATGAGAGAGGTTTGATTTTTAATAAGCTGGCACAGCTTTAGTCTTACCATAAAATGAAGAGGATAATCCCTGGAAAGGTGTTCATTTCCCCAAAGGGATCAATATAATGTCAGATTGAAAATGAAGGTGCTCAGAGGAATATCAGCATATGGATTTGCTGAAAATGCTAACGCTTACAATCACTGCTTATGTGCTATTCGGCAAAAAGAAAGACAAAAGCCGCCTTGTGGGCTCAACACACATCTCATTCCACAGATCAACAATCAATTTCTTACACATTGGGATGGCTTTGAGAAAATACTAAATTTTGGTTCTCTTGCTGTTGTTGTTCTCGTACAGGGATTTCCATGGTCTAAGCTGGTAGACGGCAGGCAGAAGCCTTTGTTAAGCCAACCAGCTGTAAAGATATTGGTGTGGCGTCAAAGCAAACAGGACGCCTTTGTAGCTGTCTGCTTAAGTTGCAGATGATAGAGCTGATATTATTTTACAAATCAGGGATTAATTTAATCTTTCTGGGGCAAGCAAAACCTAACCCACTGTAAAAAGATGGAAAAGCTGTGCATGTGTAAATGTATGGACTTTAAATTCAACATGCACAAGCATATTTTCTTTCTGAATGGAGCAAGACTGATTCAGTGTGCTGAACCACAACATCTGGCTGTCAAATCCAGCGGTCAGTAAGTGGTATTGGCCTGGGGTGCAAGCTCCATGAAGTAGTGAGGAACAGATTTGCTAACACCTCATTAACGGCATTGCTGTACAACAAGTGCAGGCTAAAATGATGTGTCTAAAGCTGAAGTCACATTAGGTGACTTTTAGTCATGGGGTATATCAAACCTGCCAACTGCATTTGCTGATCTCATCTCTGTAACATGTTAGTTTATACAACTTCAAATCGCAGGACATGTTAAATTTAGTGACTGGATATTAACCTTCAGACACAGTCGATCACGCCCCTTTATCTGACAGCCAATAGCGTACTGCCTGACGACTGCCAGAGATTGGTCAAAGGTCAACAGGTCTGGCAAGTTCAGTCACAATCTCTGACTTCTTTTTTTCGTTTCACATTCTGTCAAGGTCAGGGCCGAGTCAAAGGTACGTGACACACCTAGACAATGGTGGGTGGATATTCTCCCTCTGAGACTGGAGCGCTTCCATATAGAACTGTATATAACATTGAAGAGCAGGGACAACTGAAGATTTCATATTTGTACAGTATATAACACCAAAAACTGTGGGTGGCCACCCTCAGATATCGGTGCACATTCATATTTGTATATCAATTTGAAGAGATCCCCTTGGATATCAGAACACATTCATATGCATACAGTTAGGTCCATAAATATTTGGACAGAGACAACTTTTTTCTAATTTTCGTTCTGTACATTACCACAATGAATTTTAAATGAAACAACTCAGATGCAGTTGAAGTGCAAACTTTCAGCTTCAATTCAATGGGGTGAACAAAACGATTGCATAAAAATGTGAGGCAACTAAAGCATTTTTTTAACACAATCCCTTCATTTCAGGGGCTCAAAAGTAATTGGACAAATTGAATAACTGAAAATAAAATGTTCATTTCTAATACGAAAACCCTTTGCTGGCAATGACAGCCTGAAGTCTTGAACTCATGGACATCACCAGATGATGGGTTTCCTCCTTTTTAATGCTCTGCCAGGCCTTTACTGCAGTGGCTTTCAGTTGCTGTTTGTTTGTGGGCCTTTCTGTCCGAAGTTTAGTCTTCAACAAGTGAAATGCACGCTCAATTGGGTTAAGATCAGGTGACTGACTTGGCCATTCAAGAATTTTCCACTTCTTTGCTTTAATAAACTCCTGGGTTGCTTTGACTGTATGTTTTGGGTCATTGTCCATCTGTATCATGAACCGCCACCCAATCAATTTGACTGCATTTAGCCGGATTTGAGCAGACAGTATGTCTCTGAACACCTCAGAATTCATTCGGCTGCTTCTGTCCTGTGTCACATCATCAATAAACACTAGTGTCCCAGTGCCACTGGCAGCCATGCACACCCAAGCCATCACACTGCCTCCACCGTGTTTTACAGATGATGTGGTATGCTTTGGGTAATGAGATGTTCCACGCTTTCTCCATACTTTTTTCTTGCCATCATTCTGGTTGAGGTTGATCTTGGTTTCATCTGTCCAAAGAATGTTTTTCCAGAACTGTGCTTTCTATTCTTGAGGCTTATCAGTGGCTTGCACCCTGCAGTGCACCCTCTATATTTACTTTCATGCAGTCTTCTCTTTATGGTAGACTTGGATATCAATACGCCTACCCACTGGAGAGTGTTGTTCACTTGGTTGGCCGTTGTGAAGGGGTTTCTCTTCACCATGGAAATGTTACTGCGATCATCCACCATTGTTGTCTTCCGTGGACGTCCAGGTCTTTTTGCGTTGCCGAGTTCACCAGTGCTTTCTTTCTTTCTCAGGATGTACCAAACTGTAGATTTTGCCACTCGTAATATTGTAGCAATTTCTCAGATGGGTTTTTTCTGTTTTCGCAGCTTAAGGATGGCTTCTTTCACCTGCATGGAGAGCTCCTTTGACCGCATGTTGTCTGTTCACAGCAAAATCTTCCACATGCAAGCACCACACCTCAAATCAACTCCAGGCCTTTTATCTGCTTAATTGATAATGACATAACGATGGACTTGCTCACACCTGCCCATGAAATAGCCTTTGAGTCAATTGTCCAATTACTTTTGAGCCCCTGAAATGAAGGGATTGTGTTAAAAAATGCTTTAGTTGCCTCACATTTTTATGCAATCGTTTTGTTCACCCCACTGAATTAAAGCTGAGAGTCTGCACTTCAACTGCATCCGAGTTGTTTCATTTAAAATTCATTGTGGTAATGTACAGAACCAAAATTAGAAAAAAGTTGTCTCTGTCCAAATATTTATGGACCTAACTGTATGTTACACACAAAGAGCTACAGTGACAATCGATAGAAGAACAGAGTGGATGGGGGGGGCGCCCCCAGAGCCTGT
The DNA here is from genome assembly GCF_900747795.2 of Erpetoichthys calabaricus. NCBI lineage: Eukaryota > Metazoa > Chordata > Cladistia > Polypteriformes > Polypteridae > Erpetoichthys > Erpetoichthys calabaricus. The sequence goes on along the minus strand of NC_041400.2, from coordinate 29,284,258 downwards.
CCCGGTCAAGGTATGTAAAACACAAGACATCAGACAGATAACTTTTTGTATTGTTTGTGAGGTCCAATGCCTCCATGTTTCTTATTCTTCATCACTGCTTTATATGCACTGTACTTCCAGATGAGCATTTATTGGTTGTCAACTCTCCTGCACAAATCTCACCCCTACAACTAAAGATAAAAGTCAAATGCAGATCAGTCGCATCATTTCACCAGTTAGACTTAATTTTGGGTTATATCTGCTGTGGTGAATCACAAAGAGCCCAAAACGCTTTCTTCCTGCATTTACTTCAGCTGATCACAATTTAATTAGAACAGTAGCACTACGTGTAACTTAATACAGCAGCACACTTGTCTTTGTTTATTCTAAAAATCCATTATTCCATTTATTTACTGAACCTACTTCATTTTATTTCTCAGCTCCTTCCCCAGTGAATAATCCAAAGAGAACTTGATCTCAGGGCCCTGGAGCCACAATAGCAGTACCACTGTGCCATTAAAATATCATCAATTTTACCTAAAAAAGCAAGGTAACCTTTTCAAGTTTTCCTATCATGTTTCCTCACCTACTTTTAAGGGTTGGTTTTTACCTTGTATCTGTTCCTTCTGGGATAGGCTGTGATCCTTTGTGACTCTGGACTGGTTTAGAGAAGCATTCTACACAAAAATAATATTTTTTATATGATACCTCATTTGATTTGTGGCAATGGCAGAGAAAAATGATCAATTTCATGGTTTCACGACAACTAAGATAACTAGATAACTAGAGATAACTAAGCTTCAGATAGAACAAGTGTCTATGGAAACCAAAGCTGGAGAATAGCTGTGGCAGGCGGCTGGCGTCCATGACCAGCCGGGATGCCCCTGCACGCTCTATTCAGGGGGAGCAGTCCTGGACACTGCAATACCTACCCCTGGATGCTAGATAGCCGCCTCCCTGGGGTGGAGCAGTGCCTCTGTTTCCCACAGGGCTCCCTGGGAATTGGAGTTGGGTGGAAGGAGGACAAGGTTGCCTGGAAGGAATGGTGGTGCCCGAGAAGAGTGTTTGTGCTTTTGCATTACTTGTGTGCTGTGCTTACTGGGACTGTGTATTGCCTGTGGTTCACGGGGAAGACGTGCGCCCACAGACAAAGAAAATAAAAAGTATCTGTTTATTTTACATGTGCCTCCCATGTCCAGTCTGTGTTGGGTCGAGCGCTATACAGCGGCCATCTTACATAGCAAACAACATAAAAAAAATCCATCAAAAAATCTCATGTTAGGCAAAAGGCCTTTTAAAGTTTTTAAATAAGTCTCTTAATATTTAATTTGTGTATTTTATTTTGTTGAGCTATAGTTCAGGATTATTGAGACAAGATAAAATGTAGCTTCAAGTAAGTGAACAAACTGTAAACAAGACAATATTGTAGAGCTCATTAGATTAGATAAACTTTATTAATCCCAAGGGGAAATTCACCTGCATACCATATCAGAAACTTTTGCTCAGATGAGACAATACCAAAATACCAAAAGTATTTCAAAATGGTATTTCAAAATAAATGTAACGAGTGCCTCAGGTGGAAGCACTGAAATGCCTAATACCAGTGGGCAGGAAAGACTCCCAGAGCCGCTTCTTAGCACAACATGGTGGAATAAGCCTGTGGCTAAAAGTACTGCAAGAGAGCACCTCCTGGAGGGGATGGAGGAGATTTTTCAATATGGGATCCACGTTTGCCACCATTCTCATTTCCACAGCAACTTCCAGTGTGTCCAGGCGTTCTCAAAATGGAAAGCTAGGGTTAGTTTTGATTCTGTGTAGCAGCAGAATTACCTCATAGATCATGAGTGGGCCACATGACCAGTGATTCATAGGATGGTTCTCAAGAGAAGTAGGAGGCTGAATTGGCAATTTGTTCTTCATGAAAACAAAGAATTCTGAGATGCGTTTAAAATTAATTAAGGAACTCAGGAAATATGCAAATGGAAAAGAAAATGGAAAAAAGATATTATTACTATTAAAATGTATACATTTAGGTCACTTAAACTAATCAGAGTGTACAGTATGTGCTTATAAGAATAAGTGAAATATGCACGTGAGACTTAGTAGTCAACATGTTTCCTATAATCGGCTAAGTATAACTTAACCGACAAGTAACCATACCATGGGAATGTATCACTTGTCTGCTTTAGGCTGATGTAACTAAGTCTTACATAATCGGCTCTCAAGGTCCTGTATTAAAGAAAGGTTTTGAGAGTGCAGAAGACACAGAGCTTTTGATATAAGAAATGTGAGTGTTTGGTACAAGATAGCTTTGAAGATGCAATGAAGCATCATGCTGTCAGAGGATGAACGTACAGCACCCAAACAAAAATTTGCCCCAGTGGAGAAGAGGAAAAGACTGCATAATGGCATGTACTTTTAAAGAATGTCTTAGCTGGCTTACAAAGAAAGGACTTTTGATTTGTATGGACATCTACCTTTTCTCTCTATTATATAAAAAAATCTTGGGACAAGACGAGACTTTTTAGCCTGGGACGAGATGTGACTTTTTCAGAGAGATACCTTCAAGTCTCACGAGACAAGACTTTGTGCCAAGAAATTTAACCACGCCCGGGGCTGGAAATAAATGACAAAGAGTAGATGACAAAGTAGAACGTCGTAAAGAGGTTCAAAAACGTTGGCACGATACACATGCAGAGCAGGTTAGAGATAATGAAAGTACTAAAATTCGAAAGTCTTAAAAAATGATAGTAAAGATTGCATTAGCGCTAACAAACGGAAATTATTACTCGGTGAATTAATGGAACAGTGAAAAGAGATCGAGTGTTTCTTCCCAATGAAGATGCGTATCTGCGAGAATTAAAAGATTTCTTGTTTGGTGAAAGTGAAATCCACATACGCGAGCTGCAGAGACGCGAAGTGGCTGGCGGGTAGTGCATGCTGGAAGGTTGGCGAGCGAAGTGGGCAGGGGGCAAAGCCCCCTAGTTTTATATATGCAAAGCTTGCTGTATGTACAGTGAGTATATTTGTTAAAGTCAAACAAACATTTTCTTCTGTTTTTGACTTCTAGCATTTAATGCCTGGTTTCTCTGTAAATAAACATAAGTAATTATTGAAATAAAGCTTGGCTATTATCTCACTGAAACACTGCTTGGTTTGCTGAGATTATCAGCCCCAAGTGATGAGTGTAATATGGTGTGAGCTGTGCTTGTTCAAGTGATTTGCATGTCTTGTGATGCGCGTTAATACAACGAGTTGTGCTCATTAAGGTGAAGTCTTTCATTGGTGGAGATCAGGGAGCCAAAAGATTTAAGTAAATCCTGGCTGAAGGCTGGTTCTCTTGGTCTTTGTTAAAGTATTTCTTGTATATTTGTTCAGGTTCTGGCTGTGCTCATTCATGTTATTTGAGAAGAAGCCTTTCAAAGGTAGGAATTCAGGGACAGGCTGCATTCTGTGAATCCCAGCAGGAATAGAACTCATGTAGCGGATCTTAGCCTTTGTAAAGTCCTTTCAAAGATATTAGTCCAGAAGCAGACTATCATTTCTGTGAATCCTGGCAAAAGATGTAGTGTCTCTTAGCCTTTGCTAAGGTATTCCTAAGTTCATCCTTTTCAGGAGTAGCGACCAGTTAGCAGGCTGTGTTCTCTGAACTCCAGCAGGAGTGGAGCATTTGTAGCAGCTAATGGCCGCTGCTAAGGTACTCCTGGAGTCAGTCATTGGAGTGGAGGAACCTGAGGTAGTCAGCCTCAGCCATTGTTAAGGTATTGCAGCATGAGTGTTAACTTCGTACAGAGAAGGCAGCCAGCCCTTACTAAGAACACGAGTGATGAGGGAATGTTGAAAAAGTAAGTATTGCAGGATGTATATTTTAACCAAGGAAAATAATTTCCAGGATTAACCTGTCCATTAATAAAAAGAAACCTTTAGAATTTAAAAAGCCTTTTGTGAACATTTTTTTCACAATAAAACACTCATGTTGCATTATCCACTTATCATGTCATTCAATTTTATCCTCACAACATACAAAACATATGCATTGCTAAAATATGTTTAAAATTTAATACTTCTGGAAAATTTTTGCAGTGGACAAAGTTGAAACACATTCAATTGTAATTGTGCTTTTAAAGTGAAGACATGCCTTTCCTCCTCATTCAATGGTCAAGACCCCTGTCTTCAATTCCAAAGCTCAAACCTGTTTGTACACGTTTCCTGTTTGTGCACCAATCTGATTTTGTTTATTTCAAAATATTTTACACAGAAATGCCTGTTCTGAACATATGATTGGGTGGCTTGACATGTGGATTTTGCAATGTAAGGTTTTTTCATGGAGATTTCTGATGATCTTTGCTGTTATCCAGCATTATTTCCTGTAGATGCTTGATCTATCAGAAGCTTTGTTATCCCCATGAAATTATGAAATTATTCTTTTCGCTTGGCTGTCAAATCAAATAAGGTAAGTAACATTTAAAAAAAATACTATTATTAGCTGGCATATACTTTTAAGCTGGTTACATGTGTAAAAAGTGAGACACAACAACATGAGTGGTTTGGGGCACCACTAGGTGACCCTGTATAATGTGGCAAGTGGCTGGGGGTGGCACCCAGCCGGAATTCCCAGAAGGACCGGAGGAGGGATTATGCCTCCTCCAGACCACGAGGGAGCAACCGCCCTGGTGGCTTTGGAGACCACGGGAACAGAGCTTAGAAGCTCAACCCTATAGGGGCCCATGGTCACCTCCAGGGGGCACCCCAATGCCTGAGGAGCTCTGGCCCTCAGCACTTCCACCACACCCGGAAGTGCCTGGGGGAAGAAGACCAGGGACACCCGGAGTGCTTCCGGGTGCACAGCCGGTACTTCCACCACACTTGGGAGTGCTGGCAGAAGCTAATCGGGAGGTACCTGGAGCATGTCCGGGTGGGTTTAAAAGGGGCCACCTCCCTCCATTCGATGGCTTGAGTCAGGAGGAAGAGAGACGGAGGAGAGGAGTGGATGCGGCCTGAAGAGCATTGTTGAGGCCTGGACTTTGGGAGAGCTTTGGGGTTGTGTGTGCACCTTGTAAATAGTGATTGTGAATAAACGTGTGTTGAGTGATTTAAACCATGTCTGCCTGTCTGTGTTCGGGCCAGGTTCCACAATAATCAAAGACAAAAAACCAAAGAAAGCATGCAATAAATGCAGAAAAGCCTTGTTCCTAATCAAACTCCCCCATGATGGTCGAACTGCTACTTATATGGCTCACAGGCAGGAATGGGTGGGTCCAGGAGGGTGGACAATAGAAATGACATCATAGGACGAGCAGCTGTCAATCACCCATTCTGTAGAGGGAGGAAGACAGAAGGCATTGGCAAACAGCGCCAAATTTTGCTCCGGTGGGTAAATGCCATCACCCGAGCCCTTAAGCTGTGTCCCAAGCACACATGCATGACACTTGATAGATGAATTTTTCTGCTTTTGTAACATGAATCTATTGATCTTCTGAAGTGTCTTATAGAGTTTCAAGTGCAATCAGAAAGCTCTTTACTAAGCAACTAACAAAATGACATCCGTTCTCCATTTTCTGAACCCTCTAATTAGCTGCATTTTTGTAGCCAACATATGTGGAGATGCCAGGCAATCACAGGGCACTTCCACACACCTACAAAGAGCCCTTTAAAATTTGTCAGTTAACATAATGACCTGTCTTTAAACTTTTGGAGGAAACCTTAATCATCAGAAGAAGGCCATTTGAATATAATAAAATTATAAAATTCTGCATAGAAGGAACCACAGTTGTGTAAGAACAAGCCAAAGGCAAAGTACTGTGAGGTGCCAACATTACTTGCTGTGCCACAGCATTGCTCAATAGCCAGATGAAAAACATTAAAATCTAACATAGAATCTTCAGTCTCAATTCCCATCTATTTACTAAGCCCACTTAATCCAATTTCAGGGTAAGAGATTGACCACCAGGGAGCACTGTCCCAATTTAGAGTGTCAAACTGAGCAAATCTTTAGGACGTTGGAGCAAAGGTAGACTGTGCACAAGTTGAAAGAATTCAGTGAGCAGGCTGTGGAGCTGAAGCTGTGGGGTGGCAGCGCCCATCATTGTCAGCCTCAACCCAAACCTCTGAAATGAAAGAACTTCAAGTGAGAGAACTTAGTTAGATGGGTTGTGTCGTGAAGTTTTTGAAATGGGCAAATCAATAAAAAATGTCTCATGAGAATTTGGAGGAGCTACTGACAAGTGACATGTTGTTTACTTGATGTCACTGATTTGTCTGAATTAGATATGAATTGCAAATGCAAAGATAAAGATTTCAGTGGGAGGTGTTGCTGTGATGTTAAAACTATTGATCTGCTAGCCTTTCTTAGGATACCACAGTGTAGTCATGAGTCCTGTCAGTTAAATAACCAAAGGTTTGTACGAGAGGCAAAAAGCAAGGCAAACATTTGTCCACCTCTGAGCTGGCATCAGGTTTTTTTGGGTATGATCAAGTTCTCACAGACTTCGTTTCCCTCCTGCCTCTGAGTTTCAGAACTCTTATGTTAGCCAGGCGGTTATCACTAATGATTTAATACAATTAGAAATATTCAATGAACATGATGCAAATTCTGGAACTGACCAAACATGAGAAACATGATGGAGATTCAGTTCACCTACACAATTACTGATTTAATTCTTGCAGTTTTTAAAATGATTTTTTCTATAAAGCTTAATATTACACCAACTCAAGCAAAATACAAATCAGTCAAAATAACAAAGTAAAATTAAAAGCCAGGTCAACACATACATCTCTGCCACCCACCCAGTTCAAAGAGCTGTATACACAAAAGTCTAATTCCTCAAGTATTTTAAAACATCAAAACAACAAACCAGAGGCAGAATCCTAGCACTTTATAATTCTCTAAAGAAGCTTTGTGCCATTACTCATAAGTAAAATTGGATTTTTTTGCAGTTTTAAATATATTGCTATCCCACAGAGAACTGGTTAGAATTCTTCTGTTAAGCTAAATAACAGCCTACAGTGGGAGGTCACAGGAGATTTGTCGTTGCATAGTCTTAATCTTGCATGGTGTTATGCCACATAATGCTATTATGGGATCCAAAGTAATTGTGACTCTAACGCATTGTCAAATAAGCCGATGGCACATTACTCATCTTCTAGTCGGAGGGGATGTCAAACTTGATGATCGCAGTTGCTGATCGAAGTTGCCTGAGTATATCAGATTGCAAGAATGGAAATTGCAGGCCATGGCAAATTACACAATTCTGTGATGACTTTCTAGCATAGCTGCACATTTCTAAAGTATTGTGAGCTTATCCATTTTCCTGACCAGTTAGTGCTCTACAAACGCTTCACAGATATAGCAAGTTCAGCCACAATTTCAGATGCTTTTTTCCACTCTGTTATAGTATGTAAAACACGAGACATCAAACCTCTCTTCTGTTTGTGAAGTCCAAAACACTGCATTATTTCTAATCACTGTATTATATTATATTGTACCAGTAATGGCGCACTGCACGATAACATGCAGTGAATACACTTGACTTCAGCATTCCTAGTTTTCCTACTCTTTCTTTCTCTGTATGTTTAGCATTCGTTTGCTCAGAGTTCGATGTGTTTGCTGTTTCCTGAGCAGCTTTTCTTTTCTCCACCCTAGCGGCCCGCTTCTTCTCTTCATCTTTTCGTGCTAAAACTGATTAAGTCAGTGTTTGTGTTGCAATTACTTAGTACGTTTTCCTTAATTTTTCACTTAAGCTGGCACTTAAGTCTTCAGTCTGCCTCAAGAATGATTTAAGATATGAAGAGGTAGGGGAAGTGACGACGAAGGTAATAGGGATGAGAACGGCGCCCTGCTGGCCGCTGCCGAGAGTTGACTACAATAAAATAAAAATAAAAAAGAGGAATAACCTTGGAGTTCAATCATCACCCCGAAAGCAGATAGTAGACATCACGTAGTATATGTGTACCAAATTTCAGGGCAATAGGTCAAATGGTTTGGAAGCTACAGGTGATTTAAAATCCTGGACAGACAAATGAACTGCCACGGTAGCATATTATATTATATTATATTATATTATATTATATTATATTATATTATATTATATTATATTATATTATATTATATTACAGTTAGGTCCATAAATAAATAATAATAAATAAAACTTTTTTCTAATTTTGGTTCTGTACATTACCACAATGAATTTTAAATGAAACAACTCAGATGCAGTTGAAGTACAGACTTTCAACTTTAATTCAGTGGGGTGAACAAAACGATTGCATAAAAATGTGAGGCAACTAAAGCATTTTTTGAACACAATCCCTTCATTTCAGGGGCTCAAAAGTAATTGGACAAATTAAATAACTGGAAATAAAATGTTCATTTCTAATACTTAGTTGAAAACCCTTTGCTGGCGAATGACAGCCTGAAGTCTTGAACTCATGGACATCACCAGATGCTGGGTTTTTTCCTTTTTAATGCTCTGCCAGGCCTTTACTGCAGCGGCTTTCAGTTGTTGTTTGTTTGTGGGCCTTTCTGTCCAAAGTTTAGTCTTCAACAAGTGACATACATGCTCAATTGGGTTAAGATCAGGTGACTGACTTGGCCATTCAAGAATTTTCCACTTCTTTGCTTTAATAAACTCCTGGGTTGCTTTGGCTGTATGTTTTGGGTCATTGTCCATCTGTATCATGAAACGCTGCCCAATCAATTTGACTGCATTTAGCTGGATTTGAGCAGACAATATGTCTCTGAACACCTCAGAATTCATTTGGCTGCTTCTGTCCTGTGTCACATCATCAATAAACACTAGTGTCCCAGTGCCACTGGCAGCCATGCACGCCCAAGCCATCACACTGCCTCCACCGTGTTTTACAGATGATGTGGTATGCTTTGGGTAATGAGCTGTTCCACGCCTTCTCCATACTTTTTTCTTGCCATCATTCTGGTAGAGGTTGATCTTGGTTTCATCTGTCTAAAGAATGTTTTTCCAGAACTGTGCTGGCTTTTTTAGATGTTCTTTAGCAAAGTCCAATCTAGCCTTTCTATTCTTGAGGCTTATGAGTGGCTTGCACCTTGCAGTGCACCCTCTGTATTTACTTTCATGCAGTCTTCTCTTTATGGTAGACTTGGATATCAATACGCCTACCCCTGGAGAGTGTTGTTCACTTGGTTGGCTGTTGTGAAGGGGTTTCTCTTCACCATGGAAATGATTCTGTGATCATCCACCACTGTTGTCTTCCATGGACGTCCAGGTCTTTTTGCGTTGCTGAGTTCACCAGTGCTTGCTTTCTTTCTCAGGATGTACCAAACTGTAGATTTTGCCACTCGTAATATTGTAGCAATTTCTCGGATGGGTTTTTTCTGTTTTTGCAGCTTAAGGATGGCTTCTTTCACCTGCATGGAGAGCTCCTTTGACCGCATTTTGTCTATTCACAGCAAAATCTTCCACATGCAAGCACCACACCTCAAATCAACTCCAAGCCTTTTATCTGCTTAATTGATAATGACATAACGACGGACTTGCCCACACCTGCCCATGAAATAGCCTTTGAGTCAATTGTCCAATTGCTTTTGAGCCCCTGAAATGAAGGGATTGTGTTCAAAAAATGCTTTAGTTGCCTCACATTTTTATGCAATCGTTTGCTGAATTAAAGCTGAAAGTCTGCACTTCAACTGCATCTGAGTTGATTCATTTAAAATTCATTGTGGTAATGTACAGAACCAAAATTAGAAAAAAGTTTTCACTGTCCAAATATTTATGGACCTAACTGTATATTATATTATATTATATTATCCATCCATTTTCCAACCCACTGAATCCGAACACAGGGTCACGGGGGTCTGCTGGAGCCAATCCCAGCCAACACAGGGCACAAGGCAGGGAACCAATCTTGGGCAGGGTGCCAACCCACCGCAGGACACACACAAACACATCCACACACTAGGGCCAATTTAGAATCGCCAATCCACCTAACCTGCATGTCTTTGGACTGTGGGAGGAAACCGGAGCACCCGGAGGAAACCCACGCAGACACAGGGAGAACATGCAAACTCCACGCAGGGAGGACCCGGGAAGCGAACCCGGGTCCCCAGGTCTCCCAACTGTGAGGCAGCAGCGCTACCCACTGCGCCACCGTGCCGCCCATATTATATTATATTATATTATATTATATTATATTATATTATATTATATTATATTAGATAAACTTCATTAATGTCAAAGGGAAATTTAGGTGCATACTGCAGCAGAAACATACAAAACAAAAATACAGACTCATGGGACAAATAATACAATCAATGTATAAATATATAAATAAATAATAAATAAATATATACTGTATTGTGCAGAAATAGCAAAATGAATACAAGTAAACTTAATCAGCATTTAATTTGGGATGTCAGGAGGAAGCATTGAATTGCCTGCTAACAGCAGACAGAAAGGACCCTCAGAGGCGCTTCTTTAGCACACGGTGGTGGAAAAAGACTATGAGTAAAACTGCTCCAAGAGAGCGCCTCCTCAAGGAGATGGAGGAGATTTTCATGACAGCATCCAATTTTACCACCATCCTCTTTTCCACAATTGTCCAGGGCCAGCCCTGTGATGGAGCCAGCTTTCTGATGTTTGTTCGGGGAAGTTGCTTCCCCAGAAGACCACAGCGTAGAGCAGCACGCTGACTACTTTGGACTGGTAAAACTTTTCCTTCAGTTTGCTGCATACATCAAAAAACCTAAGTCTCCTCAAGAAGTGCAGTCTGCTTTGGCCATTCTTTTCAGACCAGTCCAATTTACTGTTCATATGGATGCCCAAATACTTCTCGTTCTGCACCACTTTCACATCCTCCCTCTCAATGGTGACTGGTCTTGTAGGCTCTTTGTCACACCAGAATTCCACCTCCAACTCTTTTGTCTTGCTGATGTTGAGCTGCAGATGGTTCTCTTTGCACTACAAGATGAAGATCTCCACCAGCTTTCTGTACTCCAACTTGTTTTCATTGTTAATGCAACCAATAATGGAGGAATCGTCTGAAAATTTCTACAGATGGCAAGTGCTGGTATTATGCTGGATGTCCATTGTATAGAGAGTAAACAAGAAAAGAGACAGAACAGTTCTCTGAGGCACCCCACCATTTCTGACAGTCACTGAGTCTCACAAACTGTGGGTTGTCGATCAGGTAGTTCATAATCCAGAAGATTATGAGGGCATCAGGATGCATAGCATTGAGCTTTTCTCCAGTTGATGAGGCAAAATGGTGTTTAAGGCACTGGAAAAATGCAACATTATCCTGACTGTTATACTGGCTTTGTCCAAGTGAGAGTAACCTCTGTGGAGCATGTAGATCGGACCACCCTCCAAACCTATATGTGCTTGAAAGGCAAACAGCAAGGGATCAAGATATTCTGAAACCAGGGATCGGCGCTGTTTCCAATTGACAACTAGTCTCTCAAAGGTCTTCATGATGTATGAAGTAAAAGAAACTGGTCTGAAGTCCTAGGGATCACTGGAATGCTTTCTTTAGCACTGTGTTTTCTATGGCTGGGAAAATCTTGTTCAAACTCAGGAAAAGGAGAACAGTTGCTGAAAGACCCCACAGAGCTGCATAGTCTTCCAGCTGAACATTCACTGGTTAATAATAATAATTCTTCAGTAATAATTAATTCAGTACTCAAAGTGCTCTCCATGCAGAGAGGAGCCAGGAAGCATACCCACAATCTCCTACTGCAAAGCAGCAGCACCACCACTGCGCCACTTCGCTATCTCTTGCACAACACTAAGACTAAAAACAATTTCGTTAGGATGAGATGCAAACTGGTTGACTTGAGTTTCTGGGTATGTCCGACAACACAACTGATGTGCATGACCACTGCCTCTAACTCTCTAAGATTATGTAAATGAAGATTACTGGAAAGTCATGTGATGTGACAGGGCCTTTAGTGAGTATGACTTAAAGACCTAATGAGGTCCACAGTCAGTAGTCTGCCCTGCTAGATTTTCAATAATTTCAATCTTGAAAGATGTGTGATGCACAGGTTTTACGCCATGCTTTGCTCACATTGAAGAAGAATATATGTTGTGAATAATTAAATTCCATTTCTTGTCTGGGGCAGCACGGTGGCGCAGTGGGAGCGCTACTGCCTTGCAGTTAGGAGACCTGGGTTTGCATGTTCTCCCCATGTCTGCATGGGTTTCCTCCAGGTGCTCCGGTTTCCTCCCACAGTCCAAAGACATGCAAGTTAGGTGCATTGGCGATCCTAAATTGTCCCTATTGTGGGCTTGGTGTGTGTGTGGGCTGGCGCCCTGCCTGGGTTTTATTTCCTGCCTTGCGCCCTGTGCTGGCTGGGATTGGCTCCAGCAGACCCCCGTGACCCTGTGTTAGGATATAGCAGGTTGGGAAATGACTGACTGACTGACTGACATTTCTTGTCTGAGATGTTAACTGAGAAGTCCCTTTACTGTCAATGTCTAAAACCATTTAGGGGCACAAATCATGAATTTCATTGATAAAGATTCCTGTATGTTTTTTAGATGTACTGAAGGTGGCTAAACTTATACAGTACTACTGACACAAACAGTTTAAAATCAGTTTAATATGATAAATCTGTGTAAACTGTTTAATAAAGAAATTATAAAGGAAAATCTTAACTAATATATTATGTATTTCATATAACAAATATATGAGAAGCTGGGCACAAAGGAAGGAGAAACGAACTTGTACCAATTGGACAGACAGAGGGACTGAGCAGGGAAGGACATTCTGTAGGTCAGGGTGATAAAAGATGCAGATGGAAATTTCCTGACAAGCTGGGAGAGTGTGTTGAAAAAGTGGAATGTAGTTTTGATGAAGAGGAAATGGTAATTCACAAAATATTGGGGATCAGCTAGGCTGAAGTGAGGGAAGCTATGAAGAAGATGAAAAACACTTGGACCAGACAATATACCAGTGGAGGCATAGAGATCTTTAGTTGAGATGGCAGTAGAGTTACTAACTAGACTGTTTACCAAAATCTTCAAAAGCGAAAAGATGCCTGATGAGTGGAGAAGTATATTAGTACCACTTTTCAAGAATAAGGGAGACGTGCAGAGCTGCAGTAACTACAGGAGTATAAAGTTGATCAGCCACACCATGAAGATATGGTAAAGAGTGATGGATGTTAGGCTGAGAGAAGAGGCGACGATCTGTGAGCAGCAATATGGGTTCATGCCAGGAAAGAGCACTCCGGATGCGATGTTTGCTTCAAGAGTGTTGATGGAGAAGTCAGAAGAAATTGCATTGCATGTTTGTGGACTTAGAGAAAGCGTATGACAGAGTGCCAAGAGAGGAGTTATGGTACTGTATGAGGAAGTCAGGAATAGTAGAAAAGTATGTGGGGGTGGTGCACAATATATATGAGGACAGTGTGACTGCGGTGAGATGTGCGGTAGGAACAATGGCCTGGTTCAAGGTGAGAGTGGGCTTATATCAAGGATCAGCTCTGCTTTGCTTTGCTTGCAATGGTGATGGACTGGCTGACATATGAGGTCACACAGGAGTTTCCGTGGTCTATGATGTTCGCGGATGACACTGCATTGTGATCTGTAGAGAGAGTAGACAGCACGTTGAGATGAACATGGAGAGGTGGAGGTACGCACTAAAGAGAAGGGTTATGAAGGCTAGTAGGAGTAAGATGGAGTACTTGTGCATGAATGAGAGGGAAGGTGAAGAAAAGGTGCGACTGCAAGGAGCAGAGGTGGTGAAGGAAGGCGAATTTAAATACTTGGGTTCAACAATCCAAAGCAATGGAGAATACAGCAGAGAGGTGAAAAAGAGAGTGTAGGCAGGGTGGACTGGGTGCAGAAGAGTGGCAGGAGTGATTTGTGATAGAATAGTACTTGCAAGAGTGAAAGGGAAGGTCTATAAAATGGTGGTGAGACCAGCTACTGTATGTTGTATGGTTTGGAGACGGTGACACTGACGAAAAGACAGAAGGCAGAGCTGGAAGTGGCAGAGTTGAAGATGCTGCAATTGTCACTCAGATTAACAAGGGTAGATGGGATTAGGAATGAGTATATTAGGGGGACAACACAGTTTGGTGACCAAGTGAAAGAGGCTAGATCGGGATGGTTTGGGCACATGCAGAGGAGAGGTGAGGGGTACATTAGGAAAAGAATGTTGAGGATAGAACTGCCAGGCAAAAGGCAAAGAGGATGTTTGTGGATGTGGTGAAGGAGGACATGAAGGCAGTCGGTGTGGAAGGAAATGATGTAAAAGACAGGGACAGATGGAGACGAAGGATCTGCTGTGGTGACCTCCTAAATGGGAGGAACCAAAAGAAGAACAACAACAAAACAGGAACTAGTCAATCACAAAGTACTGGGAAATGAATTCAATGACCCAAGACCATATTTGTAATCCACAAGGAGTAGATAATCCACCATTGTACAATCGCAGTCTGTTACAAAAGGCTGCAGTAGACACAGCTAGTGAAGCCTAGCTGAAAAGTTTTATACAGAGTAAGTCCTTTTTCAAAAGACCTAAAATACTGTCAATAATTTTTTTTCCAAATATTTATATATTGGTGTTGTGAAAGTAGTACTCACAGGCTCAATTGATTTCTAATTATAGTAGTGACCAGCCAAGGTAGGGCCAACCAGGCTCCTTAATGTTGATGTCAGCTTCAAAAAATTAAATAAAAGTCAAGGATAAGGGGCAAATATGAGTGAGTGGAAAGACTTCTTTGAGCCCAGGTGTTGTAAGTTTTCCCAGTTTGTAAATCCTCCGTGCCTCTCCCTTTAATAGGAAATTGTTGTCATCTTTGCCTTTAGGGTCTTGTTTGACAATTTCAGTAATCGAGTACTGCAGCTGTGCTTCTTTGTCCATTTTATTGTTAAAGTGTCTTGACACCGGGTGCTTTTCAAAATGAGTACATGAGTTGCTTTTCTGTTCTAAAATTCTTCTGTGTATATAGTGTTTCATTTTCTCAATATTAAAAATTGGCAAGGGCAATATAAAATCTAAATAATCCCTTTTGTATTGTGGTTTGAATGATGTGTCAGTGATTATATTGATACCTTTAACATTTAGTTTGTCCCCTCTGAAAAATGTTACTGCACCAAGTACAGCCTTATACTATATGGTGACTTTCATGAGCAGCATGGTGGCACCGTGTTTAATGCTGCTGCCAAACTACCATCTGCATGGACGATACACAATCTCCCCATGTTTGAATTAGCCCCATCAGAGTGAAAGTTGGTGTCTGCAGTGTTGTTCTGTCCAGTATTCCTCCCTTGTCCCAGATGTTTCCAGGATGGGCTTGAGTTCCCATGACCCTGAGTAGGAGTAAGTGGACTTGACAATGGAAGCCAGGGCTATAAAAGCAATTCTACAATTTTATTGTTTATTCCTGAATTGGATGAAACGGGTTCGAAAATGTTATCTACTACACATTCTACAGATGTCCATTGTTTTAAAAGATTGATGTTAACCAGCTTTATTTCTTTACTTATGCACACCTACCCTGCAGTGGTTGTCACCTTCACTCATTCCCAGACACAGTGTGGTGTGGACCCCACTTGGCATTTTAACATTTTGTGATACGTCATCTTAAACACTTAGCAATCCAATTCAAACCATATGTTCATTTCTGCTTTTGTTATACAAATGCTGAACATTTGAAATAACACAGCATCTTCATTATATAACATTTCTGCTGAAAGGTTCAGTTCAATTCAGCAGCAGCTGTGCCTTCACCTCCTACTTGCATCATGTCCCCCACATCTGAAAAAGAAAGTCAATGGCCCCCTTAAAGCAGCCCACATGCTCCCCTCCCAGAAAAGAAGTCTCTCTAAAAATAAAATATTCATCCACCCATCCATTCTTTAACTCACTTACCAGTTCAGGGTCACAGAATGAAAAGTAAGATGTTGCTTTTAAAATAATGGCTCATTTATGCTCCTCAATTTTGTTTGAAATCTGGCCTTGGAGTTAAACTTAAACTCATTACTTGATTGCCTAGAAAGCTTTTGTACTGTAAGGGCAGCAGTTGGCAGACAAGAATAGAAAAGAATTGATAAGCCTCTTTGGGCAGAATCTGGGTGGCTGGCTAACATGTGCCCATCAGCTGTTGTCAAGAGCTGTGTGCTAACAGGGGTTTGTTCATTTTCAAGATTCATATCACATTAGAGCTCTAATTGCCCCTCTCTGTTTTCAATAAACCTTTGGGTCTTATTCATCCATCCATCCATCCATCCAGTATCCAACCCGCTATATCCTAACTACAGGGTCACGGGGGTCTGCTGGAGCCAATCCCAGCCAACACAGGGCACAAGGTAAGAAACAAACCCTGGGCAGGGTGCCAGCCCACCGCAGGGCACACACCAAGCACACACTAGGGACAATTTACACCTAACCTGCATGTCTTTGGACTGTGGGAGGAAACGCACACAGACACGGGGAGAACATGCAAACTCCACGCAGGGAGAAACCGGGAAGTGAACCCAGGTCTCCTAACTACGAGGCAGCAGCACTACCACTACACCACCGTGTGCTTTATTCATATGCTAAATATTTCTATTTAATTTTCATCATCATTACCAGATATAGTAGGGTGACCTGGTTTAACTGGGACAGTCCTGTTTCCTGGTTATGCTGACCAGATGTCCTGTTTTTTCTGGAACAGTCTTGTTTTTAAGCTTTGCATTCTATTTTAATCATTGAATCCTGGATGTCCCAGAATTTAACAAAAATGTCCCGTTTGATCCATTTTTAGCCTGATGAAACGTGAAAGGGGACACCCAAAGAAGCGTAGGTGCATTTTATTTATCCATCCATCCATCCATTGTCCAACCCGCTATATACTAACCACTGGGTCACGGGGGTCTGCTGGAGCCAATCCCAGCCAACACTGGGCACAAGGCAGGAAACAAACCACGGGCAGGGTGCCAGTCCACCACAGGGTATACACATACACACACACACATGGGACAATTTAGAATCGCCAATGCACCTAACCTGCATGTCCTTGGACTGTGGGAGGAAACCCATGCAGACACAGGGAGAACATGCAAACTCCATGCAGGGAGGACCTGGGAAGCAAACCCAGGTAGCCTAACTGCTACCACTGCGCCACCGTGCCGCCCGTATTTTATTTAGGCACATGAAATTCTAACAGACAAGACATGAAATTCGGGGTGGGGGGACAAAATCTTAGATTTAATTGCATCTCGTACATGCGCTGGATCAATGAGTGTCCTGTTTTGGAACCATGAAAATCTGGTCAGCCAATGGTATAGTACAATGAAATGTATTTGCACTTTTGTCTGGGTTTTGACTATTTTAATTATAGATGATTTTAAAATAATGATATTAAAAAATAAAATGGAGCTACTTGTATTGCTGGTGATTCTCTTCTCACATGCTACTCTTATAGTCTACTTGACAGAGACTGATGCCTTGGTGTTTTCCCATAGGAATGAAAAATTAAAAAAGAGATCTTCTTAATATTTTTTGGTTTTTCCTAGACAACAATGAGATCAGAAAGAAATAAAATGGAGACATTCTCAGATTTTTTTCCTGAAACAAAAATACCCCGGTAGTCTCACAAGTGTCTTCTCTTGAGTTTCAGCAGAAATCTCAGCAAAGTCACACAGTGGGCTCAGAGTTTCCAAATATTGCCTTGACATTTTTTACAAATTGAAAGTATTTGCATTGTGTGCTCTGCAATATATGGTGAAGTGTATTTACAGTTGATTGTGGTCATAAAACACTTTACTTTGATCACAAAACTTTAGTCCTTTATTCTGAAAAATATTATAAATTGCTCTAATTTATATTGCTGTGCTCCAATTAGAACATACTCATTCAGGATGGTAAGGAAGGCAATGGGACATTAGGCTGATAATGGTAAACTGGGATGCAGCATGTGGAAGTCACCGAACTGAGCTGTGAAATGAAGGGAGTGAGTGTATTGTCTGCTGTAACAGCACAAACAGAGCCATTCTGCAAACTTCACAAAGGCAGAAGAGAATCAGAAGCACACAAAAAAGCCTTAGCAATTCTCAATGAAAGAAAGCATGCAAAATGCATCTTAAATGAATAGTTGATGAACTGTTCTGCTTGCTTTTTGTCTACTTTTGAGCATAATTGGCTCAGGTTCATATTTAAAAAATGATGGCTTGGGGGGTCAGAGGGACAGAATAAGTGTGCATAAGTGTGGACTTCTTTGAGTCCACTTCAAACACAGGATGGCACAATGGTGCAGAGGTTAGCACTGCAATATTAAAGTTCACGGTGGCTTTGAGTCTTCAGCCTGTTTGAGATTTCCATGTTATTCCTCTATATGTGTAGATCACTCTTCTGGTATTACTTTCATTCCAAAGACTTATACACTGCAAAAAATGAAATCTAAGCAAGTGAAAAGTATTTATATCATGACATTAAATCTTATTTTTTTATTCTAAGATTTATTGACATATCAAATAAGTTGTATTTATGATTATTTAGCTTAATTTAAGAAATACTATCAAGCAAATTTTGCTTACCCCATTGGCAGATTTATTTGTTAAATAAAAGTAAAACAACTCTCATTTAAAGTTTTTTTGTCTAGTTTTTACATATGCATTTTTTTGCAGTATAGGGTGTACACGATATTTTGCCATGCACAATATAGAGTAAAATTCCAACTTGCATATACTAATCAACATACAACATGTTACCACTCTCCAGCACCATTATTAGTCGGGATAACAACTTTAACTCGAAACTTTAGTCTTGCCTACATGAAAAATCTCAAACACATAAGGAAATTATAGAAATTAAACAATAGAAGAAAAAATGAACAAGTACACTAACTCTAGCATTTTTGATAAACGGCGCTTCCAAACCTTTTGGGGCCGGAGGACTCCCCCAGAAAAATGGGTGATAGGGATTGGTCCCCCTTTATGTTTTGAGTGTGCTGAGAAATGTTATTTATACTATTGAAAATAGTTATAGACGGGAGGAGTGGTGTTGGTGATCCAACTTGGCGTTTACAGTATGCAGATAATCATATATCAACGAGCGAGGGATGGGGGGATTTGGGGCCATACTTAGTTGTTGTGAACTTAGAGTTCCAAAGCATGTAATTGCTAAAACACTTCAAAAAATGCCCAGACTTGGGGGGGTGTCAGTCAAAATCCTAGGCTAAATGTGCACAGGCCTTGAAGAATCTTTATGAAAGTTTTATTGACCCAAAATTATTTTCGCTACAACAAAGCTCCATGGAGCACAACAAGCAAAGGAATTACTCAATAAAAACAGTAAGGCAATGCAATGCACACAATGTTCCAATAGAAAGATCCAGAAACATAGTCAAAAAAACAGAACAAGATGGTCAAAATCCCAATAAACACCAAAGCACAGAAAAAGCACAAGAACCCACCAAAACTCCCAGAGCGCATTCACAATAAACTGCCAGGAACTATGGGAGACCCTCTGAATTTAAAGGGAAGAGGACGGTTCCCTGTGGTGATTGGCAGGTGGCTCCACCTCTTGGGGGACCACCCACAAAACACATGGAACATCACCAAGGCATTGAACAAAAGGCACATAATACATGAAAGTGAACATTAAAATAAAACAATGACCCAAAAGTAAACAAAAAATTTACATCCATACATTATCCAACCCACTATATCCTAACTACAGGGTCACGGGGGTCTGCTGGAGCCAATCCCAACCAATATAGGGCACAAGGCAGGAACAAACCCTGGGCAGGGCGCCAGCCCACCGCAGGGTGAAAAAATTACATTAAACAAGAATTTGAACTCCAGTCAGTGGAGGAGCTCTGACTGAAATATAACACTAGTATTGTACAGTGTAGGGCCATTAAGCCGCGGTGATTGGGGTCCAAACTGCTTAACCGCGTCTTAGGTGGTCCGCGGCTTAAATATTTTTTGATAATGCATAAATTACTGCTATTACTGTTATTACTGAACATCATATGAAGCGTGTTTACGTTTATTACTCATGGTGTAAAAATTTTTAAAGCAAATATGATGTGCTCACTATAGATTCAGAAACTGAAGTGATTTACGTTGGGTTTGTGACTCATATTTATACAATTTCAAGTTTTATCAGATTATCGAATTAAAAATAATACTTTAAATACGAGTCGATTTTTTGCAGATTTACCGCGGATTAACTTTGTAGCATTGTAAGGTGTGAATCAGTTACAATGGCGGCCTCCATAACTCAGCGTGGATAAAACAGATTAATATTTGAATTTCATTGTAAGTTATTTTATTGTTTATTGATAAATAAAAGACCAATCTTCTATAAATAACTCTGTGAAGTTATAAGCCATCCATCCATCCATCCATTTTCCAACCCGCTGAATCCGAACACAGGGTCACGGGGGTCTGCTGGAGCCAATCCCAGCCAACACAGGGCACAAGGCAGGAAACAATCCCGGGCAGGGTGCCAACCCACCGCAGGACACACACAAACACACCCACACACCAAGCACACACTAGGGCCAATTTAGAATCGCCAATCCACCTAACCTGCATGTCTTTGGAATGTGGGAGGAAACCGGAGCGCCCGGAGGAAACCCACGCAGACACGGGGAGAACATGCAAACTCCACGCAGGGAGGACCCGGGAATCGAACCCAGGTCCCCAGATCACCCAACTGCGAGGCAGCAGCGCTACCCACTGCGCCACCGTGCCGCCAAGTTATAAGCCAGCATTTAAATATTTAATCCGCGACAGTGCATAGCATGTCAATCACGGACATTCGAAATGCCAAAATGACAGCTGTCAACACCTGTCTCGAGTGTTTGAGAGGCCATGTGTAGGTCCGTATGATCCATAGTGTCAAAAAATTGGGATCCAAGCTTTTTGCGCGGCTTAAGCGAATTATTACTGGCCCGCGGCTTAATGGCCCTACACTGTATTGAGTTTATGTGTTGGGTCTGCAAATTTAACAAAAATGTAGCCCTCACTCTAAGCTTTTTCCACCATAGGTGACTGTCTAGTTCACCTAACTGGTAAAACAGGCCCTGACCAGGAGATTAAATAAAAAACAAAAATTAAGCAAATAGTCAAAACTAAACAAAGTTAATTTAAAACTCAAAGTGTGTATGCAAAGCAAGAAAACTTACAGACATACCAGAAGGACTAATATACTATTGGGAAATGGTTGATTGTATCCAGAATCTTGGACAACCCTGAAGTTCATAAAGCTGCTGTTTGATCGAAGACATCACACATCATGACTTCCGGTTGTCACAAGGGTAGCAACTTAAAGGTTCTTAACTAACAACGAAACACTGTTCGGTGTTGATAAGAGCAGCACCTGTAGAATACAAAATGGTGGTGCAGGAATAGCAAAACTACAGTGATAACAATGAAGAAACCTTCAAAATGAAAATGAAAGAATAAAGGAAAGACAGAATTGAATTTAGCACATTCCCAAACCTCTAAATAATCAAGAGCAGAAGGGCTAAATGCAAAACCAAACATAAAATATAATACAACTGTGCAAAAATCATAACATGACAAGGTCATGACTGCAACCATGTATCGTATCAGCAGAGAAATCACAAAGAAAAACAAATGTGTGTTAAGTTAATGGTTGGTTCCCACCTTTAACCCACTGCTGCTGGGAGAGGCACTAACTTCTTATGACACAGTATAGGATATGCAGATACAAAAAGAGATGGCCTACCCCACCCAAAAAGAAAAATGAAACCTTACAATCCCAGTGAGGCAACTGGCTAGAAAGTTTAGCACCATTGAGTAAGATCAGTGCTCATCCCGAGGTATGTTAGCTGTGGGTTAGGCTTAAGGTTAGAGGTTAGGTTGTGCTGAAAATGCTGCCAAACCCTGAAGTGTCTTTGAGAAGTAGCCAATTAGATTTTCTGTTTCTTTTTGAATATGACAATATTTCTCATACCCACTGTAAAGTTGTACCATCTAATAAATGAGATGTAATGAAATAGTAGGATAACAAAAGGTATCACACGAATTTGTTCAAGGAAAAATTCCATTTCATTTGTAATTACGCCAAACTGGGTTATTTGAGGATCAGAATCCACGGTGTTTGATAAATAGGAATGGATAGCAGTGAAGTAATAAATAAGCCAAAAGATTTTGTCTTTTGTGGGTTGATGCTGTGGAGGAGCTGTGAAAGCCCGGGTGACATTCTTTATGCTGTGGTACACATGTATGGACTGTCACTTTTGAAAGGAAAGTGGACCATTCACAATGGATGAAAGGACTGGCACTCCAGTTGTCTTGTCACATTCCAAAGATGGCTAAGTACCAACTCTAAAGTAACCCTTTATCAGTTCATATGTCCTGCATTTGGTTGCTGCTTTGTCCATGCCTTGTTCCCGATGCTACTGGGAAAGGCTCTGGTTCTTCATGACCCTCAAATGGACTAAGCAGTTTCAGTGATATATGACTATTACAGTATTCTCCTACACTGCATTATCGCCTTAAAGGAATTTTTTCAGCTTTACCTCCATCTGCCAGTGTTCGCAGCTAATTTGCATCGGCACACATTCAAATTAAGAGATGCTCCATCAATTCAATATTTCATGCTCATCTGAAATTTAAATAGGATGCACCTTCTAATCTTAGTTACGCTAAATTATTTAACCACTTTCAAATATTAGCAAATCTGACTGAAGACCCTGCAACATATGCACAGTTCCCAGCTTGTATTAAAGTGCTACTGGCCGCTAAAATACTTTGCATGGCAAGGCCACCTATTGAGAAAGTGTCTTGCTTAAAAGAGTTACCACTAGTTAGAGATTATAATCAATTAAACCTGAACTTTGAGGAGACATACAGAATTTGAAGAAGAGAGTGAAGCTAAAGCAGTGGACTGGTAGTCACCCACTATGTGCCAGCAGCCTGCCAGGCTGTAGTTTTACAAATATTACCTTGTGTCGAAGTGCTTTGGTATTGTTTTTATGATAAAAGGCACTATATAACATAAACACTTATTTAGCATTAAATAAAAGCTTATTTCCATTTGGGAAGTAATCTCCTCCTTTCTAATCATAATTGTCAGTAAAGTGCCTCTGAAAGGGAGTCTACAAATGGCACAGAACAGTCAATTTGTTGAGAATCTCATCACCATCTTGCCATAAAACACTTAGCTCATAGTGATGGGCCAGGTGAGCAAACCTTACTCGGTATCCTTCAATAAGGGCGCGCACAAAGAGGCGAGCTTCAAAAGGGCGACCTCAATTGGGCGTGGCGAATAAAGGCGTTCGTAGATAATTTAGATAATAATAGATAGATAATAATAGTAGATAATAATAAAATATCTACATGGCATTGCACATAATCTACAGCTTCAAGTGTAACAACAAAGAGCAGAAAACAACGAAATATAGAGAGCTTTAGAAATAGTTCGTTAGAAGTTCATGCATTAATTAATTGGATGTTTTAATATACTTGCTTTCGCCTTTATATATGTTCAATCATTGCCTTTATCTAATAAATTTTCTATAATAATTTTGTTGCATTTGCCTTTATTTGCTGCGCCCAATTGAGGTTGCCCTTTTGAAGCTCGCCTTTTTGTGCGCGCCATACTCTTCATGTAGAGCACTTGGAAGTCGCGCTGGTGTCTTAAATCAACATAAATCCAATTTACTGATTTACAAGATATACACTTTATATAATGCATTAACTCAAAACAAGGCAGCTTGGTGATAAGGCGTGGATGTTCTATTACCGGTAATTGGTGACTCTAATTTGCCATGTGCCTGAGTGTGTCCTGTGATAGACTGATGCCCTGCATTATGTCTGATGTTGCCAAGATAAGCTTCACCTCCCAACCATGAAGTAGACTAAACATTGGAGTTGCAAGGATTCAGGTTCAGTTCTGCAGGTGTCCATGGGATTCCCACTGTTCTGGATGAACATATTACTGTACACCTGAGGTCATAATAGGTTTGGAAAAATAAACTGTGGATGCCCCGTGGGTGCAGATTAAAAACCCAAGGTAAAAATGTTGTAGAAACTAATATACCATAGAGGAAGAAATTACAACCTTTATGCACTTTAGTTATCTACTGTGTGTGTTTAAATGCACACAATTTAATTTTCCCCAGACTGTTAGAAGCACTCTCTCCAGGCCATGGAACTTTGCTTTAGCACTACTGATAAATGTGAAACTCCTCCACTTGTCACTTGCAAAAAACCAGAGCAAAACTTTTAGTCAGTGTTGTATAAAGTACCCAACATCACTTCCCAAGTAAAAGTAAAGATAACTTTCTAGGGAAAACTAGTGAAGTAGAAATTTTAAAGTGTCTGATATCAAGTGTAGCTGTGTATTGAAAGAACAAGTAAATGCAGGCTCTCTCCCTGTTTTATACAGTAAACAATTAAAAAAAGTTCTTCCAAACTTCTTTTTTATATGTAAGTTGTATTACATTCCCCTTGGCCATATTATTCATAGCTTTGGACTGGGTTATCATTTTTATGCAGACGATACTCAACTCTATTTCAATGTTAAAAGTGGAACTTTATCAGAGCTTTCTCAACTCACAACCTGCCTCAGTGAAATTAAAACCTGGATGGAGCAGAACTCTTTAAAATTAAATTGCTACAAAACTGAACTTCTGCAAAATGGAACTAAAGTGCAATTTAATAAAATGAGCTCCTTCCCAGTCCATCTTGGCGGTGATCTCATCAGACCTGCCTCTACTGCAAAGAATCATGGTGTCATTTTTGATTCCTCCCTTTCTTATTCATAAGAAACCACATTAAGAAACTTTCTTACTTTCACCTCCGTAACATATCCCGTGTTCGCTCCTTCCTCTCCTTTTCTAATGCTGAGAAACTCATCCATGCTTTTATCACATCCCGCATCGATTATTGTAATTCCCTACTGGCAGGTGCCCCTTCTAATCTTATATCACAGCTCCAGCTTATTCAAAACTCGGCTGTAAGAATCCTTACACAAACCAGCAGCAGCGAGCACATCACACCCATCCTTCTTCACCTTCTCTGGCTCCCTGTGTCTTACAGAATCAAATATAAAATCCTACTAATAACATACAAAGCCTTAAATGACCTCACGCCAAACTACATCAGTGACTTTCTCCATCACTATGTGCCTGTCCGCCCACTAAGGTCCTCTGATTCTGGCAATCTTGTTGTGCCACAAACTAATCTACACTCCATGGGTGACAGGGCCTTCAGCTGTATAGCGCCCAGACTCTGGAATGACCTACCGAAATTAATCAGGTCAGCTGACTCCATGAATTCTTTTAAAAAACAACTCAAAACTCATCTGTTCAGGAAGGCTTTTAGCTCTACTTGACTTTATTACCCTTCTCTCAGTTTACCTCTATGTCAAGATGCTCATGTAACCTGTATGCCATCAATTATGTTGTCTGTGTATCATCAGTGATAGAGTTGGTGAGCTGCTTTGGATTCTCAGAAGTGTCATCTGAATATTCAATGGCGGTATTAGTAAAATGTTTTTGGTGTTTGAAAGTTGTGTCCTAGTTGTCAGTGGTGAAGGTGAAGAGCTGCTTTGGATTCTAAAAACTGATGGCAAGATCATCAATGAATTGTCTTAATCTTCTTTATTTATTTATCTGGTTTAGTACAATGCTATATACTGTACACTCTGCCGTTCTTTCTTAAACTCTGTGAAGTGCCTTGAGCATGGGAAAGGCACTATATAAATACAATGTATTATTATTATTTATTATTATTAAAGTATAAGCTAAGCAACAGCAGCTTGAAGCAGTGATATTAAGTGTGAGCCAATATCATAATGATTGTATTTTATTTCAGTGGGATAGGTGCTGATAGAAGAGGTATGCAGTCTCCAGCAGCTTTAAAAAGAACCTAATGTGTTCCTGAAAACCCATTTGTAAAATAAATTTTCATAACACAAAGGCCTAATTACATTTACTGTAGTTTAAATGGAAAATATTTTATATGTCCCCTTTCCTCAAAAACAACTCTCATTTTTGTTTAAGTACCACCAAACTTTGCTGTAACTGACTTTGTTAACTGTTCTCAGTGTAATGTTTTAAAGTGAAACTTGCAAGACAGTAGGCACAGCCTATGTAAGTTGTATGGCATCATCTGTAAAAACGTCAGACAGCATGACGTTCTTTATCAGGCTCCAGGAACCAGCTATTCGACTGTCAGTAAAATAAGAGTAACAAAGTGGTTTGTTAGGGACAAACGGCACATCGATGTGTGTTTTTATTTTAATTATAATAACACTTAAATTGTATATTATACAAAGGGTGTATAATATTTTTACAAATTATAACCTTTATACATTTTAAATGAAAGCACAGTACTTCAGTATCTACTCTGCATAGTTAACTGCATACAATGTAATTCTCTCAAGACTGTTAGAAGCACTTTTTCCAGGCCAGTGGAACTTTGCCTCAGTGCTACTCATAAATGCAAAACGCCTTTGCTTTTCACTTGAAAAAATACAACTGAGCAAAACTTTTTGTCAGTGTTGTATAAAGTACCCAACAGCCATACTTGAGTAAAAGTAGGGATAACTTTCTAGGGAAAACTACTCAAGCAGAAGTTTTAAAGTATCTGATGTTAAGTGTACTTAAGTATTCAAAAAAGTTCTTCCAAAATTTTTTTATGAACTACATTCAGTAAAGTATAAGTCAAGTAACTGCAGCGTGAAGCTGTGATATTCAGCGTGAGTAGATATCTTAATGATTGTATCTTATTTCAGTGGGGTAGGTGCTAATACGGGAGGTGTACAGTCTACAGCTTTAAACGGAAAACCCCTTCATAAAGTGAATTTTTATAACACAAAGATTAAATTGCATTTAGTTTAAATAGAAAACATTTTATGTGTTCTCTGGTCCCAACAATTATCCTCATTTTTGTTTAAATAAACCAAACTATAACAAAATTGACAGAATTAGTGTAAGAATTGCATTAGTCATCAAAACAAACCCAAACAGGTTACAGGCTTTCATTAAATAATGTTTAATAAAGCACTTTACTTAGACCTTATCATTTCTAGTTTCACATTCAAAGAAATTGCCTTTTGGTTTTTCTTGGGATTTTTCATAATCTGTTTTGGAGTCATTGGAGTCTAATTAGTCCGTAATTTGGGTGTCATCTTTGATCAGCTTCTTACTCTTCAATCACACATTAGCTCAATATTACATGCAGCTTTTTTTCATCTTCACAACATTGCTCATCTGCATTCTTTGCTCAGTGTGAAGGATACTGAAACACTCATTCACGCTTTCATCACTACCCATCTGGACTATTGCAATGCATTGTGAGATGGCCTCCAGACTAAATATATCAATAGATTACAGTATGCTCAGAATTCTGCTGCTCGTTTACTTATACACACTAAAAAATCTGCTCACATCACTCCTGTCCTCCATGATTTGCATTGGTTATCAGTCTTTTCAAGAATCAAATATAAAATTATTCTTCTCACCTTTAAAGCCCTTCATGGTTTATCACCTCATTATCTGTCTGAACTGTTGCTTCCTTACACTCCTGCCCATGCATTAAGATCATCGGACGCTAACTTACTCACTGCACCTAAATACAGGTTAGTAAATTATGGGTGGCAGAGCTTTCAGTGTGATAGCCCCTAAAATTTGAAATGCTCTTCCTCTCAGCCTTCGCGAGGAAAAATCTTTTATTCATTTCAAACTCCTGTTAAAAACACATCTCTTCAATGAGTATTATTAATTTTCTTCTATGTAAATTCTACTGTCTTTTAATTTTCTTTAATGAACTGTAAAGTGTCCATCCATCCATTTTCCAACCCGCTGAATCTGAACACAGGGTCACGGGGGTCTGCTGGAGCCAATCCCAGCCAACACAGGGCACAAGGCAGGAACCAATCCCGGGCAGGGTGTCAACCCACCGCAGGACACACACAAACACACCCACACACCAAGCACACACTAGGGCCAATTTAGAATCGCCAATCCACCTAACCTGCATGTCTTTGGACTATGGGAGGAAACCCACGCAGACACGGGGAGAACATGCAAACTCCACGCAGGGAGGACCCGGGAAGTGAACCCAGGTCCCCAGGTCTCCCAACTGCAAGGCAGCAGCGCTACCCACTGTGCCGCCAAATTGTAAAGTGTCCTAAATAAAACTTATTATTATTATTATTTTGCCCAGAATAATTTGCAAAGATATGTGAGCAAGACAAATGATGAGTTGAGTGAACTACAGCAAGTGAACTCACAAACCCATCTCACTGGAGGCTGCAGATCATCTCTGCCCCATTTGGCAGGCTGCTGTGAGGACAGTGTCAGAACACAGTGGCATCAGCTTTGGAAATAACTGACTGGGATTGTGTGTCTCCAACATTCAAACCCACGCAAAGCATCTAGCCTCACCCCGTTTGGAGGCTGTTGTGAAGACAATGTCTGAACCCAGCATCAGCTCTGAGAATGACTGACACTAGGCCATCACCAATGTCCAGCCCCACCCTAAACATCCAGTTCTGCCATGTTCTGCAGGCTGCAGCGAGGTGGAATGACTGCGGACAGGATTGATTTCAAATTCATCCCAGGTTTGTATACACACATTTTCCTACGGCAAGGGAAGCCTTTATTTAAGATCACTGAATGTGCAAAGCATTTTGCATATTTGCATTGACTATTTGTTTTCTGGTTTGTTATTACAGTGACAAATGTGTCTAGCAAAATATATCAGAGTAAAAGTAGCCATTTGCGTTACAATATATAGTAAAGGCGGAGTGGTGGCTCTGAGGCTAGGGATCTGCACTGGCAATCGGAAGGTTTCCAGTTCGAATCCTGTAAATGCCAAAAGGGACTCTGCTCTGTTGGGCCCTTGAGCAAGGCCCTTAACCTGTAATTACTAAGCACTTTGAGTAGTGAGAAAAGCGCTATATAAATGCAAAGAATAAGTAAAAGTGAAAGTAGAAAGAAAAGTAAAGTAGAAATATTCTCAAGTGTTTCTACTTCATTACTATACAACAGTGCTTAGTGTGGAACTACACTGTGTTATGACTAGGAGTCCCAAGACAAATACTTCCCAAAAAGTTGCAAAAGCACTTCTAATAATGCCCACTAGAGAGGGATATACCACCAAATCCTGGCTAGCTAAATAGGCAAACACAGAAACTTCATACTTCAAAAATCACAAGTTCAGAAAAAACACTAGAACTCACCAAACTCCCTGAACATATTCACAATCAACGCCAGGAACTATAAGAGACACTCCGGATTTTTAGGGCAGAGGGCAGTTCCTGGATGTTATTGGCAAGTGGCCCCGCTGCCTTGAGGACCACCCACAAAACACATGTAACATAACTGAAGCATTGTAACTTAAACACAAGCAATGGCAAACAAACACAAATAAATGTAATACATGCTGTACAAAATGACCAAAAATGAACAAAGATGACACAAAACATGACTTTGAACACCAGCCATGGCAGGAAACATGTCTGAGCCATGACACGCTGGCCATTGCTTCAAATGGCTTTGTTAAGTGTTCACAGTGTAACATTTTAAGGTGAAGTTGTAAGACAGTAAGCATAAACTAGTTGTATGACATTATCTGCAAAAATGCCAGGAACAAAACGCAAGTTCAAGTATATAAGTGATGATGTTTGAGATGGCTCCATAGTTCGTTCACTGTCCAAGTCTGACCGCTACTCCTTCAACAATTTAAAGTGTTTCAGTTTTCAAATTCTTTAGCTACGGTCTTACAACTGTCTCCTAACTTAGATTTTGCTTCGTGTTTTGGGTTTAGCCATTTATTAGGGTTTCTTTCCCGGTTTTGATTTACAGTACTTCTTTTCTCTGTGATTATGTGCTTAGGATTGGAGGTGGGTGTTATGGGGTTGATGTTTTCATAGGTATTGATTTTTCCATGGCTATGTTTGATATGCACTAATTTGAATTTGCTTATTTATTTATTAAAAATTGTATAACAAAAAAGCAGCTCACAAAAATCCAAAGAAGTTTCAAATATACAATTCATTGATGATCTTGCCATCAGTTTTTAGAATCCAAAGCAGCTCTTCACCTTCATCACTGACAACTAGGACACAACTTTCAAACACCAAAAACATCTTACTAATACCGCCATTGAATATTCAGATGACACTTCTGAGAATCCAAAGCAGCTCACCAACTCTACCACTGATGATACACAACTCTTGACAAACGTAAGCAGCCCACTGCCACTGAAGATCAGGATACAACTCTGATTAGCTTGTCAGCTGATGATGACTGAGGGATGTCTGTTAAAAATCTGTAAAAGTTTAACAAATCTCACAACGATTGGATTATGACACTCAAGAATCAGAAGCATCCCACCAACACCATCAATCACTGACAATTGGGATGTAACGCTCGAGAATTTAGAAAAGCTCATAGCCATTATCAGTTAGACCATTCTCTCAAAGACCACTCCTGGAGCTTCTCTCTGATTTTGCGCACTGATGAGCAGGTGCAATTGTTAAAAATTGAGATCTGGAGAAGATGACAAAGCCCCACTCATCATTCATCAATTGAAACCCATACATTGTTTACTTGTGTGTTGATTTATGGTTAATTTCTTTTTAGCTGTTGTCATTAAGCTAACCATAAATCTTATTTTAGGATGAATGTTTTCCAGATAGGCTGGACTCTTGTGTTTGAATTCTATCATGTTCTCCTTCAGAGAAGAGGTCTCCACTACCCCAGAGATTATAAAACTTTAAAACATGCCTTCATCCGTAAAAGAGCCTCTTGGACTTAACAATAGCAAACTAACTACCCTGGGCACAGTGGAACAGACCTGGCAAATAAGAGAAGAAACAGAAATGATGAACACTAATATGACCACTCATGGCAGTTATTTGTTTTCAACAGCCAGGAACAAAATTGCTAAAAGAATCTGATTAGTGCCCCTACACTTTCTGTCATGTGTGACACCTATTTTGACTCTTCAACTGGCATATTATTTTCTCAAAAAGTTTGTGGTTTGTATTTTATTTTATTTTGTGCATATTTTATGTTGCATTCACTTTTCATGCCAGTCTAGACTTTAAAGAGGTGAAATTCAGCGTCTTGCACTGTGCCTACATGCACCCTTCAAGGCCCTATATAAGATCAAGACGCTTACTGCTACTGTGCTGTGTGCTCTACGAAAGAGAGATAAGAAATAGATAATACCTTTGATTTTCAAAGATCATAATTTCAGAATAATATAGCCCTCTAGTGTGGATTCTGTTTGTCCAAGTCTTCTACTATTAAGGAAAACAAAAGACCCTTCTGCCTAATAATGTTGCATATTGAGAACAACTAAGTATTGTGCTTATTTCATTCTGCCAGGCCTCGGTGGGTATTCCCCAATTCTTTTTGCATACCACCTTATTCATTTTAATTAACTTGACCTTCAAGGTGCCCTGACATTATATTTCACTTTCTCTCCTCATCGTCCACTGATACAGACTTGTCCTCACCCTCCAATTAATTTTTAAATGGCTGTTTGGTTAGTCCTGAAGTATTAATTTTTACATTTGAATTGCGTATTATCTTATTCTATATGCATAACCTCTTCTTGCAAATCTAGACCCTCCAGAATACCTAAAAGGTCACTGTGATTCTTAATGACTAATGTTCAGGATTCCTCTGTACCAGGAAAGGTTAGGCTCCCCACAGGAGTCTCCGCGGCATGTGTCTATGCTCCCACTTCTGGGAGGACCACTGCCTGAAGTTAGCTTATTAAGCAAAACATAAAGCCCCCAGTGTAAATGTTGATTTTTGATGAAAAAAAAATCACTGCCTCCCTTTACTCTCTCACTGAACTAAAATACTGTATATAAGATTCACAAACAATCTTGGGTTCCTAATTCCAGAATCCAAAATGCCATTTAATAATGAAGAAGATATTATCACTGCTCTTTTCAAACAGCCTAATGTGTGGAAGGAAGCAACGCACTACTATTGTATAATAAATGAGCGGCAGGCACATTTGTGCGGGGTGACACATTTTTTTTCTTAATCCCTACAAAACTGAAACTGCAGTCTTACTGCATGTATCCAAGATCAGTGCTTTTATTTCATGGCGCTGTTATGTGTCTACCAGATTGTGTTCCCAGACCCCTGTTTTTGTTTCTTTTTTATGCTTCTTTTGTCAAGTGTAAATTATTTTTAAATGTTTCTTGTAATTATTTATAGTGTCCTATTTATGTATTATTATGTCACTATGTGTAAGTCTACATTCTCTTATGTTCCTAGTGTTTTGTGGGTGGAGCTCCAGGAGGCGGGTCCACCGTGACATCACCATACCTGTGCCTGCCCTCTGGCTATTTAGATCAGAGCAGAAGGAGAGGTCGGACATGACGCACTGAAGTCTGACGCAGTTACAGTGAATAATGTTTTTTATTTTTTTGGATTTACTGCCTTTTTTATATTTTACTGCTCTGTTTTTGTTTTAATATTTCTGGATCTCATATTGGGATTTGTTAGCCGAAGACTACTTTATTTTCTTCTTTTGTTAAATAAATACCATCATTTTATAAAGATCCTTTTTCAAGGCAAGGTTTTATGGTTTCTCCTGCTTCTCTTGGGACATTTAAGTGTAACTTTGAAGCTTCTAGCCCTTTAGTTCTGTGTATGCTGAAGCAGGCTTATGGGTTTTAGAGTCAAGTC
Source organism: Erpetoichthys calabaricus (assembly GCF_900747795.2). Lineage (NCBI taxonomy): Eukaryota > Metazoa > Chordata > Cladistia > Polypteriformes > Polypteridae > Erpetoichthys > Erpetoichthys calabaricus. Next base: position 29,251,665 of record NC_041400.2, on the reverse strand, counting down.
CATTGGGGTAAGGCCTAACCCAGGAAGACAAAGGAGGCCTAGCCTGGAAAGTGAAGGCCTCACGCTCTTTTCGCTACAGATTTGATTCCAACAGGTATCACCTAAAGTAGGTCTTTGGTTTTCTTTCTACATCTTGAAAAGTATGTATGCTAGGTTATGGATTTTGTACTTTTTGTTTCAATTTAAATTAAGTTACTAATAGGTACTTCTAATGGAAGATTTGATTTTAACTGTTGTCTAATTATGTTCTTTATTTTTTGGTTTAATATTTGATTTAGATTTTGCTGCAGGAATAAATTTATAACCTTCCCCACAACAGGAATCACATGTGTGATAAACAACAGCCTGCAATTTAAGATCATACAGGTATAGCCTGGATTGTGCACTGATCAGCCAGCCAGAAAGATTTGCAGCCTTATTTTGGAATAAAACAAATGATTCCCACCAGATGGCTTCAAAACCAGCTGTCTTGAAAAATTTAGGCCTTTCCCAAAAAATCATCCCAATTATTTACAGCGGCTATGATTTTATTTGCATATCAGGTTTTTAAGCAGCAGTGAAGAGAATGTAATCTGCTATAAATCACATCCTCTCTAAATAATCTCGGCGAGGGGCCAGATACAATTAAGTTCCGACATTTACTTTTGGCTTTAGTGCATAATGATACAAAGTGCACCTTTAAAATCTCAGATTGCTGCAAAGCGATATAATTAGTGCCAATATTTAGCAATAAATTAGACACTCTATCATCAGCCAGGAAGTCCAATTTAACCTCTGTGCCAGATACCTTTACTTCTGAAAAGCATTTAACTTTAACTGCATGATTATCATAGTTTGGAATTTTAACATTCCATTATAAGGAGTTCCAAATTTGAGCACTTTGTTGTTCACAGCTTCAACAAATGTGCTGCTGCGTGCAGAGGATTTGTGCTGGGGTCAAATTGGTAACCTTAGTGTAAGGGACAAAATTTTGACTTCTTAGACCCCTGTCTCACTGTTGCCGACTCCCACACTTAAAACATTGAGGACTGGAGCTAAAGAAGCCAAATCAGAAATGGCCAAATTGTCTAAACAAACAAAGTTAATCCAACCTCTCTATTGGGTTTCTAACATGGTCCTCTAAAACACATATTTTTCCCACCAACTCTTAATTAACTGTTACACACTGACTACAGTGGAGTTTGGAGCTACAGAAGCTGACTCAGAAATTGCTGAACAATCTGGGTTAACCCAACTTTTGGTTTGCTGCAGCTACAGTATATCAGGTTCCTAACACTGTCCTCCAAAGTGTGAACTTTTCCCACCAACTCTAAATGAACTGCTGATTTTGGCTGCACAATTGCTATAGAGGAGCCTGCATAAACTGAAACCAAATCAGAAATAGCCAAATTATCAAAAAAAAACCCAAGTGATTCCAGTTTTCACTTTGCCTAATCGCTACCAAGTTCTTAGTACGGTCCTCCAAAGCGCATATTTTTCCCATTAACTCTAAATTAACCATAGATTTTAGAAGGTTAAGCTACCTCTACTTCAGGTAATTTTAAACTGTACATACCTCAGCACACACAACTTAAAAATGTGGCCTTGACTGGCAGATAACAGATCAAACTTATTTGTAGTACAGAGTTCATCTTTATCTTTGTGTTCTCAGTAACTTCAGAAATGCTGCACTTGCCAGAGAGTTCAGCTGCTTGGCTATGAGATACTCACATTCAGGTTTTCATTACTGTTTTGTCTTGGTAGAGTAATACAGTATATATTGCTCTACTTTCCCCAATTGTATTATTAATATGTAGCCTTAGAATGCCTGATCTCACAGACTTACCACTGTTTATAAGGTATTATTGTATATAACTTATCCCCACCTTCCCTTCTATATTTATAACCTCAGGCAATTAGATGTAGTAAAAAGACAAGCAGAAGTTAAGTTACACATAAAATAATGTATTACTGATAATATTCATAAATAATAACAAAATGCAAAGTACATTTGAATATTGGCAACCATACAACCTGATTAAATGGTGATATGTAGTTCAGGCGGCATACAGACTTGTAGTTACTTAAACGTCTCTAGTTAAGGCATCACTAGTGCTCAGCTTTCAGCCACATGTCTGTTCAAAATGGCTGCTAAGCTGTGCTCTTCATTGTGTTGTCTTCATCATCACAGGTTAGCAAGAGAGATGCTTCTTTCAGATATTGGTTAGTAAGAGAGAGATACTTCTACATCATCACAGGTTAGCAAGAGAGAGATTGTGAGGTTAAACACATACATTTATAGATGTTCTGTCCAACCCCTAGAGCCAATAGGACATCATGATATTTAAAAGTGTCTGACACAAGCCAATTCCAAACAGCCATACCTCAGACCAATGGGGGAATAGAACATCTTAACACCTGCCCCCAAACCATATGTTAAAGTACACCTTAGCCTACTTGCAGGGGGGGTTGAAATGACTTTAGCAAAGAAACACTTGCCAAACTGGTTTAAGACACATCCCCCAAATCCTGTCGTAAAATTCAAACAGACCTATTCCTAAGGGGGAGGGGGGGTAAACACTAAATTACATTGCTTTGCCTAAATTACAAATAAAGACATACAAAATATTCATCAAGTTATACAGTATGTAAAATCTCACATCACAACAGTTACCAGCTGGGCATTTGACTTCACTCCTCTGGTTTCTTTACCTAGTCAGGCGCTGGCTTTTAGTCCAAATGGATTTTATTTTTTTGTTTTTCAGTTGGCTTTAATTTGTTTTCCACTCCTGGTAAGTTATCAGACATTCTTCTCTACTGTTGTAAAACACTTCATTTGTTCATGTGTGTCTGAGATGCTTCTGCTATCACTCATATCTCTGGCACTGTGCAGCACCAGTATCACGACACTGCCTTTAATTTTGTTGAATGTGAGGTGAACTTATAAAAAGTTCTTTGAAAAAATGGAGTGTTTTAGCAAAGTGAAAAGCTAAGCTTATCTTAATATAGATTTTCTCTGTGATTAGCTTAGTTGAGACTTTCCACCAAAGTGACAAGCAGTCAGGAAACAGGCTCCAAATTCAAAGACACTCCATAAATCATCTGGTGAGTGATCCATCATCTCTTTAGATTACAGTTGCTTCTTTGCCTGATAATCTACACTTGATTGTGCTTTACTTGATTTAAACAGTAAATAATAACAATGACCTTCCACTAGTAAATATGAGTTGCTACCTGAAACTTGTTGCTGATTAATAAATGAAACAGTCAATGGCTAATTTGAATATTTTCTGAAAATGTGAACAATAGACAAATGTAACATTTACAGCATAGGGAAACAGGCCCCAGCTGACAGGTACTGCATCTCTTCAAAGCCAATATAGGCCTTCACAATCGAACCTGGGCATATCCTTGAAACACACAGAAATTTAATTTTCTTCTGCAATTAACTCAGACACAACAGAAAACTAGTTAGAAAATAATACATTGAATAATTTGAATTGACATGTATGTCAAGGGTGATAGTCTTTGCAGGGGTCACAAACTGTACTGGTGGCCGGCTTAGGGAATTAACATATATATATATATATATATATATATATATATATATATATATATAAATATATATCTTTGGCCAATGTGTACTTGATCAATCATGTCATTTTGGTCCTCAGGGAGAAGTGAACAAAGCTTCAAATCACTACTCCATTGAACTGGCACGATTGTATAGAAGAAAGAATTCATCCATTCATCTTCCTCTCCACTTAATCCAATTACAGAGTCATTCTCTATGGCAATTTAAGGACCAACTATGGACAGGCAGCCAGGTCATTGCAGGGCCAACTCACTCACCCACTCATTCTCTCTTATCAGTCCTTCCATCTATTTGGTAACTACTTATCCCGTTCAGATTCCCAAAGAGCAGATGGTGCAAGATTGGAATCAACCCTAGAAGAAGAAAGTGCGATCACATACATACGTAACAAATTTGCCAGTTTAGAGTCAACCTAACCAGAAAACCTCCACACACATGTTGAAAAGTCTCAGTCTACACACAGACAGTAACCAGAGTGGGCTTCAATCCCTGGAATCTGTAACGGAAAGGCAACACTACTCACCACTCTGCCACCAGGGGGCCCAGGAATTAAGTAACTAGAAGAAAAGCAGGGGGAGGACACAGCAGTGTTTCGCTGGAAGTTGGGCATGAGTCAAATGGCTTGGTGTTTGGTGAGCCATACAGTGAATTCAGAAGGTATTCAGACACTTTTATTTTCTGTCCACTTTATTCTGTTGTAGGTTTAATTTTTTAATGGATACATGTGCCATTTTTCCCATCAATCTACACTCAATAACCCATAGTGACCAACTGAAACAAGGTTTGCAGATTTATTAAAAATCAAAAACTGAAATTTCTCCTTCATAAAAGTATTCAGGTCCTTTGTTTTGGTGCATCCTGTTACCTTTAATTCTCCTTGAGATGTGCTTAGAAATTGATTCCAACTGTGATGAACTAAATTGACTGGACATCACTTAGACAGGCACACACCTGTGTATATAAGGTACAACAGTTCTCCCTGCATGTCAGGACCAAAAACAAGCCATGATAATCAAGGAACTCTTTGTAGACATCTACGATCAAATTGTGGTGAGGCACAGATGAGGGTATAAAACCATGTCTAAAACTTTTGAGTGTTCCCAGGACCACAGTGGTCCCAAAATTTGTGAAATGAAATGGAATAAGCTTTGAAGCACTAGGACTGTTCCTATAGTTGGCCGTCTGGTCAAACTTAGTAACTGGGCAAGTTGGGCCTTGGTCGGAAAGGTGACTAAGCACCCAATGGTCAGTCCAACAGAACTTCAGAACCTCTCTACTGAAATGAAAGAACCTGTTAGAAGGACGACTATCTCATCAGCACTCCATCAATCAGGCGTGACTAGACTGGCCACTCTTGAGTAAAAGTCATATGACCACCTACTTGGAGGTTGACAATTGACTTTTAAAGGACACTGAGAGTACGAGGAGAAGATTTTCTGGTCTGATAAGATAAAAATTGAACTCTTTGGGCATAACTCCAAGCATTATGTCTGCTCAAGACCATATGCCATCTCTACAATGAATCAAAGAGGTGATAGCATCATGATATGGGGGTGCCTCTCAGCAGCAGGGACAGGGAGACTGGTCAGAATTGAAGAAAAGATGAATGTAGCCAAACACAGAGATGTCCTTGAAGAACATCTGCTCCAGAGGCCTCAGACTGGGACGACGGTTTACCTTTCAGCATGACAAAAATCTGAGGCATACTGCCAAGACATTGGCTGCAATGTCTTCAGGATCAGTCTATGACTTTTCTTGAGATGCCCAGCCAAAGTCCACACTTAAACCAAGTAGAACATTAGTGGAGACACCTGAAGATGACAGTTTACAAACACTTCCTATCCAGTCTAATGGTGCTTGAGATGATCTGCCAGGAAGAATGGGATGAACTGCCTAAACCCAGGTTTATGAAGCTTGAAGAGACTTTCGATAACAGACTCAAAGCTGGAATTGCTGCTAAAGGGGCGTCTATGAAGTACTAAATTAAGGGTTTGTATATTTAAATGAATGAGAGATTTCAGTTTTTAATTTTTAATAAATTTGCAGATGTTTCTGAAAAATTGTTTACACTTTGGGTTATTGAATATACATTGATGGGCAAAAATGGCAAATGTATCCATTTAAAATTAAATCTACAACACAATAAAGTGTGCAGAAAGTGAAGAGATTTGAATCCTTTCTGAATCTACTGTATGTGCTTAAGAAAAATAACCTGTGATGATAAAGCATCTCTTATGCCACCAAAAAGATGGACGTGTGGGTGAGGCACTGACTTGCTTGGTACACAAAAGTTCTGGAAGAATTCTTTGTCACCTGTAGTTCTCATATAATTTGTTATTCTCAGGATTGGACACAATGGATTCAAATAAAAGACCTTGATTAAAAATTTAAGGATCTCTCCTAAAGCAGTGTTTTTGAAAAGAGGAAACATATTCAATCACTGAAAAGCTTTTCTCTGAGACACAGTACAAGAGGCACCTCGGGGGGAAAGCCCAGAATGAGATCTAGGCACTTGTATGCAGTTGGGCAAATTATTTATTAAGAAGTAGAGCAACTCCTGTTAGAAGAAAGAAAGAAAATGTTGTGAGCTTGCAGAAGACAGAGAATAGAAGATCAGTCAGGGAAAAATGGCTTTAAAATACAGCAGAGCAGACAAAAGCACCCAGGCGAGCAGAGGAAGAGACACTGCTGGCTGTTTATACTCCTCATGTCAGTGCTGACTTTAAAACAGTCACAAGAGAACTACGGCCAGATTATAAAGATGGAAATAGGGATTTGTAAAGGAAAAACTCCAAAGCTAGAGGGCTGAATGTGGCTCTGCAGGGACATGGTTCAAATCCCACGACTGCCTGCCTGTGTGCTTCATAAAGATGTCCAGTCATGTGGCCTCCTTCTGAAAAAAATGACTGCCATGAGATGTGATCAAAAAGATTACAAAAATCTTAAGAGCGTGTATTCTTTAATCATTCTACTTATGTCTTGTGCAGTGTTTGCCTGGTTTGTAGCTGGTGTGAAATATGCTTACTCATATACCTTGTTGTTAAATTCTGAAAAAAATGGTGGACACTGACATATATCTCACTGATAATGGTAAGCATCCTTATTTAATATAGTGCTTTTTCATATCGAATATTATCCCAGCTCCACCAGTAAATAGTGATCACATAGTTGAGAAAATAGTCTTAGCAAAATGCTAACCATGAAGTACTTCTTCACACAAAACATTGCAGAAATCTTGAGGAAGCTAACATATCACATGGCAACTTAAAAATATAAAAAATAATAGTTTGGTATGAGATATTGGCACAACTCAGCAATTAACTAAAAAAATAAGCAAGCAACTAAATGGTCTCCTCCATTTGTAAAAATGTCTTATGTTTCACCCAATAGCTCCAGTGACCAGGGTGAAATTCCTGCCTCACTCATCATCTGACTGGAATTTTCACCCTCTCGCTGTCTGCATGGGATTTCTCCAATTAGTGAATGTGTCCTGTAGTGGAATAACATCGATTCCAGGCCAAATGTGTTAATTTAAGGAATGAAAAGCTGATTGAATAACAGGGCCACTTTCCAACTGAATATTCCTCCTTTGCTCATTTTTATTGGACAACTCACAGCCATTAGTTGACTTCCATCTTCTTCCTTGGGCAGACTCTAGCGAGATTCTAAATTTGGACAGAACTGTGTACAGTAGGGTGCGCTGAGCTATGATTTTGACACCCCATTAAAGAAGGCTAAAGACTAGATAATGCCTGACCAGTGTTTTTTTCTGTAGTGACCTCATATCAGCAGAGTCTGTTTCCAAGCTAGCAGTAAGGATCCCAATCTAAATACATTTACTGATAAGTGTGGACAACCTTGAGCAGGTTAGGCTGTTTGAATTCCATGTTTTACCTCAGGAGTTCCCAGCATGACTGTCTACTTGTCACTCACCTGTTTGTATTGCAGGTGCTAGAAAATCTCATCAAACAGATTTCAGAGGTGGAATCCCTATAAATACTCATCTCCAACTATCAGAGGGCAATCAGAACTGGATCTCTAGAGGAAAGTCAGGATAATTGCATCCATTGATTGTGTGCTTCTCTCTGCCCGACAACCTGGAGTTGCAATTCCATATCAAATGCAGTGTGCATTTAGCTTAATGGAAGCATTTCCTTTTTTCTGTCATAATTTAATGTAATCACAAGGTAAAAATGATGACACACGCATGCACATACACACTGAAATACAGTGTATATGTTATAATGGATTGATAGGTGTCCCATCCCAGGAAGGACCCCATTCCGGGAAGCCAGTATAATGGATGGTTGGGAAGAGAGCTGTGACATCCCCAGCTGTGGCCAGGAGGTCAGAATAATGGATGGGTAACTGGAATGAAGAGGAATCCTAGTCAGGATGGTTAGCAGTCCCATTCCCATTCGGGAGGCTAGAAGAAATGAGAGACAGTGGGAGGCTGCTTCTCATACTCTGATTGGAACCCCATATATTAGGTAGCCATATATTTTATGGCAAGCCCCTGTATGGACACCCACAGGGCAGCATAGGAGTTGTGGTTCACTAGAACTACCCTGTTTGGTTATGTGGGGGCAGCCGGGGGAGCTGTCAGGGGACAAATGTTTAGATTCTAGAATGGTTCTGCCTCACCCAGAAGTGCTTCCTGGAGACAATTATTTTGGCTCTGGAAGTACTCCTGGGTAGGATTTAAAAGAGAGCCCTCCACTTTACAAGGGGGATTGGAGCCAGGAAAGGCGCAGGACAAAACTTCTCTGAGAAGAGAGGAGGATAGAGAAATAGAAAGATTTTGAAGGAGAAGTGTGCAGATCACGAGAACAACAACAATAACATTTATTTTTATAGCACATTTTCATACAAAAAGTAGCTCAAAGTGCTTTACATAATGAAGAAAAGAAAAATAAAAGACAAAATACAAAATTAAAATAAGACAACATTAGTTAACATAGAAAGGAGTAAGGTCCGATGGCCAGGGTGGACAGAAAAAACAAAAAAAAAACTCCAGACGGCTGGAGAAAAAAATAAAATCTGCAGGGGTTCCAGGCCACGAGACCACCCAGTCCCCTCTGGGCATTCTACCTAACATAAATGAAATAATCCTCTTTGTAGTTAGGGTTCTCACGGAGTTACTTGATGGTGATGGTCATACAGACTTCTGGCTTTTAATCCATCCATTATTTTTGGAACATCATGGTGCTTTGGGTAGATGACACCGGAAAAGGAAACAGAAGAGAGAGCAGGGGTTAATACAGATTTTGAATGAATAGTTATTATAATGAATTGGATATACAGAGTATCAGGATTAAATTACAGTGAAGTTATGAGAAGGCCATGTTAAAATAATGTGTTTTCAGCAGTTTTTTAAAGTGCTCCACTGTATTAGCCTGGCGAATTCCTACTGGCAGGCTATTCCAGATTTTAGGTGCATAACAGCAGAAGGCCGCCTCACCACTTCTTTTAAGTTTTGCTCTTGGAATTCTAAGGAGACACTCAGTTGAGGATCTGAGGCTGCGATTTGGAATATAAGACGTCAGACATTCCGATATATAAGATGGAGCGAGATTATTTAAGGCTTTATAAACCATAAGCAGAATTTTAAAGTCAATCCTGAATGACACAGGTAACCAGTGTAGTGACATCAAAACTGGAGAAATGTGTTCGGATTTTCTTTTCCTGGTAAGGATTCTAGCAGCTGCATTCTGCACTAGTTGCAAACGATTTATGTCTTTTTTGGGTAGTCCTGAGAAGAGTGCGTTACAGTAATCTAGCCGACTGAAAACAAACGCATGAACTAATTTCTCTGCATCTTTCGATGATATAAGAGGTCTAACTTTTGCTATGTTTCTTAGGTGAAAAAATGCTGTCCTAGTGATCTGATTAATATGCGATTTAAAACTCCGATTTCAGTCAACGGTTACCCCTAAGCTTTTTACCTCCTTTTTGACTTTTAATCCTAATGCATCAAGTTTATTTCTAATAGCCTCATTGTATCCATTATTGCCAATCACTAAGATTTCGGTTTTCTCTTTATTTAATTTGAGAAAGTTACTATTCATCCATTCTGAGATACATTGTTAGACATTGTGTTAGTGAATCTAGAGAATGGGGGTTATCAGGTGCTATTGATAAATACAGTTGTGTGTCATCAGCATAGCTGTGGTAGCTCACGTTGTGCCCTGAGATAATCTGACCTAATGGAAGCATGTAGATTGAGAAGAGCAGCGGACCCAGGATAGAGCCTTGTGGAACACCATATAGAATATCATGTGTCTTTGAATTATATTTACCACAACTAACAAAGAATTTTCTCCCTGCCAGGTAGGATTCAAACCAATTTAAGACACTGCCAGAGAGGCCCACCCGCTGACTAAGGCGATTCTTAAGAATATTATGATCAATGGTGTCAAATGCGGCACTCAGATCTAAGAGGATGAGAACAGATAAATGGCCTCTGTCTGCATTTACCTGCAAGTCATTTACTACTTTAACGAGTGCAGTTTCTGTGCTGTGATTTGTTCTAAAACCTGACTGAAATTTATCAAGAATAGCAGGTTTATTGAGGTGCTCATTTAACTGTATAATGACTGCCTTCTCTAGAATTTTACTTAAGAAAGGCAGGTTAGAGATGGGTCTAAAATTTTCAAGAGCAGAGGAGTCGAGATTATTGTTCTTAAGTAGGGGTTTAACTACAGCAGTCTTAAGACAGTCTGGGAAGACCCCCGTATCTAATGACGAATTTACTATGTCAAGAACATTATCAATTAGCACACCCGATACTTCTTTGAAAAAATTTGTTGGTATTGGGTCAAGGGCACAGGTGGAGGGTTTCATTTGAGAAATTATTTTATGTAAATCAGGTAAATCTATCCTAGTGAAAGAATTTAATTTGTTTATTACTGAATACTGGGGTTTAGGAGGACCCTTAGTGTTGGGGAGATATACTATGTTATTTCTAATATCATTATTTTTTTAAAGAAAAGAAAGAACTTGTACAAAGGTAATTTTGTGAAATAAGTTCATTTGAACTCAGGACTGTCTCTGTGCAGTTGTGCCTGGGATTTATGGCTCTGTGATGCCACCTAGTGGCCACTATCTCTCTTTCTATCTCCCCATATATAGGTTTGTCCAAGGGATTGTCCAACTCCCCTTGGCCCTGCTCAGGATTAAGTAGGCTTAGAAAAAGGAATGGTATGATATTTATACTGTAGCTTTATATACTGTATATGTAGTGTCCTACTAGTTGCATGTAATAGGAAACTTATTAGCCTCAGTGACACAACATTATTTTTTTTATTGAAAAAAGCAGGAACAGAGAGAAATACAATAGGTGCTCTTTACTACAAATCAAGGTATACTGTTAGTTCTCCAATGATATTCTTTCTTTTCTGGGAGGAGGGAGAGAGAGAGGAAAGATTAAAAAGAGGATTATGGCATGGAGGCACAGAGGTGGTGTAGAGTGTTAAATAAGGGTGTAAGAAAAAGAGAGAAAGAAAAGGATACGGTGTAAAGAAAGCTTTTACCAAGGCAGAGAGAGAGAGAGAGAGAGAGAGAGGTTTAGTTAAAAAAGACAATAAAGTATATATATTTTTTTGTTTGTGTTAATGTTAAATGTGAGGAGGCATTGAGTGGGTTTGGCTCACTTGAACATGGATGAAAAGGGAGCTCGGCTTTGGGGAAAAAGTGTAGGATGGACAAAATGTGGGATTCCTGCCTTCTTGGAATTTGTTAGCTAAAAGAAATGCGGGGATGCAAATTTATCCTGCATCAAGACTAAGATACCAGCAGTTCCAAGGTGGAGCTGCAAGATTCCTGTCTTTCATCGCAGATGTTAAAATGGAGTGCAACGAAAGTTCCAGAAGGACGCTGTGAGTAACGTGTAGATTTGTGTACTTCATATATTTTTTTATTTTTATTGATTTCTAGGTGGGAACACTGACTGTGATGTTAAACTGTGATGATATCTCTTGAGTGGTGTGTTTAAATGTGGTTTATTTCTTTTTTATCCATGATTGTGTGGAGTACTTACGTACTGGTTGCATACAAATAAGTGAATAAGTGTATATGTATATATGAGCATAAAAGGAAATAGATACATTGTCTAATTAGACTAAACATCTAATTTGATTGGAGTGTATTTAATGTGGATCTCTGACCTAAATAACTTCCCAGTTTTAATGGTGGAAGGGCTACACATTTATATATATAGATACATATGCAGTATACACACACACACATATATATATATATATATTACACATACACACACACATTATATATATATATATATATATATACAGTTAGGTCCATAAATATTTGGACAGAGACAACTTTTTTCTAATTTTAGTTCTGTACATTACCACAATGAATTTTAAATAAAACAACTCAGATGCATAAAATGACAGCGACAGCATCTGAGATTAAGAACAATATATATCTTATCTAAACCTGTTTATCCAGAATAGGATCACAGGAAACCTGTTTGGATGTAAGGCAGAAAAAATCCCTGGTATGCAATATGTATGATATGCCTGATGTTAAGCACAAAAAGAATATGATGATTTCAACTATCTATTTGATTGAGAGAGAAACATTGAAAAAAGGGGAACAAATATTTTACTTATTTTATCATTAATTAATATTAATGATATAATTTTGATATTATTTTCACAATATTGTATCAGGTACTTTGAGTTGTGAATATGAACTAAAAAAAGATAAATATAGAATAAATACTAAAACACATTAGTATGTTTAGTTTTTCATCAATTCACACACTCCCTTTGCCTACCTACCTTTGTTTGTATCGCTTCATTGTTAAACAATGTTTTTAAAGCAAAGTGATTGGTCAGTAACAATATGCTGATCTTGTATGATGACCTAATTAGTCTCTCGATCAGTGTCGTTTTATTTTCAAATATCGTGAATGGTCTCCCCTTGACTTTCTCGTATACTCAGATATGGGGATGGATATTTGAGAAGTAAACCGCAAGTCAATGATTATATTTTTATATTATGTACATCAAAGAACCATCAACATCAAATCAAATCTAATTAATAATCCATCCATCCATTATCCAACCCGCTATATCCTAACTACAGGGTCACGGGGGTCTGCTGGAGCCAATCCCAGCCAACACAGGGTGCAAGGCAGGAAACAAACCCCGGGCAGGGCGCCAGCCCACCGCAGCTAATTAATAATATATTGAACAATTATTATAAAAGTAAAGTTGAATAAATTGGACCCTGCAGCTGAATGAATAAAAAAAAAATCAAGTATGTGTTCAGTAACCTACCACTTCCAATTGATGGATTTGGCCCAAAAGTTAATACAGGTCTACAATTTTGTTGCAACAACCACATGCTGAATTTCATCCATCTATCTCGTTGCATTTTTGAGTTATCGTGTTTACACACACACACGCGCGCGCACACTTACACACACACACAGATAATTTCAAAACATGGTATTTTTGGACTCAGGGAGGTCTATAACATCAAGATTAATTAAAATCTTGAGGTCGAATTTTTTCATGATTACTATACTAAAATAAAGTAAAGGAAGTATATACTAAAGTAAAAACAATTTCTCCTGTGTGAAGTGACAGGTGAATTATTGTCAACAAAAAGCAGTCACCTGAGAAAAAAAAACAAAACGTTACTCGTGATTTTTCTGTCCATATGGTAAAGGTTTTGTTGACCAGCACATTCGGATATCAGCCGTTTAAATTACATTTTTGTATACAATAAAAGCAAAGAAAGGTGGCATGTAAATCGCTTTCTATTTTACATGCTTTTTGTGCCCACATTCAGCTTGTTGTGTCACCACAAATGCTGTGTGAACACCTGCCCTCCGTCACCAACTGCCGTTCACTGGATGAAAATGTGTGGGCGACTCATTGTGGATGAGTTTCTGTTTTACAGTTAAAACTTATAAGGGTTAAAGACTAACGGCAAGAATATTCATTCAAAAACAAAAACTAAAAATATTTTAGTAAATTATTATTTTATTTCAGTGAGTCTTTCCAGCTACTTTAATACTTTTGTTTAGTTTTAGTTTTTCATTTCGGTTTTGTCAATTATTTTATTTTAGTTTACGAAAATGTTTTTTTAATAATAATTTCAGTTTTGACTTTAGTTTTCGTTAACTATAATAACCGTGATGTTAAGTTATGAATGTGGACAGATTAAAACAGAAGCTGCTTATATATCTTCTCTTTATCACAGAACACAAGAAAGGCCAGGCTGATTATACTATATGAGGTAGGTCTTGCCTCCAGAACACTTTTGGGCGTATTTTATGGATTTTGTCCTGTTGTTCACAAAAATCACCTTTACATTTTCCTATCCCATGTGAATTTTTTGGAATCACCTATTTTTTTGATTTCCTCTTGTATTATAAATATACATGTACAGTACAACATCTACAACTGGAACATCATGATGATCTAAAAGAAGTAACCCTGCTACTATAAATGCAGCTCAAATATACCAAATACTGTGAATGTGACAGCTGTGCTGAAGAGTCTAATTACATTAAAAAAACTGACCACTCCGGGGAAGAGGTGAAGTATATAAACCACTTATCAACCCAATAAAGATATTTTGCCTCCTCTTCATACAAAATTTGGACTGATGAGAAATTTTGTGAAATCGATGAAGAAGGAAGGTCAAGGATTTTGATATCTCAGACATGTTTCCAAGAATAACTGATGGAAGTCATTTTTATTGGTCTGCAAATGAGACATGTTATCAATGACAATTGATTTGAAGATCTGCAAGTGAGGCCTGTGGAAATTGCATGGAAAACATTCAAGGATGTTGCTGAGATATTTCTTGGCAACTACAGAGCACCAAACTAGAACCAACTGGTTGGCAACACGCTTCAACTATACAAGACCATGAAATGCAACATGTCGCTAAAGACTCATTTTCTGTACTCACACTTGGACTTCTTCCCTGCTAATCTTGGTGCAGTCAGTGATGAACATGGTGAAAGGTTTCACCAGGACACTGCAATGATAGAAAAGCAGTATATCAGGGGAAGCGATAAACCAAGGCTATTTTTTGGACATTGAAATGAGAAGCAGCAAATTCCGAGTATAAATAAAAATCAATAGCAAAGTAATGCAATGTGTCAGCATCATTAAGAGTTTAAACACTCTAAATTCAGTAAAAGTTAAAATCATTGTTTATCCAGATCCCAACGTGATCCAGTCAGTCTGAAATTATAATCTGCCATTACAGAGAGAGCATGAGTGAGTGGGAGAGTGAGAAGGAGCCCCTTCTCCTATTCCTCGGGCACTTTTTCTTTCTCTCTGTCTTTAGCAACACAATACTCACCCTTCAATTCTTTGGTTCAAATCCTATGTGTACTTGCATGGCCACTCCTTCTCTAGGGTGTTTTGGTCACAAAGTTAATTGGTGATTCTAAGATTGTGCAATCAATGATTAACACATGCAAGTAAGAATTCACTGCACTCGGTACATCATTGACCCAATGACTGAAATGGCATTTGGTTGATTCCTAAAATGTTTATTGCAGAAAGACCACACCTTCTTGTGACCCCAAAATGGAGTAAGTGAGACTGGAAAGAGTATGGAAGGATAGACATTTACCTTGTCTTGCCCTTGGCACTTGTGATACATGTAACAATGGTTGCCTGTGTCTTGCTGAAAACCCCTCTAGGCCATTTGAGATGTTGCTGCCCCTGTAAAGCTTTATGTGTTTATTGAAATTAATTTATATCCCCCTACAAATCCCAGCACTGCTCTGCATATGACTCTTTGTACCTAGAGCTGTCTACCTTTGCCAGATGCAATTGCAAATCCATTCTGATATATGAGCCTCAACTGGTACTTACCTCAGTTTAATCACTGGCGTCTCAAGAGAGATTGTATTGAAAGTCTTTCGGAAATCAAAGGAAATTATCTCATTAACCTTCTCACATCAACGGCTCTGGCAACATTGCACAGCAGCTACTGTAAATTTGCCAGGAGCAACCATGATTAAACTGACAAAGGATACCCCAGCGCCACTTGCACGTAGACCAACCTCCTCTGCTTTGTTTTATTTAGCAGCCGTTCTCTAATACAGAACATGAAGGATTTAATACCTATAAAAATATTCACCCAGTTGGAAGTTTTCACATTTTATTTTTATATAACATTGAATCTATCTATCTATCCCAGTGGATTTACTTTGGTTTTTCTGACACTGATCAAAACAAAAACTCTTTAAAGTCAAGGTGATAACAGATCTCTGTAATGTGGTCTAAATTCATTACAAATATAAAACACAAAAGAATCGATCTCATAAGTATTTACCTCTTCAAGTGTCCATGCAGTAGATGCACCTGTGGCAGCCATGAGATCTTTCAGTCTGGGTGCACAGGTCTCTCTCTTTCTATCAGCTTTGCACATCTGACAGGCACAATGACACTTCTTCTCCATTCTTTTTGAACAAACTGCACAAGCTCTGTCACTTCTGCATGTGGATAGTGAACCATTATCAAGTCCAGCTACAAATTCTCAATTGGATTGAGATCTAAATTTTTACTTGGCAACTCCAGGACATTACTGTTGTGATTTTAAGCCATTCTTGTGTAGCTTTGGCTTAATGCTTGAGGTCGTTGTGCTGAAAAACCCATTTTCTCCCAAGGCACATGTTTCTTGTAGACTGCATCAGGTTTTCCTACTTAATTTTTCCTCTACCTTCACAAGCCTTCTAGAGCCTGCTGCAGAGAGGCATCTCCACAAAATGATGCTGCCATCACCATGCTTCACAGTATGGATGGTGTGTTTTTAACAATGTGCAGTGTTTAGCTTAAACCAAACACGATGATTAGACTGATGTCAAAAAACCAAGCAACATTTTGCTCTCATCAGACCATATAACCCTCTAGCTGACTTCTGAGTCTCCCATTTACCATCTAGTAAACTCTCTGGGCATTTTTTAAAACCTGAGACTGGTGAAGGACACGGGCAGATGTTATATGCACCGTCTCCCCAGTCCCAGCCTCTGTAGCTTGTAACTTGTAAGTCTCTTGGTGTCTTCCCTCATTTATTTTCTTACTGTACAATCACTCAGTTTTTGCTGATGCCCTGCCCTAGGCTGATTTACAGTTGTGACGTACTCTTTCCATTTCTTAATGATTGATCCTACTGGACTCCAAGGATATTCATTGACTTGGATATATTCTTGTGTTTATCCTCTGACTTCTGCTTTTCAATCACCTTTTCACTGAGTTGTTTGGTGTGTTTGTTTTGTCTTCATTGTGTAGGTTAGGCCACATTACTTTCTCACCAGAAGCTGAACCTTCCTGATAAAGTGCATTTGTACAACAGTCAACTGAAATCACAGACAGGTAATCTCCACTGAAGTAATTACGCCCATCTAATTGTGTCCGTCTATCAATCCATTTGAATAACCCACTTTATCCTGAGAATGGTCATGAGGAAGCTGGAGCCTATTGAACTGATTCTGTGTCTTCTAAAGGCAATCGGCTGCACTAGTGATACTTTAGGTGTGAATACTCATGCAATTAATTATTTGTGTTTTAAAGTTGTAGTTAAATTAGACCACTTTACAGAGATCTGTTTTCACATTGACAGTAAATAATCTTTTTCTGTTAATCAATGTCAAAAAACCCAAATGAAATCAACTGTGATTCAATGTTGTATAACAATTAAATGCAAAAACATGCAAGGGTGTGAATATTTTTTATAGGCATTGTATACACAAACCAGAATGTGGATAATAAAAACTTGAAATAATCACATCAAGTGTGAGGGGGTACTTGGCTGGCAAATGGGAAAGCCATCTCACTGGATAGGCAGTGGATCAAGACCTGTAAAGGAAAGCCCAGAAAGACAGCAAGTTTGTTGCTTTTTCTATTTATTTGGTGCTTTGGTGCTCTCACTTTGTTCGTCACTCCGTTGAGCATTTGTGTTTAATAAAGACATCACTAATATGTGCCTTTTGGCCTTGATGTTATTCTGAATGCAGACGGCTGCCATGAATGCACCACTTCTATTCTACCAGATCTCATCACATGCAATGGCTTAGTGATCAACCAGAAGGGATGACTCTATGTGTTTCTACACTGCTTAAACACTTTTTGCTTATTAACCTTTCTTTGTTTTGTGTAGCACATTTCACAGAATGTAACATTACCAACAAAGAAGGCCAAAATTGTACTAAATCATTCAATAATTATGGGGAACGGAGATATGATGAGCTCAGAAATGAACTAATAATACTCAGCAGTAGATTGACAGTGTGAGATGGTACTACAGTAGACCATGAATAAATCAATCAACAATCAGTCATTCAATCAGACAATCGCCTATTGATCTGTTCATTTTATAATTTGCTTATGCAGGTTGGAGTAGCAGGGGATCAATGCCTATCCCACAACATTGGGCGTAAAGTGGGAACCATCTCAGAATTAATTAATCAAGGTTTATTTTATATAGCACTCTTCACTTTTTAAACAAAAGAATAACCTACAATTATACAGTAAGTACAGGAGATATGGCCAGAAAGTATAAATATAATAATAATAATCAAGCTAAGCAAGGATAAGTTCACATGAGCAGTTAAAAACCAAAATGCTGCCAAAGCAAAATATTCTCTCCAGAAAGAAGCTCAAAAGATAAAAAAAAATACCTGATTGAAGCTCAGAAGCAAGCTCTGGACATCAAAACACAATAGCATTGAGAAATAGAAAATAGAACTGGTCAAGAGCAAATGATTAATTGGACAGTTCTAGCAAGACTGGGAAAGACCATGTGTTGATGGAGAAGCATATGTGTGATGGCTAAGCAGGTCTGGTCTTAAAGGAAAGGCAGGGAGCTCATGACCACCAGACTTAACACCAGATACCACCAGAGGAATACCTTTAAACGTCTAATAGACAGTAAATGTGGATTATGCAGAAAGGCAGAAGAGCACAAGAGTCATATTGTGGCAGGTGATACAACACTTGCACTGTGTGAATATACATACAGACCTGGAAAGCGAGATCAGCAGGATGTGGAACTGTAAGGGTTGTGCCAGTTATAGTAGGAGCATTAGGTACAATGAAGAAAGGATTTGATGAGAACCTAAAGACGCTCCCAGGCCATCCATCAGCTAATGAAGTGCAGAAGATTGCACTTAGGGGCACACACACACATCCTTCTTAAGGTGCTTAGTTAAATCGCTTTGTTTTCTTGTTGAAACATGGACTTACCAGCAAACTGCCCAAAGGCAAGAAGAAATAAAAGTCAAACATATTAATAAATAATAATAATAATAATTTCTGTTTATACGTTTTTCAAACCCATGTTTGCTTTACACAATATTAGAAAATATAAGAAAATAAAAATAAACAATAATAACAAAATAGAACAAACAAACAGAAAAAAACTAACAAAATAGTCAGATATTACAAGAGTTAAAAATCTGAGGCTAATAATAAAATAATTAAAAAATAAATGAAAACGAGGAACACTGAGGCTGTAGAGGTGATTGCTATATGACTGCTGAGGTGGCTTCAGGACTAGACTTCTGCTACAAAGAGTAGCATACATGAAACTAAATCAATGTCATGTGGAGGACAAGTAACATGATTCTTTGGATTTAGTAGTAGCTACCTAACAGAAAGTACAATAGTCTATGATCAGTGCACACTGGATGCCTGGTGATGCTTTTGGTCAGGGACAGCTAATATGCAGGTCACTATGTCCAACCTTGGCACTCCAGTGGTAGAGTAGAATCTGTAAAACAATTTGATTTTGTGAGACCAACTGCAATGTTCAACAATGACTGATGACCAGCCTTTTTGGAGTTTATTAGATGTATGGACCCTGACATTTTAAAAGTCCCCAGTAGGAACCTCTGTAGTTCTGTGTATTATATATACAACTGTATTGCTTGTGGTGTGATTCCTTTATACATTAGTTACAAAATCTTTATACATACAACCAATTTTAATCATTAGTATAATGGGTCACACATGAATGCTTGGGTGCTACCTTCAAGGCACTAAAAAGGTAAGTAATACTACCCCAAACCATTAAATATTTCCCCTTCTTCTTCCATATCCACAGAACAAAGGACCAATCATGTCACTTCTGCTTTCACCTACTCCAGAACCCACCCCTTCCAGCCTTCCATCATAAAATGAACCAATCCACCAGAAGGCCAGGTTCATTTTGGACTAGAAAACTGTCAAGTGCACTAGGATTTTTCTTCTTTTAATTCCTATAGCTGTGGCTGTGATTTCACACCTTTATGTGCTGCTTATTGACCTGTTTTTGCCAACCATCAACAAATCTGTTGTCATTTGACAGCCCAGCTCTTGGAGTTGTTGAACCACTGTCTTTGTATTTTACAAATGTTAGGAAGAGAAAAAAAGATGGAAAGCAGTTCAGTTGGACACACGATTTGTGGAAAAAGGTGAACTCAAACAAAACGCATGGTTTATTGAGTCATCACACCTGCAGATATCCAGAAGGTAAGAACACGGGTAGAAAGTCTAAGCAAATCCAAGATGCTTTTTAAAGAGATAGGTCTTCTAGAGACAACTCAATATCAGCAGATTAGGAGAGGTTGGGATAGTCATGGGAAGCTTCAAGAGCTTGGAAGTCTGAACCAATAAACATTGTCTAGTTTTACGAGTAGTACACCTAGAGAGAGATGAGACAGTCAGCAGGCATCTCAAAGCATAATGGAGACATCTTGTAACAATCTATGGAGGGAATGGAGACAAAAACTATGGACAACTAGTACAGGAGTAATCAATGCCAAAATTAATAACCATGGACTTTCGGAATGGAGACATGTACATTTGGCAGGAAGATCAAAAAGGTCCTTTGTTGGCTGATGGTGCTATTGAAACAAAAACCCAGAAAGAAGATCCCCGAATGAGATGTGAAGGAGCATAGATGGTAAGGAATGGCAATACTAGATTGATGGGTTCAAACCTTGGCCTGGTCACATTCTCCACAAACCAAACAGATTTGGTTTATTAGTAACTCTAAATTGTCCTACTATGAGAGAACGTGGTCTATGACACACTTCCCAAAGCTGCTGGTATACACACATCCATAGTAGTTTATGGAAAGCCATTTTAGAATCAACAGTTCACTCAAACTGCATTGGGAAAAGAAAAGAGTCATGGGGAGAAAATGTAAATTCCATAAAGACAGTGACTAGGCCAGTTTGAACCCAGGTCTTTGGATTCTGTAAGATGCAGATCTAGGCACTTTGAAAAACATTCAGTATGTTTCAAATATTCTTTGAAGGGAGAATGTTCGGGATAATGAGGGAATGAGACATTTGGAAATGTACAGGGATTAATAAAAGCACTGTATTGAGATTCATTTCCCCACACAAATTGCTAGATATTAAATTCTAAATAGCGTGGAGCAGCTTTGGGATTATAAATCAGACACCAACATCAATGTGACAGTAATGAAAGTAATGAATGGGCATTTAGTAGTCAGAAATGATAGCTGGAGACTTCTGCTGTTGCAGATAGACCAAACCATTGCTTTTTAATTCAGAGCTCTTTAATGTCCCCTTACACATGTCATGAAGACCCCAAAGGTTGTGTGTAATCATGTAAATATGGAATACATTTTACAGTGACTTGGCTACATGCATTTCACGCTTTTGTGAGCTGAAAATCCAGACCCTTGCTCAAATAGAACTTTCTTAATGTCATCTTTCAAGACCAGTTGTTATTGTTCATTTTTAGTTTCCATATCTTATTTTTCTGCCTTTCTGGCTAGAAAATGTGACTAGCATACCTGGTGAAATGCATGGTCTATCATATTTTGCTGCCATTTACTATAAGATACTAATTAGTTGTGTTAATGAATTAAAGGATTCGAAGGATGAGAACTACTTGTCTTTAAACACAGACAAAGCAGAGATGCTACTTGTTGGAGGGAATGATGCTGATTGCAACAATATATTGTCTTTATTTAACTCAGCTGAAATCACCATTAATTTTACTGAATCAGCCTGCAATCTAGGCATTATCTTTGACTCTAAATGTCATTTAATGTCATGTGTGCACATTAAAAATTGGCCAAAACATGTTTCTTCTATCTTAAAAATGTTGGGAAATTAAGGTGTTTTCTAAATATCTGTATACAGGATACTGAGAAATTAATTCATGTATTTATTTCTAGTAGAATTGACTACTGCAATGTGGTGTTCACTTGTTCTTCAAATTGTTCATTATACAGCTTCCAGTTAATCCAAAATGCTGCTACAAGAATAATTACAAGAACAAGTAAATACGAACACATACTGTAACTCCAGTTCTTATATCCTTGCACTGGCTCCTGGTAAAGTTTAGGGCAGATTTCAAAATCCTACTTTTAACATATAAAGCCTTTAAATGGCCAAGGTCTGGTTTACTTATCTGAACTTACCATTACTTAAAATACCAGAGTGCACACTAAGACTTCAAGTTGCCGGTCTGCTTATGATTCCAAGGATTAATAAAATAACAGCGGGAGGTCGAGCTTTTAGTTACAGGGCCCCTAAACTGTGGAATGGTCTGTCTGCTACTGTAAGAGATGCCCCTTCAGTCTCAGCTTTCAAATCTCAGCTGAAGACTCACTACTTCAGTTTAGCATATCTTGACTAGAGCTGCTGATTAACTGTACATACTGCATCTCTGTTGTTAGTCATTAACACTAAAACACAAGTAATAATGATAGTTACAATTTGTTACTAACCCTTACCTATTCTGTTTCTCTTCTCTGTACTCAAAAGTGGCACTCGGTGTCACTGCCCTACTGCCAAGTTGTCTGCCTGCCTAAGGAAAAATAATCTCAGACAAAGGAGCACTAGAATCGTTGGGTACAACCATCATATTGGTTGGCCCACCACTGACTCAGCTATGGGGAGGCAGATTGATGGCCGCGGTCTCCAAGACTCTGAACAAATCTGAGTCGTATTATGGGATATCATCTACTCATGCATTTTGCTCTGAACTTGTAATATTACCCCTTTTATTGATACCCACTGCAAACCCAATCTACCTGGAAAGGGGGCTCTCTTCAAATTTCCTTTCCTGAGATTTCTTCCATTTTTTTCCCAGCAAGGGTATTTTTGATAGTTTTTTCTTGTCTTTTTATAGAGCCAAGGCTGGGGGGGTGGGGGGTTGTCAAAAGATAGGACCTGTTAAATCCCATTGCAGAACTCCTTGTGTGATATTGGCCCATACAAAAATAAATTGTATATGTATATGTATACCCTGTATGTTGTGGAAGATCAGCCCGGACACAGACAGATACCAAGACACACAAGTCCCAAAAGCACACTCTTTTCATTTCTTTTTTTTCTTTTACAGCACAACACAGTGCAGAAATCACCCACACTAGTTCAGTCATTTTCTTCTTCTTCTTTACTGTCACCTCCTCTCCTCTCCCGCAAGCTCTGTCCTCCACCTCCCAACTCTGGCTCCTTGAATGGAGTGAGACAGCCTCTTTTATATTGCACCCGGAAGCGCTCCTGGTTGACGATCTTCCAGCAGCACTTTCTGGTGTGGCAGACGTGCTCCAGTCCAGGGTTCAGGAATTGTCCAGGCGCCCCCTGGGGGTGGCCACAGGCCTCCACAGGGTTGAGCTTCTAAGCTCCAAGCCTGTGATCCCAATGCAATCCAGGGGGGCTGCCTTTTCATGTTCCAGGGAAGGTATTGGTTTCCCCTAGTCCTTCCATAAAGGCATCCCAGCGAGGCAAGGGTCCCAGCCATCCGCCACAATGTATATGTATACGTAGACAAAAAACTGAACAGAGATATACATTAAAATGAAGGAAAGGCCTTATTGAAAAGTAACAGAGCTAAAAGTGTGATTGAAATTATGCATTGTAGACATTAATGAACTATGACCATCTTTTCAAATTTTATATACAGTACTAGCCTGGGGTGGAATAAAGTGGAGGTCTGGTCACTAAGTAAAATTCCTCATGAAGAAACTTCAAAACGAAACTAAGATTGTGGTCTTTCATCATACAAACAGGGAATCTATACAAAAGTTTCCGAAGATAGCTTCAATAGTAAGGACAAACACACATCCAGCTTTATATATTAGAAAATTTACATAAACTTGAAAGAAGAAGACGAAGAAGAAGAAGAAGGAGAAGGAGAAGAAGCCACTGCATTTATATATTGGTTTTCAAGACACTTAAAGCACCTTACATCTAGAGGGGTAGCCACTTCAACCACTGCCAATGTGTCACATTCACCTGGATGATGTGACTACAGCCATTTTGTGCCAGTGAGCGCACCACACATTAGTTATTAGATGGTAAAGGAGTGAGAGGGATGGTTAGCAAGTTAGAGACGGGAGATGATAGGGAGGCCAGAATGACCACGTGCCTCATGTATAAAGCCGTGCATAGAATTCACACTAAATCATGGCGTACGGACAAAAACAGAAATGTGTGTACGCACAAAAAAAATCCAGATGCATAAAACTGCGTATTCCAAGTTCCCCTTTATAAATCCCTGTGAACATGAAATTTAATGCACGTGCACGCACCTACAGCCTCACCTCAACTCCTCCCAGAATTTCACATATTTTAATATGCAAATCAATATAAATATCCCCTTCAGTTCAGTGTTTTGTTAAAAGACAATGGCAAAATCACATGGGAAAAAGAAGAATTTCAGCAAATGCGGAGTGGAGGCAAGGAAAAATGTATTATTTGTTGGATAAGCAGTGGTATAAGCAAGAAAAGGAAGTTGAGGAGTGATACAGCGTGGCAGAGACACTTGAAAGTTCAAGTTCAGAAAGTATCACAGAAGCGGTCAGATATCAAAGTCGACGTGAAAAGGTGAGTCGCAGCCCACATCTATTTATTCTGTTTCAGACAATATTATAAAAGCTGCTGTACCCAGCACATCTTCAGACCCTGGCTGCACACACAGCTCTGACTTGGAAATCACTGGGCAACCATCTGGCTGTGTGCTGACAGACGCTGTTCTGGAGTCACAAAATGCAATAGAGGATGCTGTAAGAGGATTCTGCTAATTATATTCAAGTGAAGTTATAATGCTCTCTGGTTTGGCTGATCGTTTGGTGGGTCAGGGTCAGTTTCATCATAGCGCATCTCTTCAGTTACAGGCAAGCCACGGTTGTGTGGCACATTATGCAGGATGCTATTTGCCTGCGCAATGCAACACACTTTCTGTGGACTATAGAGCAGCACATTAATAGAGTGGAAATGCATTCTATTTACATAAGCAAATTCATTCTCTGAAGGTGCCTTTATAGTGTGGCAACATCACCGAGCGTCACAACGGACAGATTCTCTGCTCTTTACTTTGAGGTAACTTGCTATCCTTAAAAGGACTGCTTAATTTTTGCTGCACTAGTTGGAAAAAGCACCTGTGACTGTACAGAGCTACTGTTTTTATAGGTTCTCCAGCTATATATGATGTAATGCCAGCTCATTATTTTGATAATTCATCCCTAGCTGATGTAACTTGTCCAGTGCCATTGTAATAGCAATGTGCA
Organism: Erpetoichthys calabaricus; assembly: GCF_900747795.2. Lineage (NCBI taxonomy): Eukaryota > Metazoa > Chordata > Cladistia > Polypteriformes > Polypteridae > Erpetoichthys > Erpetoichthys calabaricus. Next base: position 29,226,554 of record NC_041400.2, on the reverse strand, counting down.
TGCAGCTGACCGCTCTGATTACATTTGGAAAACCGGACATTGCTGAAAATTGCGCTTTGATGTTTCGCAGTTCAACCAAAGCGCAAGGAAATCTTATATATCTGGATGACAAATGGATAATAGCATCCTATGCAGCTGGCATGGCGTGACAGTGTGATGTTTGTGAAATACCCGATTGGTCAGCAAGTTCACATTGAAAAGCTCCTGTGGTTAAAAACCAGAGAGTGGACAGAACTTGCAAAGGAGCAGGTAGAGCACAATTTCTTAAAGTCAGCTTTTGTAAAGAAGGTGCCAGTTAAGCACACAGCTTGGAAATTGAAATCGACATGGAAGCCAGTCAACACCATCATCTATAAATACACACTCTCTTCTAATTTTTCCATTTGCAATGTCCTCTAACAATGCTAAAGCAGCTATGGTAGTTGGAATAGTTTGGCCATTCCATGCACCATTATATTGTTACAGAATGATTGCAATCAAGTGAATTAAATTTGTTAACAATATACAATTAATTTTGGTGTATCTGATAAATCCTGCGTCATTGATGTGAATATCAAAAAGAACAGTAAATGACACAGAAACAGTAGCACTACTTTGACACACCATTTTCACATGAGGCCCCAGGTCACAATGAGCAGTTTAGCCAGGACATCGGGGTATATCGTCCTCTTCCTGAAAGAAGTTCAGAGATCTTTTATGGCCACAGAAAGTCAGGACCTCGGTTTTCCATTTTTGCAGCACAGTGTCCCTATCACTGCACCTGGGTATTGAGAGTCACACACCGACCACAGGGTAAGGTCCCTTGCTAGCCTAACAAATACCTCTTCCAGCAGAAACCCAAGCTTTTTTCCCTTCCAAGGACTGATCTAGCCCAAACATGCTTAATTTCAGGTGGATTACCTGTTCTGTAATGCATGTGGTATGGTTGCTGAGAATGGTGATTTATTAATTTTATTTTAATTCATTCTTGTTTGTCACTGTGCTCGAGAGTGGTGATGTTTTCATGTTGGTTAGACTTGAAAGTAAGAATTTCACTATACTCTGTACATGTCACAATATTACTACTACTACAGTATTTGTAAATTCATGATTAAAATACATTGTTGAAATTATTAATTTTTTTCTGGTTTTCAAATACAAGGATTGCATTATTACTCTGTAAAACTCAGCGGTGAAAGTGGTGGACAAAAGTAAGAGTGAAATATTTCTGCTGCACATTTACACAAGATGATGCTGCCTGGTTTTCACACCTTGCAGATCCTCCGATGGATTAAGTGGGTTCAGTAAAAGAATAATTAGAAGTGAATTAGCTGACTAACCAATCTCTCTCTCTATTTCTTCCTAGGGCACGAAGCGGAAGCTGAAGCAGAAGCAGACAATGGCCGACAGTGAGATGAATCACGTTGCCGTCGTTGTAGAAGAACTCCAGGCACTCGACGAACAGATTCAGAAACTCCTGTCCAGACGAAGATACCTTAGGGATCTGAAGGCTCAGCTGCTGGATAAACCATCTTCATCATCTGTAATTGGCGTAACATCAACCCCGCGTTGTGCCGCTCAAGTGAACTTCACCCCCGCGCCTCATAGGAGCGACACCGATGAAGACCTCGGTGTATTTCAGCTATGCAGGCGGCGGTTCAAGGCCAGAACACCTCCATCGGCACAGGCGAGCATCTCGACTCAGAACCAGTTCGACCCTCTCCGCGTCCCCAGTTTGCCTTCAGCCCCTGGTGATGTAATAGTGGTAGGTGATTCTATTGTTAGAAACCTTAATATCGCATGCCCTAATCGAAAATTGTTTGTTTCTTGTTTTCCCGGTGCTCATGTCCGAGATGTGATGAGACATGCGGCGGCAAACTACAAGAAGCACAAGAATAGGGCAGTTGGAGCAATTGTTTTGCATGCCGGCGTGAACGATATAAGGCACCAACAGTCGGAAATCCTTAAGGCTAACTTCGCAGCACTAATTAAAAACACGAAGGAGAGGACCCCATCGGCAAAGATCTTCATTTCGGGTCCACTACCTCTCGTCAGACGATCAAACGAGTACTACAGTCGTCTGCTAGGATTAAACAACTGGCTGCAAGGCTTCTGCAAGAATCAAGACATCGGATTCATCAACAACTGGGACCTCTTTTGGGAAAGGCCGCGTTTCTTCAAGCGAGATGGCCTGCATCCGAACAGTTTCGGCGCCCGGGTCCTCTCCGAAAACATATCTAATTCGTTTATCTTGACTATCTAACTCTACTCTTAACCCCTTCTGTAATGCTATTGCTTTGCTAGGACATGATAATTGTTTAATAAAATCTTCCATAAAAGTGCACAACATTAATACTCAAATAACCAATCTCAATGCACGTAGAAAATCTAAGCAATACAGCATAAACACCAATAATTTAATTAAAATGACTACTTTAGATGAACAATGTATTAAAACTATAAAAACAGACTGTACATTAAACAAAAAATACACACAGAGCGGCGCTAATAAATATAACTTAGTTCCTGTTCCAAATATCAATAATACACATAGTATTCATCTCTGCCCCTCCGAAACATTAAATATGGCACTATTAAATGTTAGAGCTTTAACTAACAAGACGTTTTTTTATCAACGATCTTATCAGTGATAGAAAAATAGATTTTATTGCATTAAGTGAAACGTGGCTTAGCTCAGATGGCGCAGCTATTTTAATCGAATCTGCGCCTCCGGATTACAATTTTACTCGTGCTGATCGCCAAGGAAAGAGAAGTTGGGGCTTAGCAAACATTTACTCAAGCCGGTTAAAATGTAAAGATGTCAGTTTTGGTAAATTCAAGTCCTTTGAGTTATCCATGGAGATTCTCACGTTCTAGTATTATCCGTGTATCGACCTCCTAAATTCAACGCGTTTTTCTTTGAGGAATTCTCTGACTTAATGTCAATTTTAATTACAAACTATGACACACTCTTAATAGTCGGCGACTTTAATTTTCATATAGATAATCAGTGTGACCAAAAAGTAAAAGAATTTATGAACCTCCTGGACTCTTTTGATTTGAGACAGCTTGTTAATCAGCCTACACATAAAGCAGGTCATACATTAGACTTAGTGATTACTAAAGGACTAAAAGTTGATATAAAGCAGGTCATTGATAGTGGTCTATCAGACCATTTTCTTCTACTTTTTAATTTAGAAATAATGATAGAAAACACTCATGAGAAGCATATTGTTAAAAAACGCTTCTTTGATTCATCAGCAGCTTTAAAACTTACAAACATTCTAAGCAATCAGTCCGTTTATAGTGCCAACTATAATAGCGAGGATAATGTAAATAGTAAGGTGGAAAGATTTAATACTAAAGTAAGAGCTGCTGTTGACATAATTGCACCTGAAAACACAGTTAAAAAATCTTCTAGCATTGTTATACCATGGAAGACCCAAAGAGTGTCTGATTTAAAGAGAACATGCCATAGAGCTGAGCGTAAATGGAGGAAGACTAAACTATCCACTATGAAATATTAAAAGTTAAAATAACAGAATACAATAACACAGTCCGTCTTGAGAGGCGCTGCTATTTCTCTAAGATTATAAATAACAATGCTAGAAATGCCAGAGTCTTATTCTCGACGATTGATCGTTTGCTAAACCCAGGTAACTCAAAGGAATGCCTCCTAAGTACTTCCAGTAAAACCTGTGAGGCTATTGATGTATTTTTCAATCAAAAAATGAAGGATATTAGAAATAACATAGTATATCTCCCCAACACTGAGGATCCTCCTAAACCCCAGCATTCCGTTATAAACAAATTAAACTCTTTCACTAGGATAGATTTACCTGATTTACATATAATAATTTCTCAAATGAAACCCTCCACCTGCATCCTTGACCTAATACCAACAAATTTTTTCAAAGAAGTATCGGGCATACTAATTGATAATATTCTTGACATAGTAAATTCGTCATTAGATACGGGGGTCTTCCCAGACTGTCTTAAGACTGCTGTAGTTAAACCCCTACTTAAGAAAAATAACCTTGACCCCTCTGCTCTTGAAAATTTTAGACCCATCTCTAATCTACCTTTCTTAAGTAAAATTCTGGAGAAGGCAGTCATTATGTAGTTAAATGACCACCTCAATAAACCTGCTATTCTTGATAAATTTCAGTCTGGTTTTAGAACAAATCACAGCACAGAAACTGCACTCGTTAAAGTAGTAAATGACTTGCGGGTAAATGCAGGCAGAGGCCATTTATCTGTTCTCATCTTCTTAGATCTGAGTGCCGCATTTGACACCATTGATCATAATATTCTTAGAAATCGCCTTAGTCAATGGGTGGGCCTCTCTGGCAGTGTCTTAAATTGGTTTGAATCCTACCTGGCAGGGAGAAAATTCTTTGTTAGTTGTGGTAATTACAACTCAAAGACACATGATATCCAATATAGTGTTCCACAAGGCTCTATCCTGGGTCTACTGCTCTTCTCAATCTACATGCTTCCGTTAGGTCAGATTATCTCAGGGCACAACGTGAGCTACCACAGCTTATGCTGATGACACACAGCTGTATTTATCAATAGCACCTGATGACTCCGATTCTCTTGATTCACTAACACAATGTCTGACTTGTATTTCAGAATGGATGAATAGTAATTTTCTCAAGCTAAATAAAGAGAAAACTGAAATCTTAGTGATTGGCAACAATGGATACAATGAGGCTATTAGAAATAAACTGGATGCATTAGGATTAAAAGTCAAGACGGAGGTAAAAAGCTTAGGGGTAACTGTTGACTGTAATCTGAATTTTAAATTGCATATTAATCAGATCACTAGGACAGCATTTTTTCACTTAAGAAACATAGCAAAAGTTAGACCTCTTATATCATTGAAAGATGCTGAGAAATTAGTTCACGCATGGGGCAGATAAACAGAAAAAATTATGAAACACAAAGGAATTCCTCCCACTTCCTCCCACCCAGCTAGAGCCTCTTCCAGTGTCTCCTAGGTGTTTCTACATGCCATGGGCCTAAAAGAGCTTTTGCATTGGTGTTGTTCACTTTTAGGTTTGTCTTTTCATTCAAAACCTATTAGGTATCTTTTTTTTTTTTGCTTCTGTTGCTGATTTTTCTTGTAGTCTATTGAGTACTTATAAAAATAAATATTAAAGGAGCCTTGTTTTGTTTACAGTTTTGAGCTCTTCCTTTTGTGGACATTTTGATTTTTAAAGCCTTTGCCACATTCTAGAGCATGTGTAGGCCACAGGCCTACAACTGAAATTTGGGTCTTGGCTTTAAAGGGTCTGCTTGTTTGGGATAGATCTGTGTGAATTGTAGGTCTGGCATTTGATTTTAAGGCCTGCACCCTTTTTTGTCCTTTATGAACATGCAGAATCAGAACAAATGCCATGAAAGAATCATTAATAACCAGGATATTGATAGAAGAATAAGTTTCTTTTTAGTAAAGAATATCCACAAGGGTGGCACGGTGGTGCAGTGGGTAGCGCTGCTGCCTCGCAGTTGGGAGATCTGGGGACCTGGGTTCGCTTCCCAGGTCCTCCCTGTGTGGAGTTTGCATGTTCTCCCCGTGTCTGCGTGGGTTTCCTCCGGGCGCTCCGGTTTCCTCCCACAGTCCAAAGACATGCAGGTTAGGTGGATTGGCGATTCTAAATTGGCCCTGGTGTGTGCTTGGTGTATGGGTGTGTTTGTGTGTGCCCTGCGGTGGGTTGGCACCCTGCCCAGGATTGTTTCCTGCCTTGTGCCCTGTATTGGCTGGGATTGGCTCCAGCAGACCCCCGTGACCCTGTGTTCGGATTCAGTGGGTTGGAGAATGGATGGATGGATGGATATCCACAAGTATTGACAATGAAGCATCTGAGATGCTGTTTTAAATACTGTTGTGTCAGTCTTGATGCATGGTGTGACATCCAGAACCATGTCTCCTGGCATTGGACTGCTGCATAACAGCAACCAACTCTAACAATGGCACTGTCCACAATGCTATTACAATATTTAAAAAAAATAGTGAAGAAACAAAATAGGAAGTTTTCAATCAAAATTAAGGTACAAAAATGAAAGTGAAACCAGATTTCTTATAAATCAAACCCCCTTTTAAAAATGTTTCTTCCCTTCATGTTTTATTTATTATTTATTAATTTCTTTTGTTACTTACTGGTCGGTGTCACAAAAGACTCCCTTGGGATATCCTAGTGCTTCTTCACATTTCTTTTTTTTTTTGAGCCTGTTGGGGTCCATAGGTCCAAGGGGTGCTGTAGGGAGCTGCACTTCATATTTTATGGGACTTCTGTATGTCCCAGAAGTGCTTCCAATGGGCAATGCCCTGGCACTGAAAGTACTCCTGGTGTTCAAAAAATGGAACAGCACTGCCTTATCCAGGTGAGGCAGAGCCGGGAGAGGAGACAGGCAACAATTGTCTGGTGAGAGTAATGGAGAAGAGAAAGAAAAAGAGAGAATTATATTGCTGTTATGAGGTATTCTGTTGAATAAAAGCTTGTGCTTTGAGTCAGGGACTGTGTTGGTGGGGTTTGAATGTTCTTTGGTGCCCCCTGTTGATCGCACAGGGTAATAAATGGTGACTGTAAATTGGTTTGCATGAATGAGTGTGAGCTATGATAGACTGTTGGCATTTCCTATCTTGTGTCTGATGCTGCCAGAATAGGCTTAAGACTACTGTGACCCTAAATTGGATAAAACAAATTTGAAAATGCATGGACATCCAGTTGGAAAATGATATACCCAGTTATTAATATACCTCTTAGCCAAGACTAGCAGATGTGTCAATTCAGCAATTAGACAGTGAGCAATGAAAGTAACCTGAGCTTGAAAAGAAATTGTACAAAATATGCACAGATGGTACTTACTTCCTTAATGCCCAACATTATCTACTCCAGACGTCTGCATCTGAAGACATTTTAAACGGTGAGAATAGGCTGAAAGATTTAATATAAAAAGAAAATGTGAAACTTAATATAAAATCTTTTATTGCAATGACAGCTGATAGCTTTATAATGAGCTTTTAAGCCAAGCTGAGAAAAGAGCTCATTGTTAACATGCAATAAATGACTCTGAAAAATATTGAATACACGAAGTAATAAGTAAATTCTCAACTTGACATTTTGTGTACATGAAGCAACATACAAATAATGTGTGCCATCACAGAGGCTAATCTTTTTAATGTGTTCGAAGCAGGCCTGATGCAAATGAGTTCTTCAATAATATGAGTTTTCATGACGAGCATTTAGCCTTAATATAATAAGATGGAATGAACTAGCCAGAAGAATGATATTACTTTAAACTTTACATAGCACCTTACACAGGTTTATGCCAGCAACTTAGCGATGCAAGTTCAGCAAAAGAATGAAAAATGTTCTGTCCAGTATGGGGAGTTAGAAATTAGTACAGTCACTGTATGGTCTTATACTGGATATGAACCTATAATAATAGTTTGTGGCAGAACCATAAAGCAAACAAACACTTCTTAAATGGTGAAAATATTTACAGTAATTTTTGGTTATCATTTTGTAGAGAAGCTTGGAAATATGCTTCTAAGAGCAAAATGTTTGGTAGGAGATATTAATGTTTCATATAATGTTATAAAAATACTGGAGAAGACTCAAAAAAGAGTTACTGAAACTACATTTTAAGGAGGTGGATGTATGATCTGGTGTCTGCGTTTGAGGCCTGCACTTGACAGTTGTTTGAATTGCCTTGTCCCTGATATGTTATACTCTGTTGTGTAAAATATAAATATTTTAAGTGAATTTAACCATAGTCTGCACAAATTTATCAAGAGTGTATCCCACTGATAATTGTCTTGTTCATTGTCTAAGTCTCGATAAAATGGTGCCATTCAAAAGGCTGCCTTAGGTTATCTTGGGGTGCGCTCTTCCACATTTCTCTAATAATCTCCTTGTTGATCATGGCGTTGGAGAGCTACAATGTGTTGCATGTTGTTTAGACATTAAAGTGAGAATTTTTAAATGTACAATGTAAAAATATAAATAAATCTGAATTTAAACTTTTGGATGATGTACATGTATTTTGTAGTTGGGTGAACCTTTTAAAAGTTCACAAACTTTGCAAGACTCATTACTTTACTTAGAGGATGTAAAAACTCTTTGTGCTAAATGGATGTCATTTTGGAAAAATTCATGAAATGAGATTTCCCCAATAAACAGACTCATAAAGTAATGCAGTTATGAAAGTAAAAAAAGTACATCCTCCTAATGGCAACCAGACTTATCACATAAACACTTTTAAGAGATATTATTGACTCTCCTCTTCCTTCCATGACCCAGTAATGGCTAACTACACCTAAAATAAAAAAAATAGTTGTTTTAGAAATAGCAGAAAGGTTTGAATGGCACTCCTGCACAATGGCCTTGATCTGTGACATGAACATGAACTTAACCTTTTGACTATCTTCGATTTTTCTGCACAGGTTAGCCTGGGTTTACAGCACAATTAATCAATTTGTATAAAAAACATTTGTTCTTTGTTTTTCAAAGAAATATATCCTCCCTCTACAGATGGTGCCAGATAGTGTCCTCTTTAACCTCATTACTGTTATTCCTGAGCTAACTCATCTACTGCTAGTCACACACACACTGCCTTCCCTGAATTTAATCATCCCCTTTGAACAGCGGCTGTTGACATAGGATAAATGGCAGCAGGATGGGTGGAATGCAAGCTGTAAGAACGTGAAGCACATGAATAAAATAGCCATTAGAATTAGAATTTAAAATGGAAATATATTTGTAGAGGAAACCTTTGAAAAAGTTCTTGACTGCCCTCATCATTGTAAGATAATTTTGGATATACAATAAATATTTTTGTTTTCTTTTGAAAATTTTGCATTTTTCTCTTCTTTTGAAACTTGGTACAGCATTTAGGAGATGTGTCGTATTAGAATGTTACATCAGTAGTTTCAGATGTATAGTCAGAATCATGGTAAAGTTTCTAAATGAAACTGGTAACCATTGTATGTCTACCATGATCCGTTATATCTGGTTGTCACACGTGTGCCTGGGGGCCATCTTCCAGGCTCTGATGAGGTAAGCAGCCTTACACTTTGGGATGAGAGGGAGCACTGGCACAAACTGTATCTTCTCTTCCCTTGTAGTTCCGTGAATACATCCATGGAGGATGCCTAGCCCGGCCCACAGCACCAAGAGTTGGCTCCACCCATTCTACTCCAGAAGCCATAAAAATGAATGGTCCCCAGAATGTGGTGTTGCATTTGACCATGTCTTCATTGAGGATAGAGCTCTCACTGTTGGAACACCATTTTAAATGTTTGTCTAGAGCCAACCTTGTTTGTGAAGAGAACCCAACATTCCTTCTGGCTTCCCTTGGTCTGTTCACCTGGTCACAATAGATTGTACTATATTATAAGTTAAGATGGTACAAAGATGTATTTACCTTTGTACTTGTTTCAAAATCCCATGGTATGGGCATACTAAAGTAAAATTACCTAGTTATGGTGGTAAGATACATTTACTTGTTTCAAAATCGGGCAGTGCATATACCTTGCATTAACATAAGAACCTTTTTTTTAATAGGGGACACTCGGTAATGTCCCCACTGCCAATCTTACGCTGACTACTTAGTGTCTGTAGTTATAACTGACTATGTCAGAACATTATTAGTTGATGCTTGATTATCTCAATAGCTGACAAATACACAAGTGAGAACTTTGTGTAAAATCCAAAGTCATTCCACCTTTATGCACCATTTTAATTGACTCCTTTTAAATGCTGTGCTACTGTTGCATCATTCTTGATTATTTAGATCCAATTGACTAGCCACCTTAATAAAAGTATAAGTGCCTGTTTATCTGATTGCTATGTCTCTGTCATTCCAAAAAGGTGGTGCATCACAAACATTTTTAGAAATAAAATGCACCTGTCATTCTAAGTGCATCACAAACATTAACAGGACTTTTAGAAATCCCTTACTAAACGGCACATAACAGAAACACATGTATTGCATGCTGCACTGCAAACGTTAACACTGAGGTTCACATTGATTATAGAGATTTCAACCTGTCTTAGATGGGTAGCACAGCTAGATTTCTGAATTACACACTTTCCTCATAATACCTTATTTTCTATATTTTAAATAAAAATAAAACTTAATGGAGCACACTCGTGACTAGTTTTACTGTACTTGTGACTAGTATTACTCACTGAGTGGTCCAGAGTTGTGCAATCATTAGGGGATTCAGGTCAAGTGTTGCAGAACTGGCACAGTTCTGGCTTGAAGTCCGAAATATCAGCGGAGCCGGCAGTTTTGGTGAGTGATCTGTTGCCAGTAGAGCTGGGCAATTATTCCAAACAGACTCAGATAGAATACTACAGCCATATTGGATTGAAGATATCTGCCTAGATGAGGACTGAATGTATTTTGCTAGCTGGGTTTATTTTTATTTAAATTTTTTTCTTTGTTTTACCAGGAGCATGCGCTAATAGCGCACTGCCGCACCCACCACATGACGAAAATAACATCTGAAAATAACTAGGAGCTAGAATAATGTTTATAAATTACCCCCCACCCCCCCCTTTAAAATTGACAGTAGAAAGCTGAGACTCTCTTTTTTTAAATATTTGACGTGGCTATCAAGCAGAATCTTGAGCTTTGATGTTGCACCCTCTCCCTTTATCACTCAGAATCACAGGTGCCGTTTCTGTATTTTTGTTGCTAATCCACACACTGTCTACTACATACTCTCGCACTACGTGCTGTTCTTGTGAGGCGCCCGACTCCTAAGCTTTTATATCACACTAGACATTAAGCCCGTTACAATAACGGGTGCTAGAACAGTAGTGCATAAACATTAGTAGGAACAGTCTATATTAAACGGCAAGGGACCGTCTATTTTCTGTTACAGTAATACTGGCTTGTATGTGGCTGTAATATGCGTCATTGTACTGCGTACCTTTAATTTTCTCAGACAGTAATACTGGCTTTGATGTCCGTAATATGCGTTTAATTTTCTGTTACAACAGTGGTCAATCAGCAGAGTCTCCCCAGCTGATAATCGTGCTTGTGGCGTCTCTCCAGCAAGTACTGTGCACTTCCCCAGCAAGTATTTTAATCTGTACTGGCGTGCAGCTGATTATTGTATGTGTGGTGTCTCCCCAGCAACGGATTTTATGTGCGCGAAAATAAATCTACTTTTAAAAGTCATCCTTTTGTAATATCATGAAAATTCGTATACTGTATTTAGGAAAACCCCTTCAACGAATGACACTTTACACTTTACCGGACCAATCTTCTTAATCGCAAATCTGACATCCTCAGAGTGAACACTTGCACAACAACAAACACTAATCCCACCTCTTTGGGGAAGCTGGTCTCCGAGTCTCAGTACCCGATTGGATTTTTCGTGCGTTATGTTTTAGGTCTTACCTCATTTACCGAAATCCGATTGGCTCGGCCGCGCGATATTTTACAGGTCCCGCCATCTCCACCTTGTGTGACGTGTCAGGCGGCCTTTGAAGCATCCATTCTCGAAGCATCTGCTTTAAAGCGTCGCACCGTGCCCCGCGCATGCGCACTTCGCCAGAAGAGACACACGGACGCACACAGGGATTTTATTAAAGAGGATAATGGTTTGATTTTCTCACAACCCCTTTGGGAGGCCTGAACAACGGTTGAAATTCAGTGTCTCCTCCTTTCTTGGTCCACCACGGGTATTGCAAAGGATTTTTTTCATTCTTGTCAACGCCTTATTTTATTATCTAGTACTGTATATTCTGGTATGGTTTCCATTTCATATTAAAAATGTATTTTTATTGTCCTTTGGTCCAGTGTCACTTTTTCTATTTGAACTAACAAGTTCCTCGTTGTCACTACATCGCATTGTATCTAACAGTTCGCTTAAGTACTGCCAGGTAACTTGCATTATAGCACGTTTTCCAATACATGTCACAATAAAACTATGTGACGCCTGATACTGCACACACCCGCACGCTTACCATTGCATGTGATTCAGTGGAACACGATATCCACCAGGCAAGCGCCGTTAGCGACATCAGACATATCAATGAACAAGTCCGCGTGCCCGTGCGAAAACAAAACTTTACAAAAACGCACCTCCACGAGAGCCAATATGCGTAGGTCTAACAAAACGGGTGTTACTTACCAGCCAATCAGATCAAGCCTCGCACCAGACATTCACGTCTCCCGAAAAGCTGAAATTAAATGAGAAAGAAGCAGTGGGACGCTCTAGTGAAAACACCGTTGTTGAGAGGTGAGCTTAAGTTATTAGACAAATTCGAGAAGATTTTGGTAGCGACAGCTTGTGAAGAATACAATATGCGAATATTTATTTATATTTTACATTTGGGGTGAGATGAGCGTAATGCGAGCCGGTACACTTGTAAAGGGAAGGTCCTGGCTGCATAATGCGCTGTAAATCGTCGTAATGAAGGTTGCCAGGTACTTCATTTAAAAAATACTTCCAGCAATCCAGTTTCACACCATTCTGAAATTCCTCCAAACCCATTCAGGAATGGTGAAAAACGAAAACTACTAAGCATTAGTCATTTAGTTTAATTGTGAATTAGGCTTTTACATGTTTAATAAATGCCGATTGAAAAAAGGAACGCTGTCTTATTATAAAGAAAGGACTTGTCACTTGTACAAGTAGAATATGTTGCCAAAGCTACTTATTGAACTAGATCTGGCTACAGTTGTAGTACAATATATTAAATTATTCTGATTAGTCCCTTCCAACTTTTAATATGCATTTATCTGTATACCATCTACCAAAAATGACGTTTTGCACTGTAATTGAAAATAAGCTAATATCTGACATAAGAAACAATCATGCAAATGAAAAAAATGAGACTCAAATGGTTTTCTTTAATGATGTTAAAGTTTAATGAACTTACTGCATAAATCACTCCTAATATTTACACTTTTCTCTAAACATGTAAAGGCAGTGTTTTGTGCTCCGATATGAACAGTTTAATTTTAAACTGGAACAACTCAAAATAGTGTTTATTAGAAAATACAGTATGTAATCACTGTTTCATTTACAAGCCAAAAATTGTAGAAAAGCAAATGCAATCATTTAAATAATAAAGACATTGCCTAAAAACTTTGGTTCTGTACTCCATTTACTGCTGAATTTCTGGATGTAGCTTGATGCTTTGTAAGTTGTCATTACATGTAATATTTTTTTACTGAAATATCTTCAAATGATTTGATTTTAATCTTGCAAAGCTAGGCCAACAACTTTGCAGAACTGTGCAAGCTAATACCAGCCCTGGATTTGCGTTTGGGCTTACCTGGAACTCAAACTCTTATTACTAAAGATAAGAAAAAATTAACAGGAGCTCACTCGGTTAAGGCGCATCACCTTAGTCTGAAGGAATTGAGTTACAGAGAGCCTGATTGAATCTGAGGAAGTGTGTCTCGCCCTCCGTCTACGAGGTCCTGGTTTTTTTGGCGGCACAGTGATTGGCTCCAGCAGACCCCCGTGACCCTGTGTTCGGATTCAGCGGGTTGGAAAATGGATGGATGGAGTACAGGTTGAGGTGGGACAAGAATGGCCATCAATCTCAGACCATGCCCACCCCATCCAGTTGTACACAAGCTTTGAGATGAATGGGTGGAGCAATGACAGGTTTTCAGTAGATGGTTGTTGTTTGGTGATAGATTTATCAAGCATTTGGCTTTGGAGAAATATGGAATATATAGAAGTCTATTTCCATAGGAAAGGAATTCACATAAAAAATCCCCCTTCTTTTCAAGAAATTCCCCCATGTTATATTTCTGTACCTCTATATTTATTCCATAAAACTCTTCCCCCTTTGGCCGTGATTGACCCCTGGAAATGGGAAGATTCCCCTTGACCTAGGAACCCCGGTCAAAATTCAATGGTGAAATAACTGGCAAATGCAGTGCCAATCATTTCACTGTCAGCAAACAGTCAGGAGCATAAACCAGTTTGTGGTTTTTCTCAGTACTATAATTAATGCAGTCAACATTAAATTGAACTGTTTCATTCTGTTTTAAATTTACATATTTAAATTGTCGAATCAAACCCACTCAAGCTCAATTATCTGTATACTTAACACTAAAATAAAAAACAAAATCAACAAATATTTTAGAGCAGTGGTCCCCAGCCTTTTTGACAGCAAGGACCACTTTACTAGAAGCAAATTTTTTCACGGACCGGTGGGGGTTAGTGGAGGGGGGTAGGGGTTGAGGATTCGGGGCGGATTTATAGGGCAGTTTTATACACAATTTACATTTCATTTCTATTATTATTAAGTTATTAAGCAGTTCGCATACATTTGCAACCTGATATTTTTCTTCTTTTTTTGCATATAACAAAGACATGCATTGCATTTGTCATTACAACAGATTGCACATCACAAACATTAACACTGTTATTGTATTTTCATGTCTGCTGTTTCTATAGGAGGGTGACAATGAGTTAAATTCCAATGGATGTTTTTCAAATGTTGACAAGCAATAAGCAAAAGGTGTCACTGAAAACCACAGAAAACAAAAACAGCATTAAAAACAGTACGAGGAAAGTTCGAAGAAATAAATTTTTTTTACAGTGTTTCTGTTTGGGGATCGTTGTGCAAATGTACACAACTGAGCTGCGACCACAGATCTAACTGCTCTGTGGATGAGTCATTCAAGCATTTCAAGGTCACTTCGTTGAAATGAAAGTATCTGCTGAATGTACTTCGTAGTAACGAGATTTCTATAGACTCGTGTCATATGAGGAAACTGTCGGGACCATAAAAATACTTTGTTGTAATACTCTCTCACCTCGGTCTCTCTCCTCTCTCTGCGCCGCTGCAAAGCCCCACCCGCCAAGCATTCCGAAAAGTCTGAGTGAGTCTCTGTTGCCGGCAGTTCTCTCACGGCCCGGCTGTCAGATGGCTGCGGCCCGGTAGTGGACCACGGACCGGGTGTTAGGGACCCCTGTTTTAAAGCAATGTTTACAAAATGCAATTCCTGTTGTGTTGAGGAGAAGGAAACATTTCTTTTCTGTTATAGGGTGTGCTACAGTTTCGTCAGTATATCAAAAATAACTCGTATAAATTACCTTCCATAACCAAAAAAACATTCAAAATGCACTAAAAATATTCTACTGATAATCATTACATTTTTTTTCTCACAGTGCATAAGTATGAGAGTTATAAGGAAGAATTCATAGTTTTGCTTTAAGAGAGGGCATTCCCTTGTACAAATACTAACTATGCAAATTTAGAATTCTGTACCATTATGTGTTAACAGCAATGCAACAATTCTTTATAAAATGGGCCTGAACATTGAAGCAATTAATTGATATTGATAGCTAAAACTCTGCTGAAATGTAAATTTACATGTATTTATCTATATAATTAATTTAACTGTTAATCTTATTACAATTGTTTTACTGTGAAAATGTATGGTTAATATAATGTATTTTTACTGATTTTTTTACAGTGTGCAGAATGGGGCATACCTAAACACAGGCAGGGTACATAGTATACTATTTAGCATTTATTTCTGGATGCTGCCTTTCATCATTATAAATCGTAATTTAAGTATTTCACATTTTCAATTAAATGGCCTCACTGTCCCAGAGGGCTGCATTAGAATCCTGACCTGGTCATTATCCGTGTGCAGTTTTCAGGGTTTTCCTTGAGTTCATGTGAGATTTTTCTCTGGCTATTCTGGTTTTCCTCATAAATCTCAAAGATATATAAACCAGATTACATGAAGACTCTTGCTTGGCTCTTTGGAGGAACTGACATTGCATTAAGGGCTGGTTTTCCCTGTACCCAATCATGCTAGGAGAGGTAGATAAATTGATACTCAAATGGTTTATGTGGGCTCAGCAAAGATAGACAATCATGTTCACTGTCTGCCTGACTACAAGGCAATCTGGGAAGAATGTGCATAGTTTGTTACTTTGGAAATGCTCACCACTAACTGGGCAACAGTCAGGTTGACATTTGTAATAGAGAATGGAAAGGAAATCAAGATCTCCAAATTATTTCCTGCAAACCTGGAATTTGATGGCTTCCTCATAACACCTGTTAGGGTCATGTTCTCAATAAATTGGACTTTTTGAATCGGTGTGTTGTTTTCTAGTGAATTATTCCATACCCTCACTTTTTATTTTGTCTTGAGAGTGTGTAAACTTTATTATTATCTATCTGATGTGCTGACAATTGGACTTATTAAACAGTAAGAAGGCAGTGGCACTTGGAAGAGTGTATAATCATGTTACTCTATCGCTCAACATTTTTATTAGGTTTTTGCTCTGCTGCAAAACTATTCTTAAAATGTAATCTGATTTTGTTGTCAGATAATTTGGCTTGCTCTTTGCATACAGAGGATATGAAACTGCTAGTGAAATTCAAATGAAAGTGGAAGAAGATGTTGGGAGACAGGACTTCACAAATTTTAATTTTAGAACATTGCAAGACTCTAGGGTTTGATATAAAAGATGGAATAGATAAACAACAAGATAAGCTGAAAACAAATCCTGATTGTTATTTTTGTTATTGTTCTTGTTGTTTTTTATCAACTTTATGTAGTGCCTTTCATTTAGGATGCTTTACCAGGAAATTTACATTGCTGTACAACATAAAGTTGGTGCAAATAACAAATGAAGTAACCATTTCAATAAAAAAGAAGCAAGGTAATGGTTTTCAAAAATTTGCTAAATAAAAATTCACTGAAAGAGGTTTGACAATGTATAGTATATAGTGTCTTTTATTACAGAAACTGCCTCATAGGTTTGAAAATAATTATCATTTGCTGCATCTCCGAGCATTGTTTCAATAAGCTTTGGAAATCATCAGTCTTTAGTGCCCTTAAAGGATAAGTGTGGTAAGTTTCAAGTCAAAGTTATTTCCTTACGATCATGGTATTTATTAATTTGTCAGTTTAATTGGTTTTCTAAAGTGAGATGTTTTCTGTAAATTAAGAAAAAAAAAACTACCCAGTCAGCTCTTGCACTTTATAATGGAATTAAAATGTACTGTTATCCAAACATGAAAACAAAAGTCTTAAACTTACTGAATATGTCCATTTTTCAAGCCAAGAGTGTTATTGAGTATTGATCTGTGACTTGAAATTGCAGACATATTGTTAAACAGGATGCCCATGCTGTTTTAGGAAGAAAAAAAAGTAAAATGCAAACCATTTTTGAGACATTCAGCCATTTTCAAAGGAGACTGACTGTATACTTCACCTTGCTGATGGTCTGCCTCTGGAACAACCTTTCATCTGCAGTGGCATGGTCTCTTCCAGCATATACTTTTTACTTTGAAAAATTTGCTCCTAGTCTTGTTATTGGCATTACTGAATGTAATGTTCAGATTCTTATTCCATATTTCTCTGTTATGTAGACAACTAGACAATGACCACTGAAAAAATGTCACACTATCACTCACTATCTTCACACTTTCTTACAGTGAGCCTTCCTTTAAGGTGAATTACTGTATATATTTAGAATTGACTCTTTATATAGTGAAGGATATATCAAAGAGTTTAAGTCAGTAATCTATATATAGTGCCTTTCATAGGAATCACTGTTTTGCAGAGTCTTGACAGTTCATCTCTATATTTATTGCCAGGCCCAATTAATTCAATTCATAGTCAGGTTTTGGTTCCCCACTGTGAACATGAGGTGCATTAATCCTATAAAATGGAGTGTCTGTCAATTTCTTTGACAGAAAAGAAATTGCTAAAGAAATATTCTTGTATAAAAACAACACTAGAGAACAAAAAACAAATGTTTCTGTCCACTCACAGCCTTCTTTGTGTGACCTTTCATTTGAGTGAAAGTTCTGTGTCTACCTTATATTTAGAAATGTACTCTGAGGTAAATGAACTTAATTTAACAAAGTTTGAATGCTAATAAATGATGAAAGAGAGCAGTGCCGCAGCATTGTACATTTTTCTCACTTTTTGCTTCCTATTAATGTGTCAAGCTCACTATGATCTTTACATTTCATTGCTCCTTTGTGATATTCAATCTGTCCACAGATGACTTTGCTTGGAAGGCACGGCTCTTTGAGAGACTCATGATGGCTGGTGTTTTTTTCATGCTGCTCCTTTGTAGTGTTAGGCAGTTGTTTCTTTCTGTGATTTATTTATTCAGCTTTAATTCTGTAATTCTTGCATATTGAAATAAAAAGGACAGGCAACCCTTCCACGGTTGGCGCTTGCATAGTGTCCAGTTCTGTCGGAACAGGCTGTGCACCACCACAACCCTGTATTCAAATAGGCAGCTTCAGAAAATAATTGAATGATGACCAGTGGTAATGGTCCATAAACTGATCTATATTTTCTGCAGTGACTTTGACAAAGAGTCCAACCCTAAAGTATAATATTAAGTAGCAGAACATAACCATGTTCAGTATTTATAATAATTCATATACAAGATAAATGACCTTGAATGAAGTAATGGGTAGAGGCTCATCGGGAGACTCAGTTACAGCCCTGCATAGAGCAGGAGCCACAAAGATGAGTGTTAAATATGAGTAACATTGGAATTGTTTGCAGGTAGTAGTGCTGGGCGGTATGACCAAAATTCTATATCGTAGTATTTTTCAAAATTACACCGGTTTCACGGTATTCAACGGTATTTATTTCCCATGTATGAGTGGATGTTAACCACATTTTCCACTGCAATTACTGCAGTAGACTGGCTAAGAATAACCTATTCCACTGTCATGAGACATTGTACAAAAAACATTTTAATGTGCACCCAGGTATTAATACAGGTTTGCATGGCCCCATAAAGTGATAGTTTTCAAGGGAGCGGCACTAATGAAGAGAAGGAATCACATTGCATGACAGTTGCAGTCAAAATATAGAACCTTATTACTGAACAAATTTTGCAAACAACTTAAACTATAATTTTGACAACATATTTTCAACCATCCAAAGAGGCATTTAGACTTAGTAAAATATCCAGAGGTGCTTGTCAAAAGATGTATTTCACTGAACATGTCTTAGAAAAGGAATAAATAGTAAATATTTTTTGTAAACCAACTACACTTTCTGTTAACAATCTCTGTCCTCTGACATGTTAGCTATATGGATTGTAATGGAGTTGGTTATCTCAATCCACTGCTTGCTTTTTTTGTCGTAGGCAGTACCTCTAGCAAACGCGTCTGACTCGACTGTCCTCTAGCTCTTTCAGTTTTACCTGAGGATGTGGAGGGTGCCAATCTTAGTTCCATACATTCATGGTACTCCAAAATGTTTGCAGCTAAGGTGGTGCAGCAAATTGCTTGTGTTGCTGCCTCTGGCGACAACTTTAGCTCAACAGCATTTGCAGTAAATAGTTGCTTGGTCCACACCTGACCTTTTAAAACCAAAGTATCTCCATACAACAGACATGGCTCATTTTTTTCTGCAAAAGTTATTCTGTGTCATCATGTTCAACTTTATTGTCTGCTACAGCTTCAGTTTCAGAATATTCTCTGTCCATTTTCATCGTTTAATACCTCCACTAATGCATGTACTCCGTTGCATGCGTGTTTAGTGGTATAGCAGTGAAAAAGGTCCCCCCTTAAACAGTTTCCCGCTGAGCCACGTTCTGAACGTTGTTTAGGCTATTTAAACTGGTGTTGCGGTATAATTAAAATCCATATCATAACAAAAATAAAAAATGGTTTTCAGTATGAACCGATATACCTCCCAGCACTAGCATGTAGCAAGAAGGCCATTGTTGGAGCGTCTCGGGTTTTCTACATCAATTATTGCGATGTGTTTGAATTTACAGGTTTGTGATGCCAACTGCATGGTTTATAGATTCCGCCATTGTGAGTAATAAAAAGCTTTACCAATGAATATTTATATAGTGCCTTTCATGGCAGGCATTCACAAAGAAGTTTAAATGTCAGTCTTCATTCACAGCTTCTCATTGAGTATGCTAAATCAAAAATAACTTTATACATTAATATTTACATATTGGCATTCATTTGAGAAACATCTCAGTGATTTATAAATCCATCTTTATATTGTGTCTTTTCATGAGCTTTAAAATCATCAGTCTTTATGTGGTGCCTGTCATGGTGAGCAATATTTAACAACTAGCTGAAATACCCAGCGTTGCCTGGGAGGAAAATAAAGTGTTTTTTTTATTGTTTGAGAAAAATATAATAAAAAAACACAACTTTAAAAATAAAAATAAATTAACAAACAATGAAGACTCACTAATGTGCTTGTCTTGTGGTCTTGTATGTAGGTTATTATCCAGTTGATGCTTGGAACCGACCAACTCTTTTTAATTTCAAAAGGAACAGGGGCACGGTGGTGCTCTGGTCATCGTTCCGAGTGTCAACTGGATGATAACATGCATACAAGACTGCATGGTCACCCCCACCCTACCCAGAAGGGGGTGGGTTAGGGTTGATTTCACCTTACAGTATATTTAGTTAACCAATGAGAAACATGTGTACCAAGTTTCATGAAAATCGCTCGAGCCGTTCGGAAGTGATGCTGGAACATAAATATATACACACATACTCTGACTTTTATAGATATAGATAATGAAAATAAAGAATCCTCATGCTAATTATTGCCTTTCATAATGATCACTGTCACACTGAACCTTGGCCTTCAGTTTTATATAGAGAGTCTTTCAAAGACAAACCTTTCATGGTGTCTTTAGCTGATAGTAATATCTCCTTTTTCTTGAATGCTGCACCTGGTCATTGAATATGTAGAGTTTAAGCATTCTGTCCATGTCTGCTTGCGTTTACCTCAAGGTATGCCAGTTTACCTCTGACATCTGAAAGACATACAGTAGGTTATATTAAGCTGATGTCACATTGGCATGACTTACAGTTGGAGGGGATATCAAACTTGGCAACTATAGTTTCTGATCTCATCGCCTGAGCATGTCATATTACATAACTGGAATCACAGGGTATGTCAAATTAGATGACGCAGTGATGACTTTCCTGTACAGTTTCACATTTACTAGGTATCCCTTTTTCTTACAGCTAGTAATGTGGTGCATGATGGAGCTGCAATCTCAGCCCTTTCTTATTTTTTTCCATACTGTCTTGTGACATAAAATGCATAATATCAGACAGAAGAGTTCTTTTTTATGTTGTTGGGTCCAAAATAGCTGATTTCTTAATCTTCATATTTTATGCTACATTATGTGGATTGAACTGCTGGGTGAGTACTCATTGGATGTCAGCTACCGTGCATAGCTCCCCCTACGACTAAAAACAAAACGAAATTTGTTTGATTTTGTCAAGGAGAGTGGCAGACTGTTTTTACTGAGTCAATAATGGGTTTGTCAAATTAATGGCTGAGGACCATAGGACTGCTCCGCAACTGCTTTTGACTCTCTAAGATTATGTAAATGAAGTCTGCAACGGAAAACACAGGTAATGTGACAGGGCTTTTAACAAACTGAAAGTAATGATGCAATCCCCAGAAAAACCCAGAAAATCAGCACTGAAGATTAATGACCAATGAATGAGGGTAAAGGTGTCCTTGATCTGGAAGTTAAGAGACCAAGTGCCTCCTTTCCCTTCACATTGTATGTTCTTGTCTGTTCTTATTTAAAACGGCCATTCAAGTGAGGGAAAAATTTCATTAATACTTAAAAAAAATCTATTTGTTCTTGTTCATCTGTCTGTCTGCAATACAACCCATAGCTAAAATAAACTGCAGCATCCATACTTTTCTGGAAAGCTTCTTTGACTTTATTCTAGGAAAAATAGAAAAAAAGGTTAATTTCTAACCAGCATCTGGGATTAATCTACTGTAGACCACCATAAAAGACAATGGTGCAGTGCATATGTCAGGTTCTATAGGTCCATTCAGCATGGTTTTATAGAATACTATTTACGTCTAAATGAAATAATTAAAATTGCAATTATGAAATAAATAATCATATGAAATAGTCTAGCAGTATATATCCGGTACTATAAATGAGTCATTAAATTGTGAATAAACCCAAGAGTCATCTAATTATCATGAAATACAATTTCATTTTATTTTGCTCAAGTAAAGCAATCACCTTTCATTTACATATTTCATGTTTCAAAATTGACTTATTTTTAATGACAGTGTTATTTACAGTATTTCAGAATGCCTCTTTTTACGATTGTTTTGTCACTTTCCAGTCAAGACCACGTCCAACAGCCTGAACCTGTACTTATTGGTTAATAATTACTGTACTTCATTACTGTACTGTACTTTACCTAATCATAGACAATATTCTACCACAGATCTTTAGTACTACCTGTGTGCCAGGTGGCAAAGATGTGGAGGCAGCTAAGAGTTTGGACCCAGATAAAAGAGATCATGATAAACTTGCTAGTAGACAAAGACTGATTGAGTACTGTGTCTGCACAGCAGGTACCCATGAAGAAATCATGTAGGTGCTCATTGGTTTTGGATGTCCATGTGTGGAAATTCCAGATGATCTTCTGAAAACCTCATCATCCATATGAACATTTTGAAGAGCACCTATCTATCTAAGTTTTTCAAATATATTGTCAATTCTTCTTAAAATAGTACAATACTGTATTGTGGCCAGCATACTGCTCTTCAAATAGGAGGGAGTAACTGCTTAAGTTACAGTAAACCTGTTGGACAGAGACAGGGAGCTGATGTATTCCACAAGTCTCAAGAATATTCGTTAAGACACCTGCAGACTTTTATAGATAGGATTAATAGCAGGAGTTGTGGGTTGTTCTTGGTGAATATTGGAGATTGAAAGTGAGAGTGACATTGAGAAGAGGTGTTTGGAGGTATTGCCAATATTATATTAAGAAGGTGGAAAAGTGTATGACTAGCAGCATCTTGATCCTGGTGCTACTTTGTTGTTTTACGAGGTGTTTTCTGTATATCATAACAGCAGGAATGTGTCACTAAGTCAGCAGGTGTATATTATCATTTAATAAATGTGTCCATTGCTTAGTACGCTTTATAGTAGCTTAAAGCATCACTCTGGATTTTGTAGTTAGTCTGTATTTCAACAAACAGTCCACTTAGGTTATGAGTAATGTTAATCAGCGAATTTCACCAAAACGTTATTCGCATCTGCGTTCATGTTTTTTTTTTTTATACCAGTGCCCCATAATGCTTTGCGAGGCCAGTGTGACATCCTCTGGAGCTGTAACAGCCAACATTGATGGGACTGTCCCCTGGGTATATAATGCTGACAGTTTGAATTAAAGACTCTGTGGGGTGACTTATCTGTGCTTGTAGCCAAATGTGCAGGTCGATCTTCAAGTTCAAAGTCAACATAAGACAAGGAGGCATGTGCCCTATGCATGCCCAATAATTAGCCACTTGGTGCAGCGAGAGTGAAAACAAACCTTGAAGGAGCCTGATGACCAAACACAGGAAATAATAATAATGAAAGATTTATTGCTATTTACAGGATGTTTCTATCTTTTTGATAGAATAAAAAGTGCAAAGCATCAGCACAGACAGTTTGAGGAGCCTTCCGTGCGACTTCAAAAAAATAGAATGAGCCAGCAACTTCAATCATGACATTCAATTTTGAATTTTCTGTCATTAAAAGACCAACATATTTCTTTTTTTTTTACTTTTGACTATGATTTCGGCATTTCTGCTTTGTTTTGATGAAATATATGATTGTGCGTCTCAGACTGCATTCTTTATTCTGAGGCACGGTGGTGCAGTGGTTGGTATTGCTACCACATCGGTCACCTTTTTGGCCACAATAATTGGTCCAGTATAGTTGACAGATGTTTCCCTAGACCTCAGAGGCACTTTAACGATGATTGCATCATTATAATCCAGTCCAATTTAGTTCAGTTAGTCCTTCCCCATTGACTTTATTGCATTTCAACAAGTTTGGCAAATATCGTGAACATTTCCGAGGTTTCAAGGAACTCACGGCAAAGCGAATTTGGCAATGTTCACTCATTACTAGTTATGAGCAGCATAGATAAAATGTCAGATTGTTTAGAGCAGGGGTGTCGAACTCCAGGCCTGGAGGGCCGCAGTGGCTGCAGGTTTTCATTCTAACCCTTTTTCTAATCAGTAACCAGTTTTCACTGCTAATTAACTAATTTGCCCTTTGTTTTAATAGCCCTGTTATTAAGGATTCAGTGCTCTGACTTGATTCATTTCTTCATTAAACGACAGCCAAACAGAAATGAGATGTGAAACGAGCCAACAGATGACCAGCTAAATTGGGTCTTCAAACACCAACCAATTTCACTACAACCAGTTTCTTAATGAGAAGCTAATTCTTGCTGTTAATTAAACTCGTTCTTTAATTCCATGGCTTGTTGCTGCTCTCATTCTGCCAAAGCAGATATTTCCAAAATTGTTGATTTTCTTTTTTTTCTAAGAACACCGTCAAAATGTTTTGGTGATCTGAGAGATCAGTCTTACTGAGATCTTCACCTTTCTTTATTTTCAGATACTGTGGATAGCTGGTTGTGTGGGCAGCTCATTCTGTGTCTCATTATTGTTTTGCTGCTAATTAAGGAAAAAGAAACAACAAAGGGGCTGAGTCAAGTTAATTAAAATTAAGACAAAAGAAGTTAATTAGCAGCAAAAAACTGGTCACTAATGAAGAAGATGGTTAGAATGAAAACCTGCAGCCACTGAGGCCCTCCAGGACCGGAGTTCGACACCTGTGGTTTAGAGGCAAGACATTGGAAAGTAGTTTTAGGAGTCAGAAACAAATTATTGATATTGCCAACATGCAAACCAAACTTGATAAGAATCTTAATAAGATTATTATAAAACCAAACTTTAGGTTTCTATAATGTATTTTACAACAGAATTACCCTAGTTCTTGCTTTCATTGTTTCAGGTGGTGCCCATGGAAAACCAATACCACATAAATTTGACTATGACATATAAGTATTTTATTAGGCTTGTGGGGGAAAAAAGGATTCAAATTAAAACTGAGATTCTTATCGATTACAATTAAAAATCGATTAATAAATTCACTTTTTTTTTAAACTTTTTTCTAAATAAAACTCTACATTAAGATGAAACCATTGTATAAGCTCACACACAGTTCTAGAAAAGACAGCACATATCGAACTTGTGATCACGCGATTTAAGGCACTAGGTTGTGTGGTGGATGGCCGGCTAAATATTCCGGCCCTCACCCCCAGGCCGCCAGGTGGAGCTCTCCCGACAGCATGGAAGTTCCCCGAATTCCAGTAGGGCCTCATGGAATTTGTAGTTTGTATGCACAGCCCTGCTGGATACCATGGGGGGCACCAGGAGTCGCTGTAGGGAGGCTGTCGGACTGTTATGTGCCCAATAACCTGAAAGTACGTCCTGGTCACATGAACAGGAGAAATGACGTGCTTCCAGGTTGAAGCAAAGGACTTTTACCCTGACCTGGAAGTAGTAAGAACTTGTGGACTGTTGGGCAGGAACACCTCTGGGTCAGGGGGTATAAAAGGACTCTGGGAAAGCCCAGACACTGAGCTGAGCTGGGAGGTAGGGTGGCGAAGTGTCTGGGAGAGGAGGATTGGTATTGGTAGAGTGTAGATTTATTATATGAGTAGTGTGGAGTGGAGGGTGCTTTGTGCACATAATTATTATAAAATAAAGAGGTCTTGGACTTTTACCTGGTGTTTGGAGTGGTACCTGAGGGTTCAAGAGGTCAATAAAAGCCTCTACTGCTACAGTTGTCATGCACACATAACTATAAACTCCACTACTGCCAACTTTCATTGTGGACTGCAGTTATTTCATTGTTAAGGGCTGTGCCTTAATGATATGGCTGTATGTTTATTATTATGTTTTGTATGTGGAGGAGGATAGGTTGCTGTTGCGATTATTTTGACTCAAAAAAATATAATATCCAGTATGTTCAATATGTTCTCAAAACAACCTTAAAGTTTGAAGATCATCACCGCAAAGATATACATTTTAGATAATTACCATATGGATACGTACAATTTTCTTTAGAGTCCAAAAATATAATGAAATATTATCGAAGGAAGAGCGACACAGACTTTCTTTAAACAAATTTTGAGGAATGTTTCTGTAACCTTTAGTAAGGAAATATCAAGGTTTGGTTGATTCTCCAGCAGTGATGAAGGATAAGCTAGACAATGATAGTCCTAGGCGTACAGCAGACTGCATTGTACCCAACCATATTCTGGGTATTCATAGATCTCTCCATCATGTAAGTTCACTCATCAGCAATGACAGACCATTAGCTGTGAAGCCCAGGTTTAATAACAATGAAATACATTATCCTCTCATCCATCCAAGTTTTTCTGATTTGACAATGTACTGTGTAAAGGAGCATTTACATTAAATTTTAAACTACAATTTGCCAAATGCGTTGTTTAATGAAAGCTCCTCATATGAATGACTATACAGTTTTCTTTCACTCAGTATTATTGTAACCTTTCAAGACTATTTTCTGTTCATAAATTCTCAAAGTTTGTGAAAGAACTGAACAGTTCTTCGAGTAACATAATACCAGCATGGAATGTACTAGTCCAGAAAATAGTTTCAGAAATGCTGTCTTTATTACAAAGCATATGAAAAAAGGATAAATGAAGGCAGTAATTGTCAGAAAAAAAACTGAAAGAGCTATAGAATTCCTGCTGTCTACTTATCATGTCAGGTGGGTTTTCCACCTAAAACTCACTAAATTACCCGTCCTCCTCTGTCTCTTTTCTCTACTTTTCTTCCCATCTTACTTTTGAGTTTTAGATGTTGTGACAAGTTTAGAGGGCGTAGCAGCTACTCAACCCGAGACAGACAGATGCAGGATGCACTTATAAAAACACAAATGTTTCTAATTTTGTTTAACTCGTGGGAAACGCCTTCCCCATTTCCCAGAGGCACAACACAGTCCCACTAAGCACAAACACACACAATACTTTTCTTTTTGTTCTCTCTCTTTCTCCTCCACACCTCCTCAACAAGCTTTGTCTCCCTCCTCCCGACTCTGGCTCCCTGAGAAGTGTCAGCTGGCCCCTTTTATAATGCCCCCAGAAGTGCTCCAGGTATGGCATAGGAACCACCCATAAGGGCTCAGCAGTTGCTGCAGCCCCCCTGGTGGCACCCACAGATCCCAACAGGGCTGCACCAAACTCCAAATCCCATGGATCCCTGCAGGAGTCCTAGACACTG
Organism: Erpetoichthys calabaricus; assembly: GCF_900747795.2. NCBI lineage: Eukaryota > Metazoa > Chordata > Cladistia > Polypteriformes > Polypteridae > Erpetoichthys > Erpetoichthys calabaricus. The sequence continues at coordinate 29,199,455 of NC_041400.2, read as the reverse complement.
CTACAACCCAGGGGGGGCTGTCATCTAGTGCTCTGGGGGAGGTAACTCTTTGGCCATGCTTGCTCTCCCAGTCCTTCCAGCTTGGAGGCGTCCCAGCTGGACAAGGGCCTTGGCTGTCTGTCACAATGTAAAGCGTAGGAAAGTGTGCTCTCCCTGCGGTTACATTTCAGGGCAGTCCAGGAATTGTTTACAGGGTTGAAAGATTCTAAATAAAATCATATGGTCATCAGCTCATAGTGCCCTCTGGTGGCTCCCATTTATGTTGCAACCTTATTTCTGTACAATAATTAACAAGCTAGGCACACAAAATATTTCTGAGCTGTTTCAGTGCTTCACTACTGGCATTTCATTGCTGGAACTCATCAGGTGACATCAGGTGGATTGGGTTAATGTTTTAGACACTATGACAGCTGGTCATATCATTATTTTCTTGGTAAGTACACACAGTAGGTTTCCATAGAAGAATACTCCATCCAAAAATTAGTTATTTTCATATGTTACTTACCCCATGTATTTATTGAAGGCCAAGTTAGAATATAATAGAAGCCAATAGTGACCAATACTATACAATGACAAACAATGTGAAAAATGTCCAAAAAAAATCTCATGTTGCTCATACTGCAAAAACCACATGTCTGTTATCCCGTCTCTACCCCTAATTTGCTGGGTTTTTTTTATTCTTTATTTTGCCTTATACAATTTCTTGTATTAGGAATTTCTTAGTTTTCACATACCTCTTGGGGTCAGAGTGCAGGGTCAGCCATTGTTCAGTGCCCCTGGAGCAATTGAAGGTTAAGGGCCTTACTCAAGGGCCCAGCAGAGTAGGATCTCTTTTGGCAGCGACAGGGATTCGAACCGGCAACCTTCGGGATACCAGCGTAGATCCTTAGCCTCAGAGCCATAGAGCAGTGGTTCTCAACATTCAGTCCTCGGGGCCCATTGTGGCTGCAGGTTTTTGTCTCAATCCATTTCTTTTCTTAATTGGACTCCCACCTTAATTAAGTGAGACATTATTTCCCATATATATACTGTATATGTCTGGCGTGCAAATCCACACAGTCTCTGTCAGAATGTGCATACTTCTCTGACTTGATTAGAGGAAGACCGTAGACTATCGGTATATCCAAACCCCAAAATTTGACCCTGGATGTTCAGTTTTTTTTCTTTTTTACTGAAATGTGAACGAAGCAAGTCATACACCTGAACAGACTGAAGTCAGAGTAGCAGACAAATGGACCAGAGCTAAAATTACTTACTCGTGTAATGCTGGATGCTGATTCTAATTAAAAGGAAAAGACAGGTAAGCTAGTTAAACATTGAGATCTATTAAAAGTAACAATGACTGGCTAATTAAGACATTTTTTAGAGCAAAAACCTGCAGTCACAGGGGACCTTCAGGGCTGAATTTTGAGAACAACTGGCCTAGAGTCCTGTCTTCAATTCAAAAAGTGATTCCTACGAGGCTTTTAGTTTCTTGTTTATGATTTGCTCTGTTTATGCCAGTACATGTAGATTATGTAACACGAGTAACATGCATTTTCTTTTTTGCTTTTTTCCATGGACGTTTTTCACATTGTTTGTCATTGTTCAGTATTGCTCACTATTGAACTCTACTATATCATAAACCTTTTGTCTCTCCATTTTGCATGAAAACATGACATTAAAATGTTTTTCTCAGCCAACACTATAAGGTACATTGGTTCAGTAACATATAAAAAAAAAAATTTGTATGGAGTATTCCTTTAATGCCTCAAATGTGTTATTTCTATTCCCTGGCTTTATGTTTATTTTCTGAGTTATTATTATTTTTTAATCATTATTTTTTATCTTTCTTTGTATTTTCTGTCATATTTTCTGGATCTCGAATATTGGATTGTGTATTGGGACTTGTTTGCTTAGGATTGCCTTTTAGGCAAATCCTTTTTAGTTCTTGTTTTTTTTTTTGCTTTTGAATTTATAAAGATTCCTGTTTTGAGTTGTCTAAACAAGCATAGGTTCGTGGTTTTCTACTCCCTTGTGAGGCATTTTTATATAATTTGGGGCTTTTTGCAGGTAGCAGTGAAAGGGTTGGCTGACTTGGGGTGAGCCTCTTCTTTGATGGCCAGTTAAGGTCCTGGTCTGTTTTATGGGCTACTTGGAGGCCTCAGCCCACTTTTTGTCATGTCTGAAATGCATCTCATAACTAAATGTTTATTAGCTTCTTGTTACCAGTGTCTTCTGAGTAATCACACTTTCCTTCTTAAGTATTCTGTGCACTTCCTAAATAATATTCCTGTCCTGCAATACCGTCTTATTGGCCATACTGCTCTGGGTAAAGTGTCCCATTTGCAACAGACACAACAGACAGTGGTACTTTGGAGAAGAGGGGATGGAGTGTAGACAATCAGTGCATTTACCTTTGCTTTTACTGTATAATCTGGTTATTTACAGCAGCCTGGTTTCTTAAGTACGATGTACACCCTTATTCCAGTATAGAGAATCCGGGTTATTGGTCTCTGAGAAGCCTGGTTAACTAGCGTACATTTCTTTGTGAGCTATCCAGTTATTTTGCCATGTAAACTCTTAACCAGGTTACAGTTAAGGATTTTGTAGTCTGTGAATGTCCGTTACATTGTGTTTGCATGCTTAGCTTCACACACGCTTTCAGCAGGCATAGATGGAAGTGTCCACAATATAAATTTTCTGAGGCAAATGCTTGGACAGTCGCATTATTCCTTCTCTTGGCTGAACTAATTTGTGTCCATATTTCAGAAATCGCTGAATTTATGTTGATGGGCTGAATATACAATGCTAAATTGACTAGCACAATCTCAAGAGCAGTAGGGTAAAGTGCATTTTATAATCTGATTACTTTTTAAAGTAAAACATAACACATTACTTATACCTGTGTCATTTTTAACCCAGAAGTGCTGGGTGTAAAGCAAGAAGCATATGTACCAGGTCACCGTTCCTTTGCAGGGCTTAATTGCCCAGCCAAGCAGAAGAATATGCCATGTGCAATTCAGTAAAAGAAACATATTATGTGTCACTTTAGTTTTAATCCAGCTATTTTCTATAGATACTGTATGTTGAAACAGTGTGATTACCTGAATCATTGTTCAAATTTTTATACCTGGGTCTCAGATTGGGTTTATTAAAAAGGGATGCACATTATTGGCTTCACAGCACAACAATGATTAAACAGATTTACAAACCATTAGAAAATGATTATAGGCCCCCATGTTTGTTTTTGGATTCACGGTGGCCGATGATGAAGTTTAACTCTTTAATGATGTTGGACCATTTTGCCAAAGGAGAATTCCAGAAGATTACTTGCATATGTAAACATGAATTTTTAAGAAACCAGGTTTCTGCCTTAACCGGGTCATTCACTTTATTCCATTGTTGTGTGTGCATATAAAAACACTCAGAACCTGCAGACATCTGTGGCAGGCTTCTTTTTAGTTGCATTCATGTGAAACATTTGCAATATGTGTTTTGGGATTGGAATCTTTCTTGGTACAACTCTCCTGTCCTAAACATTAGTGCAATTCTTCACTGAAGCATATGCTCATTGCAACATTTAAGGCAGCCTTCATTTGCAATATTCTACTTTGATGCCATAGCAGTTCTTTCAATATTTTCTTTTGCGCATGGCTGAAATCTTTTAACAGATCTTACGAAGAAGTGAAACACCCAGGAGAGAGGCTATGAAATAAAATGAGCTTTCCTGGCACCTCATTGTAAGAGGAGTTTTTTGTTAGGTAACAAACCATCTGTCAAGATGTTTTTTAAAAGAAGTTAGTGGACCAGCAAGGGGTAGGATAGTGGTGGTATTTTATGGAAGGTTCTGCACATTTTCATTATCAATCACTAATAAGCAATTATGTAGAAGCACCCATTGGAAGATATTTTTGCAGGGTGTAGTAGATAGTTAATTTATTGAGCTCAAATGAAAAAAGATAGTATAAAGTTTCTTCAAAAAAGAATTTTTGAGACTAAAGATTCACATTGTCACTAATGTCACAACAAAAATGAGAAAAGGGAGGAATATTTTAAACTTTGTGCTAATTTCCTAAACAAAGATAATTGCTACAGGGCACCTGGCCTTCTCACTGATGTATACTGCCTTGCACACTGTGTACCATGTTATTTTTAAATTTAGTGTTGTGGTACTAGATTCCCAGGTAATGTGCCTTCTGAATATAGTTTGCATGTTCTCAGTGTTTTTTGCATTTTTCTACCTATACTTGTAGGACATGGTTTGAGGTGAACCTCTGACTGAATATCATAGGCATGTCCTGTGGTGGACTGGAATGCCACCCATTGTTGGTACCTGCCGGGATAGACTGCAGTCCACCATGAGCTGCACTAAAAGAAGAGGGTAGGGAAAATGAAAAAAACAGAAATGCTAAACCTGAAACATAAGTATTACAGTTCCACAAAGTGCATGGGGCAGGCTTGGGTTTAACTGGCTTAAAATAATGACATGGTCTGCCAGCCATCTTAAGGATCAGCGTCATTTCCCATTGGAAAATAATTACAGTAGTTACAGTTACTGGGACAGGTTATACGCAGTATGGTTATATGCAGTATGTAGGTCTGAATTGGCAGTTTAAAGCCCATCATGGAACTGCTGTGCACAAGGCAGGAGTCAATTCTGGAAAGAGTGCCAGTCCTCCCTACCAACACATCATCACGTACTTATACTAGGCCAGGTTAGAGTTATCAATTGTCCTAAAACACATGAATTTGGAAAATGGGAGAAAAACAGGAGTAGCCATTGACGGTCCCCAGAGTGGGATTCAAACCCAAAACGTCCTTTTAGTTTAATTTCACCCATCCATCCATTATGATGTTCAGGGTTGTGGGAGGCTATCTGGTAGCTTCTGGTGCAACAACCATGGGACTTAAGTGTATCATGTTGTTAAGGGTAATTGTAGCATCTAAACTGTGTAAGTCAGAATTTGAATATAACATTATTGATTGGTATACCATCTGAGGCTGACTCGAGCCTTGTTGTTGGGTGAGATCTTGGCTCTATGAAACCTTGTAACAGAAAAAATGTAGGAGGGACTTTAAAAAAACTCTATATGTTAATTCAAATAATAGAGGGATTGATTAAACGGAATTTGATCCTTGAGGTGATGTTTAGTTCCAGGATTTGTAAAAGCCAATTCACTTCTGATAAATGACATTAAAGATCCATATTTATAATGCAATATATTATAATTAGAAAATATTTCAATTATCCTAACATTTGTTTCCTGTGTGGCAGAAGTTCACAATCTGTGCCAAGCAACCGTATCAGTTCCATCACCTACACCCAGGCTGTTTGCTTTCTTACAGAAGTGGTTAATGGAGGAAAATCATGAAATTACCATGGAAACATTTGTTATGTTAATGAGAAAATGCAAGTGTGGAAACCATCTACCAGTGAGTAGGCAGACATTCACAAGGGAGAGCAATTCATTACAAGTACAAGACTCCACCGACAACTGTACAGCTTTCAAAATACACATCCCATCTGTCTCAATATTTAAAAGGCAAAGATAAAAGTACAGAAAATACTTAAAGTGGTGTAAACTAAACAGCAAAGAGGTGGAGGCGGACGCACTGAGCCGCAGTAGCATGCTTGTATTACTGGACCTGTGTGCCCACTCCCTGATGTTGAGCTTGTCTTTCCCCTCCGCACTCAGCCTTCAACAGACTTATGAGATTAACTCATACTGTGTAAAACTTTCGTTAGAAACATCATAGCACAAATTCTAATCTCTCAGAAGGTAAACAGCTGCTCACATTGTGTCCCATGTGCATCATGACTTATTTAAATGAATGGATTCATTGACTTCAAAGGCAAATCATCTCTGTTCTCGCTTTACAGGTGGCAGAGGCGCTCAGAAAACCCACAGAGCTGAAATGCCCCCCCCCCCACTCAAACTAGATGAGAAAACAGAATATTATCTATTGTACATGACACCTGACACAGAGATGAAAGAGAAACACAAGGTAAAAAGGTCTTATGTGAAGTGTAACAGAGGCTCACCTCCTTCCCTCTCACCTGTAGCCCAGACAATCTAATGCAGGTTTGTGGAGCTGAAAGGCAGCAGTCTTTACAGCCCGTGATAGGGTTGCCATTATGCTCTCCTGGGGTGTTTAGGATCTTACCGTCTGTCATTTCCTGATGCCACTGCATCTTGGGATCCCTAATCTCCAGTGTTTTTTTCCTGGCTTTCTGTCCTCATTGAACAGAAGCAGGACCTGCAATCAGCCTTCAGAAATATAAAAGGTTAAGAGAGGCACAAAAAAATTGCAATATAAAACAGGACCAACACACTTCAGTAAGAAGGCGATTAAAGACAACATCAGATGTGTTACACATCGTGGCTGCATTGAAAACAAACAAAACCAAGTAGTATGAGAAGGTCTTACCAGAAGAGCTGAACAAAATAAAAGACATTATTTTAAGCCAACAGTAAGAATAATTCTGCAATTACTTCAGATCGGTAAGTACCTGATGATTAAAGGTTGTCAGTGTGACTGCAACCCAGAAGAAACAATACGAAACAGAATGTAGAAGGTGTAGACCAATAACCTTACTCATGGAAACTATAAGCAAAAGTAAATTATAAGATTTATTTTTATGAAAATAATATTCTGAATTCTATCCAGAATGGGATTAAGAGAGGATAATCCTGCCAAAACAATCTGGTAAACATTTTGAACTGGCAGCTGCAGTGGTACATAATAAACAAAGCATATGAAAAAACTTATTTAAGGCTTTCACAAAGATCAATTCTGAAGCTAGAAGTCATTGCCAACAGAGACAGCTTACAAAACTGGCCTTCAAGTTGGTTAAACAGTCGGAGACAAAGAGTACAGATAAGAGGGGAATCCTGCACTTGGAGCAGAGTCATCTGTGGAGATCCTCATGGATCTGGGTTTGAATGATTATTTCTTTTTAATATTATATAGTTGAAAGATTCTGAATTAGTAAGCTTCTGACACTAATTAGACTAACCAATTGAGGGATAGCATATACTAAAAGGGAGTAAAAGAATTTCAAAAAGACCTCAACAGTATGCAAAACTGGGCAAACACTTTCAAAGTGAAGTGTTACACAGACTAGATAAAATAAACATTAACATTAAATACAAGATAGGCAACTTGTCATGCTAAGCTTGTTTCTTGGTTTCTAGTTTTATTCCTTTTTTAGGAGCGTTCGCATATAACATGAGAAGGACCTACTGCATTAGCCATGTCTGTCTGTCTGTCTGAATGAAAAAAAGCTCTTCTTCCTGTGGAAGCATTAGCAAAACTGAACTCCTTTACCTTAAAACAGGGAAATTCTGTGTGACTTCAACTATGAATTAATGTACTGCATCAATCTTACCTTGAGAGCAGTTACATCAGCTTGTATATTTTGTGTACTTTACTCTTCTAGTAGCTGCTTGGATTCCCAGTGCAAGTGAATCAGATGCTGGGGAGGGCACACACACAAGCAACTCATACAGCAAACAGCCAACACCCCTGCTATAGGTAATTTAACTATAAAAAATAGCTTCTCTAGAAATGAATGAAAATATAAAGAAATTACGTAAATTTACGTAAGACTAGATTGACTGAACTAATATAATGTGCAGGTTATTATTGTAAAGAAAAGACATTATTAACCTGCAGCTAAATGGTGTTTGACCTCATTAATTACACAGGAAAGGTGCAGCTTCCCTAATTAATATAAGCATAGGATGGGTTAGAAAGGGAACTACAGCAAGGACTGTGCTCTGTTGTGTTTGTATGGTGCACAGAGGCTGGTTGTGCCACAAATACCGAGGATGTAGCAAGATTACAGTTTGAGAGTGCTGAAATTTACTTAGCAGTATAATATCTAACAGAATGAGTGTTGGTTACGGTTTATCTGGAACTGAAGAGCCACATTTGCTTCTGTGTATCTTCAGACTTTCTTTATTAATTGTTTTCTTTTGTTAATTATTGGGAGGTACTCTATTGGTTATACTTTTAATAATGTTACGGTAAGAAATTATACCCTTCAGATCCTTCAGAATTAACACATATCAATTAATGCCATTTTTACTTCACTTGAATTGGAATCTGCTGTGTATTAAAGATACTGAGCCACCACAAGTGTATTTAGCCTCCATTTTTAACTCCATTGTAAAATGCTGTTAAAAACCACATATTGTTGGAGTACTGACTGAGCTTCCGCAAGTTATGTCACCTACAATTCTATCATGCAGCAGACATGAACAGTGGGCCTTGGGGAATAATCTTCAAAAGGAAAGGCCAAGGATGGAATTCCAGTGAATTCCTGAAAGGGCAAGGCCTTAGCCTTACCCAAACTCATGAAAGCTTTTAAAAATATCAAGATGAGACAAGGAGATGACTTACCTAACAGATAAACACATTAGCCTAATTTAGTGAATGGTCTCCCCATTTTTATAGAACTTGTTATGTTCTTATGCTCTCATCATGCACCAGTAGGACATGTCTGCTTCTCTATGTTCCCACTGCAAATGTTAGATTGTTGTCTTGTAATTTAAGTGAGGCAAATTGGATTAAGCAAACTGAAAATTATCATTTAGTAAATATCCTAAGTGAGGAAACTAGAAGGATAATAAATGCTTGCACACAGAGCATTAAGCCCTGTTGATCCTTTAGTTAGTATTTCTCTACATTTTCACACTTGTGACCACAACCTTCAATTGTTTTTGACAATGGCTGGCATAAACTGTATTGAGAAGATTTCAAAATGTTCAATAATTAAATTAATTAAAATCTCTAGACTGCATTTCAGTTACTAGAGATAATGTAAATGTAATTTTTGTGCAGCATTCCAAAAACAAAACAAAACTGGAGTTTGAAAATCAACTGAAGCGGCACATGGTAGCTGAAACATCAAAGAGACTCCATAGACTGATCAAAGTGAAGGTTTTTTGATTTTTAGAAGCTTTATCTTTTAGATACTTTGTTTTTCTGGTCTGCAGCTACATGATGATAGAAATAAGGCAAGAGCATTTAATCAGATTGTTTTGCTTGCATACTGTATATAATGGCACTGTAAATATTGTTAACTGCATTTATATCTGCCATATTATTGGCATTTCATTAATTCTAGAAGGACTTAACTAGACACATTTTCCAAATGTAACTTGCTATAACACTTTGTATCAACTCTGTTAGCTGATTTTACCAACTCAAAAGAATAATGTGACTAATTGCTGTGTAAAGGGATATTCACAGACTCTGCCGACTTGTGGTTCATTAATTATGAGCAATGAACAGATGCTTGGAAAGCTATTGAAGATTTTTTCTCTTGACAGCTTGAATACAGACTCTGCAAATGAAGCTACAATGGACTTCTTAGTTTATAATTAGTTACATTAATATATACTCTGAGAAAGTTTTCATGCAAAGGTTTTATTGCAGAAGATATTTTGCACAAAAACCTTTGCTGTGGTGCCTTATTTGTCACAGTGGACACATGCATTCCTCTTTGCTAGTATTGATCTACAATACATAAGTGCTAATAGTGTAGCCATAATTCTCCATCTCTCCATCCATCCATTTTCTAACCTGCTTATCCAGTTCAATTTTTCATTTTGTCTGTGAATATACTAGAAGGAAAGGGAGCAAGATGAACACCAGCTTTGCAAGAGGATTTACTTATATGCCACCAGTTTTAGTAACGGTGCAGCTAACTGGAAAATTTTAACCTGCATATTTATCAAAAAAGTATACATTTTACAGTATATATTTTTTAAATTGTATTTTGTTTGATCTAGAACACTACTTTTTGATCTAGTATACCGTTCATCACATGTACAATATACATGTTTAATTTTGCCACTTTTCCAGACTGCAGGTGTCACACTCTCTGAAAGCTACCTCCTCTGTGCTCCTGTGAACTTCACTAATAGGAACAACCAATTGGGATGAGGTGGCCTGTCTTTTTAGTTTACTCCTTGTACTAATTCATAAGGCATTAGAGTTTCTTGCTATATGGGGGATACTTTAACCGTTTCAACTGACAGATTTCAGGTAAACGGCTGAGGCCTGTAAGAATTGTCAAACAGAATAGCAGTAAAGTGTGTTCTGGGAAAGCTGAAAGGCAAAGCAATACCTTCGAATGTTTTGTTTTACCAGTCTGTTTACAGCTTAGTGCATCTTTTGATTTCAGTGGAAGCTGACCTTGAACTTGTGCAACAACCTTGATGTGTTTTGAGAAACTAAAAATGTTGGCTGGATTGCTAGCAGATATTAGGCCAGGTATGTGTGCTTAATTTGGGCGAGTAGGAGGAAAAGAGTGGCTGCCTTTTATTAGAATTGTCTTGATAAAGAGTTCCAGTTTAGTGTTTAGTTTAGTTTTAGTTCAGTTGGTGCTTTGTTGCAAAAGTGGAATGTCTGATTCAGTTATTGGCTGTCTGAAACTTGGAGTGGAGCCACAGAAATTTAAATGGAGCTTGCTATCTGCTTAGCTGCTAGACACTTTGAAGGAACTCTATTACTAGCAAGAAATCTTTCTTTTCACTTTTCAATTAAGGGTGCATAACCTGTAACTAAAGAACTGGACTATCTGGAAATGTCTTCTGGGACTCCATGAAGACTGCATGAACCCTTCCAGGTTGTACTAAAAACAACAACAACAACAGCATTTATTTATATAGCACATTTTTATACATATAACGTAGCTCAAAGTGCTTTACATGATGAAGAAAAAAGAGAGAAAAAAGACAAAGTAAGAATTAGAATAAGACAAACTAATTAACATAGAATAAGAGTAAGGTCCGATGGCCAGGGAGGACAGAAAAAACAAAAAAAAAAACTCCAGACGGCTGGAGAAAATAATAAAATCTGCAGGGGTTCCAGACCATGAGACCGCCCAGCCCCCTCTGGGCATTCTACGCAACATAAATGAACAGTTCTCTTTGTATTTAGGGTTCTCATGGAAAGACTTGATGATGATGGTCATGTAGACTTCTGGCTTTTAATCCATCAATGTAGGAACATCATGGTGCTTTGATTAGGTGGTGGTGGCGCAGGTCGCCACCACAGAAAACCAGGAAAAGAAACAGAAGAGAGAGTAGGAGTTAGTACGGATTTTAGAGCCAGCATGAATAGTTATGCTAATTAATTGAATATACAGAGCATCAGGATTAAATTAAAGTGAAGTTATGAGAAAGCCATGTTAAAGTAATGAGTTTTTAGTAGTTTTTTAAAGTGCTCCACTGTATTAGCCTGGCGAATTCCTATTGGCAAGCTATTCCAGATTTTAGGTGCATAACAGCAGAAGGCTGCCTCACCACTTCTTTTAAACCCACTGTGGTGGGTGGCCGGCTAAATATTCTGGCCCTCACCCCCAGGCCGCCAGGTGGAGCTCTCCCAACAGTGTGGACGTTCCCCGAATTCCAGCAGGGCCTCATGGACTTTGTAGTTTATATGCACAGCCCTGCTGGATACCATGGGAACCACCAGGAGTCGCTGTGGGGAGGCTGCCGGACTCTTACTTGCCCTATAACCCGGAGGTGTGTCATGATCACATGACAAGAGGAAACGACGTGCTTCCGGGTTGAAGAAAGGAGCTTTTTATCCGACCTGGAAGTGTTCATGATCACATGGACAGAAGGGAGAAACACTTCCGGGTCATGGACTATATAAAGGACTCTGGGAAACCAGTACACTGAGCTGAGCTGGGAGGAAGGGTGGCGAAGTGTCTGGGAGTGTGGAGGATTGAGTATTGTAGTGTTTATTGATTTATGAGTATTGTGGAGTGGAGGGTGCTTTGTGCACGTTATTGTCTAAATAAAAGTAATATTTGGACTTTTACCTGGTGTCTGGAGTTGAGTCAGAGGGTTCAAGAGGACGACAAGAGCCGCAAACTGCGACACCACCCAGTTACTTCCTGAAAAACCTACACTGAATGTGAGCACGAAAGACATCTTTCCAACAATAGTGTGCATTTGAATTAAAAAGCTGCCACTCTCCATCATTCATTGGTTAGGAATCCAATCTTCAATTCAAATGCACAGTATTCTTGTAATAATGCCTTTCCTGTTGAGCTATCCTGAAACTTCAAGAAGTGACTGTCAATAATATTTTAACAGAAAATGCACACATTTTGCATAATACGACCACGCAAATGTATAATGGACATTTTCATTATGCAACATGATATTTTTTTTTTCTTTTCCCATGGATATTTTTCACATTGTTTGACGTTGAACAGAATTGATCACTGCTGGGTCCCATTGAAATTGAATCTTCAATATGTATTTTCTCCATGAAAACATGAAATTAAAATGTTTTATTGTCATCCATAATAAACTACATGGGGTAAGTATCATAAAATAAATAACATTTTTGGGTGGAGTGTTCCTTTAAGGACATGGTTTGTGGAATCCTCTATCAATGATAAACTGTGTTTGGCAAGACAGAAACCAGCTTCTGTTAAGCAGTCAGGTGGTGGGGTCTACCTTTACATTAACAAAAGGTGGGGCAATAATATAACTATAAAAGAGCACATATGCACACAGAATTTTAAACTACTCACTGTTGGATTTCACCCATACTATATACCATGAGAGTTTAATAAAATGTTTGTGATAGTAGTTTACATAATGCCGGGAGCTGCAGCTGAAACGATTCTTGAAACATTTGAGAAACTAGAAAGCAAATGACCTGGCTCTTTCAGATAGGTGGTTTTAATTTATGCAATCTGGAATCAGTATCACCACATTACCATCAATAAGCTGTGATGGAAACAGGGCACCAGTGAGCCCCAAACCCCAAACATGGATACACAAATACATTCCTGGGTTCAAATAAATGATGGTTTCATACCTCAATATGAACATAAAGCATAAGTTTTTCTCTCTTCCAACTCCTCTCATTTCACCACCGTACTGCCTTCCTCCTGTTGACAGTTACAACTTGCCTGAACAAGGGAGTGCTGTCCCTTTCATTGAGGACCCGAGAGTAATTCTGGTGACAGGGCTACTGCCTGTTGGAAGTATTTCCGGGACACACTGAAGTCCTATATATTAGGAAGTGTATCTCCCTGCAGCTCCCTCTTTCGGCACCCACGGACCCCAGCAGGGCTATGCTGCTGGACTACAATTCCCGGCATTCCCTGCTGTTTCCCGAATAGATGACAATATGGAGGGCTGCTGCCATCTAGTCTCTGTGGGGAATGAACATCCCTCGGAGACAGTCCTTCACTGTCCTTCTGTTTTTTTCTCCAGTCCAGGAAATGTACTGGAAACTTGTCCAGTCGGGATGCCTGTCCATTTACCCAGGGCCTCTCGTCTGTATAAGGAATCTTTTTCTCTGTTTCAGCTGTCCGTCTATCCCCTAGGGAAGTCCTGTTTGGGTGTGGCCCATTTCCCTTCTTTGCTGGGATGCCTGACTGACCTCTTGAAGTTTCCCGTCCATAAGCTGACCATGTCATTATTCATCTACTTCCGAAGTACAAACAGAAACTGAAACAAGATAAAACAGCCATAAGAAAAACTGGTGCAAGGACATTGTAGAGGAACTGCTGGAATGCCTTGCGGTCGCTGAACTTTTTTTATCCTTTAAATATCATATACAATTTCTTATATTAGGAATTTGTCTTTTTTCGCATATCCCAACTTACTCTCCAGAGAGTTTTGTGGTCCGAGTGCAGGGTCAGCTATTTGTACAGTGCCCCTGGAGCAATTGCAGGTTAAGGGCCTTGCTGAAGAGCCCAACAGAGTAGCATTCCTTCTGTCACTGCCGGGTTTTGAACTGGCAGCCTTCAAGTTACCAGCCCAGATCCTTTAACCACAGAGCCACCACTCTGCCTTTTACACTGTAAATGAATATATGAAATTCTGTGAGTCTATGATCATTAAGGAAAAAACTGTCAACATGCATCCAAACAGTAAGCCATGTATCACTAAAGAGGTTAAAGAATTACTTTTGGAAAAACAACATGCTCATCAAAAAAATAATATAAAAGAAATACGAATTTTACACTGCGTGGAGTTTGCATGTTCTCTCTGTGTCTGCGTGGGTTTCCTCTGGGTGCTCCGGTTTCCTCCCACAGTCCAAAGACATGCAGGTTAGGTGCATTGGCAATCCTAAATTGTCCCTAGTGTGTGCTTGGTGTGTGAGTGTGTGTGCCCTGTGGTGGGCTGGTGCCCTGCCCGGGTATTTGTTCCTGCCTTGTGCCCTGTGTTGGCTGGGATTGGCTCCAGCAGACCCCTGTGACCCTGTAGTTAGGATATAGCAGGTTGGAAAATGACTGACTGAATTTTATAGCAAAGGATTAATAGGTTAATTAAACAAAATAAAAAGATGTATGGGGAAAAAATCAAGAGGTGGTTTAATAATAACAATCCAAAGCAGGATTGGAAAGGCCTAAAAACAATCACAGGACTGGGTTCTAAAAAGAGTGTGAACTTTCCAGTTGACAAAGACCAACAGCTTTTAGCAGATTTGAAACAAGTGATTTGAGCACCCAAAATGCAGAAGTAAAGGAGATGCTTTATAAAAACACCAGGAATTCTGCTGTGATAGGGTTCAGATTAAAACAAACTGGCCAGTGGGGCCTGAGGGCATATCAGTAGTTCAGTTTTCTCCTTATTTCGCTAAATAATGTTGCAATTAGGCCACTGCTTAATATTGTTTTTATTAAGCCTTTCATCTAGGTTTATGGATAAATAAAGCTGTGTGTCATCTGCAAATTGTTTAGTATAGATTGTTTCTTTAAGTGGTCATTTAACTGCAGACAGACCAGTCTTTACAGTATTGTATTTAAGAAAGAAAGGTAGGTGATAGGTCTAAAATAATCTAGGACAGACATGTCATTGTTATGTGTTTTGAGAAGAGGTTTTGTGCTTTGGTTTTAAATAAATTTGTTAAAAATTACTAGAGGTTAGTGAACAGTTTACAATATCTAATACAGCATCAATTTACATGTCAGAAACTTCTTTGAAAACACCTGATGGAAGTTTATGTGGAAGTTTAGCTAAGTTTATGTTAGTAAAGGAGATGGCTTAATTATTGATGTTTGCACTGTGCTAGATCTCATGTGACTAATTTTTCTTTTAAAAAAGCAGCAAATTCTTCACACTTAGAGGCTTGCAAAGACTTCATGGTTGGTAATTGAAAAAAGTACTCTTTTATTACCTGCACTATTTTATGGAAAATTTTATGGAAGCATCAATATCAAAGTTATGTCATTTACAAGTGTGTACTTCATTTAAATTAGAAACAGAAACACATATGTTAAAGAAAATACAGTCATGATCTGTGTTAGCAATATCCTCAATACGTTGTATATTAATATTAATTTCCTTTGATATTGCTAAATGTAAGATATGACCAAATTTGTGTGTTTGCTGAGAGACATACTGATTAAAATCGAAAGAATCCAGAGGTTCCAAAAACTCCCTTTTTTCCAGGTTGCCTGGTTTGTCCAAATGAAGACTAAAATCTCCAACTACTAAAAGCTCATTGTATTCAATTGTTATTTTAGATAACAGATCTAAGAATTCATCAAAAAATAAGGCATTATGTTTTGATGGGCAATAAATTGTTACTGATAAAGCTGGTGAGTTAGCTTTAATGATTGCAGGGAGGTATTCAAAAGAAGTAAAATTACCTGAGTTGATTTCTTTACAACTAAAATGGTTTGAGAAAATTTTAGCTAAACCCCCACCCTTTTTACCTACATGGGCAGACTGTAAAAAGTTCAAGGTTGTGGGGCTGTTTCAGCTAAAACCAGGGTTATGAATTAGCAGCAAGCAAAGTCTCAAAAAGAGTAAAGAAGCCGTTTTTTATTAGAAACAAGGTCAAAGGTAACATGACCCAAATTTACAGTAACTCATGTTTAAATGACATAGAAAGTCCAACTGCAAAAATTCTCATCATGCATATAACATTACTAGAAGACAAACATTTAACTGTTACAAAATATCTCCAATGAGATGAGCAAAAAACATTTTGTGAAATATCTTAAGGAGACGAGTATAGAAAAGGGCCAATAGTTAATGCCACAATGAAGAGCTGAGGCAAAACAGAGTAGAGGTGCTCTTGTATAGATAGTGCTGTTAGTTGACTAAGACTCTAATGACTGCAGCACCTGAGAGTCCTAACTGTGCTTTAAGTTATAACTTTTTTGGCTTAGACTTTAACTGAAAATGATTGACAAATAAGAAGAAAGGGGAGTAGGGAAAAACACAACAATTGTAGCTGGGATGAGGCAATTCTAGGCACACTTCCTCATGTCCCAACACGGTAAAATGTATTACCTTTTTTTAGCACAAAATTTGAATTAGTAAGATCAACAGGAAGAATTTAATATACACAAATCCTTTACTGCAATGAACTGGTACCCTGTCCAGGGTTTGTTCCTGCCTTGCACCCTATGCTGGCTGGTATTGGCTCCAGCACCCATAGCAACCCTGTTCAGGGCTATATGGGTTATATGATGGCTGACAAATCCTTTATTGTAATTTTATCAAAAATAGATTATATATATAAATAATACAACATAACAAATACACTTAATAGAAATGGAAACAATGCTTGTAAAGTTATTAATGTAACTTTGAAAATTGCTGTTTGCTGGCTTTGGCTACAGTAAATGCAGCCACTATGTCTTCAGGTCCAAAGAGCTTTGAATAGTGAACTCTGTTGAAATTAGAACTAGAGCTGGAAGCCTCTCCTGGCAAGTATAAGATTTAATCAGCCTCAAAGATGAAAAATTTCTCTCACCAGAGGCAACAGTGATGGGGAAGAGTCTGGAGGAGATGCAGTGCAATACTAACAGTGTTGGTTATTCTCACAGCACAATCAGATGACTACTAGACTGAATCAAAGCACATAAACATAACATAAAGTTGACTGAAACACTGCATCTGCTGAAAATGACTGAGACTGCAATTGAGAATTACCAACACCTAGCCCTGCTTTAAACACCCAGCATTTCTTCTCATCAAATTTTCTTTTCTTCCCACAAAAAAAAGTCTCCCATCATAAGTTGTTTCACCCCTTTCACTTAAGGGGCTCTGTAATTTTTTCTGTGGTCCTCCTTAGGACATATTTTCCCAACCAACTCTAAGCTAAAATATATATTTTTGGTGTAGACTTTGAATCCTTCCACATCAACAATGACTGTGTGGAGAGGGTCTTAGCCTTCACATTCTTGGGTGCCATCATCTCTGTTGATCTGTCTTGGTCTGCAAATACCAAAGCAGTCATTAAAAAGGCACAATAGTAACTTCATTTCCTGAGACAACTTAGAAAGAATAACCTGGATCAAAAGTTGTTGGTGAACTTTTACCGCTCCTCCATAGAGAGCGTGCTGACATACTGTATCACAGTGTGCTACAGAAGCTGCACTGCAGCAGACAGGATGGGGCTCCAGCATGTCATCAACACAGCTCAGAAGACTGTCGGCTGCACTCTGCCCTACCTGCAAGACTTGTGTACTTTCTGCTGCCTAGGCAGGATAAAACACATTTTGAAGGACCCTTCACATCCTGGTTTTCACCTTTTTGACCAGTTGCCCTTTGTTAGGCAATACAGGTCAGTCAAATCAAGGAAAAACAGACTCGGGGACATTTTCTTTCCCGGAGCTATAACTACATTAAATCTCAGTATGCACTGACCATCTCTCTCTCTCTCTCTCTGTCTCCATTCCTTTGTATTTCTCCTTCTCTCTCCCCCACCTCTTCTTCTCACTGTTTCTTGGATTTGTAATAACCCTCTGTGCAATAATCACAGTCTACTACAATATTTGCTCCATCTGTCTTATGTGCAATATCTATATTATTCTTTGTGTAATATTTCATATCATTGATAATTCATTGTGCAGTAATCACAGCCTAGTGCAATATTGTTCTATTTGTCTTATGTGCAATATCTTACATAATTAGTATTCTTTGTGTAATATTCATATCATTGGTAATTCAATTGTTGTACCTGCATGATCAGTAATATTCTTGTCTTGTAATTCCATATTTGTTTGCCTAGCAATTAGCACCTATTAATTAGTATTCTTTATATTCTTTTTATTTAGCAATTTTTATATGTAATACCTTACTTTTCATTGCATCTGAAAGGAGTACCTGCTCTGTAATTTGTTATACATGGTATAATGACAATAAAGACTTCTAATTCTAATTCAACAGACAGAGAACAAATTAAATTTACATTTAGTGATGGGTTCATCACCTTTACATTCAGTCTTTAGTTGAAAGGTGGTATCTTACTTTGTATAATGGTGGCAGCAAAAGGAACTTTGTTTTATTTGATTCAATTAAATTCTGTCATAATTTCACTGGGCCCCGTCTGTAGCCAAGACTTTAACTTTCAGTTGGCCCCAGCCCTTCCTCTCAGTGTCCCTTTCTGTACAACATTAATCATGTGGCAGTCAGTTGATGGTAGGGACGCTGGAGATGAAAGTGAGAGCTTGACAGAGGTTCTTTGCTCTAGCTTTGTACTTTTTGCATTTCTCAAAACCTTCTTCTGTGATATTTTTGTGATTTTTCATCTTCTGTCTGATTTTTAGATTTGCTTTATCTTAGAGCCTTCTCAGATGTCTTTTTAACTTGTGTATGAACATCTGCCTGCTTTTGTATTTGTCCTTTATTTTGAACTTTTTGGAAACTTTTACCCTTATATTTTGCATTTTTATAGGTAACCATCTGCCTGTTTTTCCCACTGTTTTTTGGATAATTGACTTGCTAATAAAACACTAACATCCAACTAAGGCGCACAGTGCAGCTGTGCTTTATGCTGCATTGTGTCATTCTGCAGTCCACTGACTCAGCTTTTCTTTGAGGAAAACTAAAGCAGAGGAGCAGTGCTCTTTGCATGACCACCTGTGGTGGTCAGAGTGTCTTACAAATTTAGTTTATTCATGTATATCCATCCATCCACCCATCTTGCAAACCTGTTGTTATCCTGACCAGGGTCGCAGGGAAGCTGAAGCCTATCTCAGAAAGCATAGAACACAAGGCAGGAATAATCCTTGAACAGGACAGCAGTTTATAGTGTTCTTCAATTAATGCAGGTTTGGAGTGCTTACACGTTTCCATAAAAACCCTGGGAAATTATGTGAACTTCAGTTAGGCTAATATAAGATGTGGCCAGTGGGCAAAGGAGGAGAGGACTCAAAACCCCCAATTGACAGAGTTCTAGGAGAAGATAAATCTCTGAAGGCACACGATTGTGAATTTATGTGTGTGTTATTCATATATTTATACTCAGTTCAAGGTTTTTTGGGGTCTAGAATTACAATGTTATAGTCCCATTTTCAATTTCAACTTATTTTGATAATGCTTTTTTAGGCTAACATTTTGTTTTTGTGTTTACATGACACTCAAGAATAGTGTTATGTAACCAGGTCTGTCTCATTACTGCCTTCACGAGATATGACACTATAAATATTAGGGATGCTCCAATTAGGTTTTTAAGGGTGATACCAGTCACTGATTTTAAGTTACTTGATTGGCCGATTACAATACCAATTCTGATTTTTTTCCTTATCCCTTTAAAAAACTTTTTACACTAATCTCCTGCATAACCGGACAAATATAACTTTTATGTCCTATATTAAAGTTTATTTTTTTAGTTACACTACAGGTGTTAACTGATCATTTTGTAGGTTTATTGTTCAGTGACCATAAACAAGCTGAAATAAATAAAATTACCTTAAAATACATACATTAACTAATAAAATATGTACAAAAATATGTATCCATAATACATATGCCATAAAAGAAAAGAAAATGCTTCTCCTTATTATAAGCTGTCATTTTGTTTAGTTTCTTCTGTAATGTACCTATTGGAAACAAGGTTTAATTAAAAACAGTAATTTTCACCATTTCTCTGACAACAAATACATATATTTTTTACTCACACAATCAATTAATTGATATTGGGAATTAAATGCTGCTTAAATGAAAATATACATGCACTTATTCGTTTTAATCACTTAAATCATTAATTGCACTACAGCTTTTTGCTGTTAAAATATACATTTACTATATTTATACAGGTGTGCTTTTTCTTCAGTGTATCAACTAGACATTTGTAATTCTTGTGGTGTAATTATAATATAAGGATTACCACTTTAATTATGTAGTACTCGTTTCTTACCAAAACTTGGCACACAACAACAAATAAACACGGTACGAA
This sequence comes from Erpetoichthys calabaricus, assembly GCF_900747795.2. NCBI lineage: Eukaryota > Metazoa > Chordata > Cladistia > Polypteriformes > Polypteridae > Erpetoichthys > Erpetoichthys calabaricus. The sequence continues at coordinate 29,179,286 of NC_041400.2, read as the reverse complement.
TCTTTAAAAAAAGGCCTATTGTTTACTAAGCAGCAATTTCAAATTCATCTTTATCATTTCTTTTTCCAATTAAAAGTGTAAGCTGCTGCATTTTAAACAAGCACTCTGTCCAAACTCAAGTGGTGTCTGTTTAAATTTAAAGGACAAAATAAAGGTCTGAATTCTTTAAAGCAGCTTTTCTTGCCATTTGTCTACTTGTACAGAATGATTTCTCCAGTTACTTTTTTTTTCAATTTATTACTCCACTTTCTTTAACGTAAAGGCTAATATACCAATTGCTCTAGTTCACTGATAAAACGAGCTTCTACTGTACTCTACTTTGTTTATGCTGCAAGAAGTTTTCAGCAAAAGAAAAAATCTACCCAAATACCTTGCATAATTGGTGCACTGCAACTAAATTACCATAAAGCTTGGAAAAGCATGGGCTGGAAATATTGGTTTTTGTGATCAACCTTTTTACCATTCATCAATCGAGTCTTTTTTTAGTGAAAATTGGCCGATTTTGATCATCAGCCGATCAATCGGAGCATCCCTAATAAATTATGATGGGAATCACAACATTCCCACAATATTTCGTTATGCTCTATTGCTCTGTGGATACACATTACAGATCTTCATGACTCTTACTGGTAGTTAGTTTCATGTCAAGTAGGCCTTATCTTTTGATTCTGATTTTGCTCTTTGGTTTTTGTTTGCATGATCTCTTTACTTTCACGATTACAACCCCCAACTGTCTTTGACTATGATTTTGGTTTATGCTTTACATCTTCTGATCTTCTTTTTCACTCACAGTGATCACCAGAATAGCTTAAGTCAAGGTGCAGCTAACCTAGGCAGACTTATCCAACTTGGGAAATCTGCAGTGTTTTATGGCACTTGTTAGTCTATATAATTGTTATAGAATCATTAAATAGTCTGATGGTTAGACACCATTGAGGTCATTGGCTTCTAACAACTCTGATGCCTCACTCTATTGTCAGGGAGTAACTTAATTAAGGGCAAAACAATGGGATGCTGAAAATAAAAAAGAAAATGTATGCATGATGTAACATTCTGGTGCGTTCAATGACTTAGTTAACTGATTTTAAATGACGGAGCATTTTATGTTTTTTAGTTACTTCATCAAAGTATCATTTATCACATTTTTGTGTATTAAATCTTTTTATAACAGTGAGTCATACTAAAAAATAACAGTGATAACAGAATATAACTAAGTGTAGTTAAAAACAGAGCCTAGATACGTTTGTTTTGGCTCAATAGCTTTCATATACAGAAGATTGCAATTCAAATGATGTAAAAATGGCACCCATTAAGGTTCTGTTGTTAGGTCTTTTTAAACGTACCATTTTTGAAAGAAGTACCTAATGGACAATTAAAATCTCTGAAGTTTCAAGCTAAAATTATTGGCTTAATCAGATCATGATAAAGATCAGGTCTGGAACTTGCTGATAAATTACAGTGTCAGAAAAATACTGAAATATTATTATGTGTTGATAAGGCAGCCATGAGGTTTTTTTATTGTAATGTAAATACTAAGTATACATTTGTTGACTTTACATTGTACATGCAGAGTGACTCTTACACAATTCCGTTCATCTTATTTCTAGATACAGTAAATAATCACTATTTTCTTTTATTTTTATGGTTAACTTACACCAAACAGCAGATGAAGTGAGCTGGTGTAGCAGAGGTACTGTGCCTTACCTGGTGCTTGACTAACTTGTATTGGGCACCCGTTCTGCTGTCAGGAGTGGCTGTCTGATGAGTAAAAGAGGAAAATATACAAAATATGCAGGGTGATTTGACCTCTCTCTATCCAAGTAAATTTGAAACTGTAAACTAATCTGTAATTGAAGTTGTACTGAATGTTTCTATGTTTTAAATTTAAATGAGTCTGCAAATTCACCAAAGGTTTTCAGTGGAAGATTTTGAAATTTAAATAATTTGTAGAGTGGATGCTATTCAAGATATCTCAACAAAACATAACTCTATTAACAAATTTCCTTGAAGAATACGTGTGCTAAATTGCAACAGTATCAGCTGGGTTGTTTCATGCAGACAGAGACAGATTTTGAGATTGACAATGTTTCTATCTATCTTTTGGTAGATGAACCCTGCTTAGTCCCGACTTATCTATCTATCTATCTATCTATCTATCTATCTATCTATCTATCTATCTATCTATCTATCTATCTATCTATCTATCTATCTATCTATCTATCTATCTATCTATCTATCTATCTATCTATCTATCTATCTATCTATCTATCTATCTATCTATCTATCTATCTATCTATTTACCTGTCTGTGTCTGCCTGTCTGTCTGTCTGAGAATGCAAGGCGCAAAGAAGGAACTAGCTCAGTGTAGCAGGAGAAGCCCACACACGCACAGGGAACACCCTGAAAACCCACACATTTATTGACCAGAACAGGATTCTAATCTAATCTTCTTCGGACTGGGAGGTCACATCATAGAGAATATCTATCCATTTATTTTCCAAACCCATCCGTCCTAAACTGTGTCACAGAGAAGTGACAACTTATCCCAGCAAGGCAGGAACAGGCATCTTAACAGGGGTGCCAGCCATAAAGAATAAGAAATGCTTAAAATGATGGCTTAAAAAGATGTGTGGCAACTTCAAAAAATAAATATGCAATGAAATGCTTATCCATCCATTTATTTCTATTTGGATTCTTCATTTAACAGATACCTTTATCCAAGATGACTTGCAATATCAATTTACATATAGTTAAAGTACAAAGTTAACATGAGAGAGATTCAATTTGTCTTTTAAACCTGTTCTTTCGAATACAAGTGATTGTTTTTTTTTTCCCAGACTGTCATGGGGGTCAGCGATCTTTGTTTTATTGGCCTGCGCTTTGAACTTCACTATGACATTTAAAAACACACATTCTTGAAATAACATCCTGGAATTCAAGAGCATTTAACCTGCCCGGTGATCCATCTGTGCTGTAGATTGAACTTCCACGTTCTGATTTGGTCACCGGCAATGGCTGCAGTTTAATTTTAGCTTCTAATTTCATCTGTGCGTGTGTGAGCTGCATGAGAATCAGATGCCTTCAAATGAGCATGCATGCTGTGCCTGACCCCGACATCATACAAAACAATTATTGCATGATCTCTTGTTCAGGTTTTCACTTGCTCTGCTGCTGCGACAGCCGTTGTCATCGTAGCCAACCAACCATTGACGTAAGTGAATCCATTCCACATTGAATTGCTCAGCTGGCTTTGACATAATGGCAGCTGTGGAAGAATAAGAAAGGTGTGTGGAGGAGGGAGATGTACCACACTTGTTGAAATGTTCTGGGTATAGTGTCTGGGAGTCATGTGTACCTGAGACAAATAGACGTCTGGAGACTTCTCTGGTTCAGTTAAGAAATTTGTACCTGTGACACATAAAGACTCGGAAACTAAGGAGCTGAAGATTTATCATAACATAGAGTAAACATTGCAGGCTGGACATCTTACCCTGTTAATGACTGGTAAAGGCAGAGCCTCGACAAGCTTTTTACATTTGGCACGAGTGTTTAAAATAATTAAAACATGTTTAAACTGATTATTATCAACCAGGTTGAACTTAGATAAAAAATACATATATACAGAAGAGTTGCTTAAAGAGATTAGAACGGAACAATAAACCGAGGATAATTGAATTGAAAACCATGTTAGAAATACGAGTGGGTAATGAAATGATGATACTCTGGAAGGGAATCATACAAAGGAAAGTACTGGGAACCTAGCATGGTGCACTGTTAAGCACTATATTGTGCCCAAGAGTGCTTGCTGTGAAATACTCGTAGTAAGCTTTGCAGAGAACATGGTATAATGTCCAGGATTAGCCACAGGAAAGAGCAGTGCAGACTGCCCTTTCATGGTTGTTGGTTCCAGTGCACTTTACAAAAAGGACAGGCGGGTAGAAGACATGTGCTCAGCTGTTTTCCTAACCATATACAGTATGGTAAGTGGCTACTTCATTTGTTATTATTGTTTATTTTGGTACAGATTTGTCCAAATTAACAGAACAGTTTCCTGCCAGGTTAAGTGACTTGCTCAGGGTCATAAAGTGAATCTGAAGCTGGAAATAGGAATAAGAATCAAACGTCATAGTCAGTACAACACACTAGGATGTATAAATGGAGCTACAGCCCAGTTGTTATTTAGAATGGAGGAGAGTTCTAATGTGAATAAGTCATCCCAGTAGTTAGTTATCAACAGTTTGGTTAGACTTAGTGGTTTGCTATTTCCTATATGCTCTTACTGTATATTTTTGCTGCAAGAGATCCACACTTTACTTCCTTTAAAAGGAATAATAAGAATTATAGGAATTGTGTTTGGGTTTTCTGTTATAATTTAGCATAAATTCATTTGTGGAGGTTGCAGTGGTGATTTGCATTACAAACCACTAAGAATGAAACAGGTAGGCAACAAAACCTGGACATTGGAGGTGGATGGGCCTTGTTAGTTCTTAAAAAAAAGAGAAATTGCATGCTAAAAAAATAAGAAAATAAAGAGAAACAATCGGATAACACAGTGCAAAAACAACTGCCTAATTCTCTCTCTGTTATAAGGTTAAATTGTCATACATTTCTTAAATTACGTATACCCAGGGTGCCACATATGGGGGAGTCCCAGGTAATCTGGAAAACCCCAATTAACCCTTTGAATCCCCAGAAATCCAGAAAATAAAAAGGTCATCTCTGAAAATAAATTTTAGAATATGTTATGGCATTTTAAATCAGTCAGTGTGCATTACTGTGTTTGCAAGAAAGTATTGTAGCAGTTGGTAGATAGCTCCTCATAGGCTGGAAGAGAAGGCAACTGTCTGTGAGCACTTGCATTGGTCTCAGTAGTGCTGAAGAATGTGATGGTGAATAGCAGAAAGTAATGGAAATTCCTGATACAGTAGTATCATTTAGTTCATGGAAATGCATTCGAATTGATGTATTTCTGCCTTCTGTGCACGTAATTAACTAAAACTACACTGCTGGTCTGTGGCAAGGAAGTGAATTGGTTCACAGCTCGCAGTTATCTGCATGATGAAACAGCCATTTTAGTGATTCACACACAGTGTAAAAGTACATTTGTCTCATGAAAAGTGTTAGTTTTGTGCAGTGGTAATCAGAAAAATAAGGTGGCTTGGCTTTTGTTTGGAGATGGCATATACATGTTTGATGAGGTTTGTTTAATTAAGATTTACATTGATGATAAAGATTGTGGTATAGTAAGTAAACTTATGAAATATACAGAAAAAATTAAAATTGGAGCAATGGCAAATGTTGAGGAGGCAGCAAAAACAATTCAGAAAGACTTGGAGAAACTTCACAACTGGGTAAACACTTGGAAAATGCAGTTTAATGTACACAATTGTAAAGCGCTACACGTGGGGAAATTAATTTTAAGTACAAATCAGTTTTAAATACAAAATGGGAGACCCTTTCCTAAAGGAAGCAAACTCTGAAAATAGTTTAGGGGTTTATGTTGACACAACATTTTCATCAAATCGCAGAAGCAATTAAAAAGGGAAATAAAATGTTAGGTTATATCATCAAAACCACTGAACATAAATCAAGGGACATTATGCTCAGACTATATAATGCACTATTGAGACTACATATCTTGTATTTTGTGTATTTCTGGTCACCACGCTACAAGATAAACATAGCAGCACTTGAAGCTGTGCAGATCAGAGCAACCATCCAAAGTGCAAGTGCATCCAAAGACTTAAGGAAATGTCGTTCTCTGAGAACCTCAGAGGATTAATCCCATTTACTGTAGTCTTGAGAAGAGGAGACTGCGTAGGGACCTAATCCAGGTTGTCAAAATCCTTAAAGGCATGATAAAGTAGATTCAGCAGAATTCTTTCAGCTTAACAGTGAATCATGTACTCAAGGACACCAGTGGAAATTAAGGGAAAGTGGATTTGGGACTGAAGCCAGGAAGTACTTCTTTATGTGAAGTGTGGGAATCTGTAGCAATCTGCTGAGCCATGTAGTTGAAGCAAAAACATTGACAACCAGGATGAGATATTGGGACAGCTTAACTATTAGCTAAGCAAATGAGCAATGAATTGAATGGACTCCTCGTTTGTGAAATTTCTTATGTTTGTTTGTTCAAAGATATGCATTTCCTGACTGATAGCTTTCTCCACAGTTAATTTATTGTGTGTTCCATCATCAGAGTAAGATTTCAGCGTTCGGCTAATGATGGACCCACTAACAGGCCCTCTGATTACCATGACATATTTCACCCACTTGTTATATGTGTACTAAATCATTATTACTGTAAATTATTCTGAATGACACCCCTATCCATATAAAAACAATTACATTATGAATAATGCCTTCTCAAAGAAATTCAGACCCCGGATCAAATTAACACACTTCACACATACTGAAGCATTATGATCCCTCTGTATGCACTGTTTGACTTTTGAATTTTTAAAGTTTAGAATGGCTTAATGTAACTAAGGATGTTCTTTTAAAACTCCTTCAGACCGAGGTGGCAGATGAGGTTCTGTTCTATAATGCATGGAATTAATACTTAGTAGCCACCTGTTTAGCTTTGCAAGTTTCTCAGAACCCATGGGCAAGGAGCAGCTGTACTGAGGTCAAGGTAGTCCTTGTATGGCCCTGTTCACAATTTCTGTTTTAAAAATGTGCTATCTTGCATTGTCTTTTAGCCAAGGGATTGTATTTGCATTCAACTGAGTTATTATAAATATTACCCATTTATTGCCTGGGCAAGAATTGCTGACAAGACTTTAACCTGGAGCCTCTGTTCTAAAGCATTACCAGAAATTCTACAGACACTGCTAAGAGGTTCAGTTTATGAAAAATGAACACGAAAAGAAAGTAAAAGAAATAGATCAGTCACACCCTAAGGCATTTGAAGGGACATTATTTTTCAGTTAGACAATTAGACATTGAGCCATTGTCATGACTTATACAGCCCTCTTTTGGAATATCATAATACCAGTGAGCTCATTTGTGTTATGTTTCAAAGACAGCACTGCATCATCCTTGCATTTGTAATGTAATCTTGTGAATGGGCACATTCTTTAATTTCGTTCACTATGAGATAAAGAAAGAACCAAACTGTTAATTGAAAAAAATAATGGCCATCAGCACATATGCTGTTGCTACAGCATCACCTTGGTATTCATGCCATGTGTCCTTGATGGTTCCCATACCCTTTTGTGTCTTAACAAAACAATTTACTGTACATTATATACTGTACAAGCATCATCCTAGGAAGGCAATTACCTAGCAACCAGCTATGCTTCCTCCTCCTCTGAATGATCTTGATTCTGTCAGAAGCAGCCCTCTGGTCACTGCTGGCTTTTCTTCTTTAGTTCTTAAACTCTTCAGGAGACAGAGGCAGAGTGTCACTCTTTCGGAAGCACAAATACACCCTCAGAGATCACTTCCTCCATTTTGTGTAGGTGCGCAGTCCCAGCTTTAAGTACATCTGACATATCAGTTAACTGAAGTTGTATGCCAGAGGAGTGATGGCAGAGATGTTGACATAGTGAGACAGAGTGATGGCTTCCAGGGTAGCAGGTGTGACATTCCTTTTTATTACATTTTAGTATTTCATTCTTCCTAACCCAGTCACAGGGGATGCACAAACCAGTGTGTTTCTTCGTGCCGGTCCCAACCCCGGATAAATGGGGAGTGTTACGTCAGGAAGGGCATCCGGTGTAAAATTTTGCCAAATCAATATGAGGACAACAATACAAATTTCCATACCAGATCGGTCGAGCCCCGGGTTAACAACGACCGCCACCAGTACTGTTAGCCAACAGGGTGCTGGTGGAAATTGGGCTACTGTTGGCCGAAGAAGAAGAAGGAGAAGAAGAGGGGGAGACGTGTCCGGAGGCAGGAGGAGAGGAGGAAAGTAAAGAGAGTGGAACTGAGGGTATGAACTTTGAATGTTGGCAGTATGACTGGTAAGGAGAGAGAGTTAGCAGATATGATGGAGAGAAGGAAGGCTGATATATTGTGCGTGCAAGAGACTAAATGGAAGGGGAGCAAGGCCAGGTGGATTAGAGGTGGATTCAAATTGTTCTATCATGGTGTGGATAGAAGGAGAAATGGGGTAGGAGTTATTCTGAAGGAACAGTATGTCAAGAATGTTCTGGAGGTGAAAAGAGTGTCAGGCAGAGTAATGATTATGAAACTGGAAATTGGAGGTGTGATGATGAATGGAATGTTGTTAGTACATATGCACCGCAAGCTGGGTGTGCAATGGGTGAGAAAGAAGATTTTTGGAATGAATTGGATGAAGTGGTGGAGTGGTGGCTGTGAGGCTAGGGATCTGCACTGGCAATCGGAAGGTTGCCGGTTCGAATCCCATACAGTGTGTCCGGAAAGTATTCACAGCACATCACTTTTTCCACATTTTGTTGTGTTACAGCCTTATTCCAAAATGGATTAAATTCATTTTTTCCCTCAGAATTCTACACACAACACCCCATAATGACAACGTGAAAAAAGTTTACTTGAGGTTTTTGCAAATTTATTAAAAATAAAAAAATTGAGAAAGCACATGTACATAAGTATTCACAGCCTTTGCCGTGAAGCTCGAAATTGAGCTCAGGTGCATCCTGTTTCCCCTGATCATCCTTGAGATGTTTCTGCAGCTTAATTGGAGTCCACCTGTGGTAAATTCAGTTGACTGGACATGATTTGGAAAGGCACACACCTGTCTATATAAGGTCCCACCAGTTGACAGTTCATGTCAGAGCACAAACTAAGCATGAAGTCAAAGGAATTGTCTGTAGACCTCCGAGACAGGATTGTCTTGAGGCACAAATCTGGGGAAGGTTACAGAAAAATTTCCGCTGCTTTGAAGGTCCCAATGAGCACAGTGGCCTTCATCATCCGTAAGTGGAAAAAGTTCGAAACCACCAGGACTCTTCCTAGAGCTGGCCGGCCATCTAAACTGAGCGATCAGGGGAGAAGGACCTTAGTCAGGGAGGTGACCAAGAACCCAATGGTCACGCTGTCAGAGCTCCAGAGGTCCTCTGTGGAGAGAGGAGAACCTTCCAGAAGGACAACCATCTCTGCAGCAATCCACCAATCAGGCCTGTATGTTAAGAGTGGCCAGATGGAAGCCACTCCTTAGTAAAAGGCACATGGCAGCCCGCCTGGAGTTTGCCAAAAGGCACCTGAAGGACTCTGAGACCATGAGAAAGAAAATTCTCTGGTCTGATGAGACAAAGATTGAACTCTTTGGTGTGAATGCCAGGCATCACGTTTGGAGGAAACCTGGCACCATCCCTACAGTGAAGCATGGTGGTGGCAGCATCATGCTGTGGGGATGTTTTTCAGCTGCAGGAACTGGGAGACTAGTCAGGATAAAGGGAAAGATGACTGCAGCAATGTATAGAGACATCCTGGATGAAAACCTGCTCCAGAGCGCTCTTGACCTCAGACTGGGGCGATGGTTCAACTTTCAGCAGGACAACGACCCTAAGCACACAGCCAAGATATCAAAGAAGTGTCTTCAGGACAACTCTGTGAATGTCCTTGAGTGGCCCAGCCAGAGCCCAGACTTGAATCCAATTGAACATCTCTGGAGAGATCTTAAAATGGCTGTGCACCAACGCTTCCCATCCAACCTGATGGAGCTTGAGAGGTGCTGCAAAGAGGAATGGGTGAAACTGGCCAAGGATAGTGGCATCATATTCAACAAGACTTGAGGCTGTAATTGCTGCCAAAGCTGCATCGACAAAGTATTGAGCAAAGGCTGTGAATACTTACATACATGGGATTTCTCAGTTTTTTTATTTTTAATAAATTTGCAAAAACTTCAAGTAAACTTTTTTCACATTGTCATTATGGGGTGTTATGTGTAGAATTCTGAGGAAAAAAATGAATTTAATCCATTTTGGAATAAGGCTGTAACATAACAAAATGTGGAAAAAGTGATGCACTGTGAATACTTTCCGGATGCACTGTAAATGCCAATACGGACTCTGCTCTGTTGGGCCCTTGAGCAAGGCCCTTAACCTGCAATTGCTGAGTGCTCTGAGTAGTGAGAAAAGCACTATATAAATGCAAAGAATTATTAAGTGATAAACAGTGTACCCAAGGGACAGAAAGTGGTGATTGGAGCGAATTTCAATGGGCATGTTGGTGAAGTGAACAGTGGAGACGAGGAGGTGATGGGTAGGTATGGTGTCAAGGAGAGGAATGAAGAAGATCAGAGGATAGTGGAGTTTGCCAACAGGATAGACATGGGTGTGATGAATATGTATTGTAAGAAGAGGGAGGAACATAGGGTTACGTGCAAGAGTGGAGGAAGATCCACACAGGTAGATTACATCATATGCAGAAGAGTTGATCTGAAGGAGATTGAAGACTGCAAAGTGGTGGCAGGGGAAAGTGTAGTTAAGCAGCATAGGATGGTGGTCTGTAGGATGACGTTGGAGATCAAGAAGAGGAAGAGAATGAGGGCAGAGCCAAGGATCAAATGGTGGAAGTTGAAAAAGGAAGACTGCAAGGTTGGGTTTAGGGAGGAGGTGAGACAGGCACTGGGTGGCAGTGAAGAATTACCAGACAGCTAGGAAACTACAGCAGATGTAGTAAGGGTGACAGCAAGAAGGGTGCTTGGCATGACATCTTTAAAGAGGAAGGAGGAAAAGGAAACCTGGTGGTGGAATGAGGAAATACAGGAAAGTATACAGAGGAAGAGGATGGCAAAGAAGAAGTGGGATAGTCAGAGAGATGCAGAAAGTAGACAAGAGCACAAGGAGATAAGGCGCAAGGTGAAGAGAGAGGTGGCGAAGGCTAAGGAAAAGGCGTATTATAAGTTGTATGAGAGGTTGGACACTAAGGAGGGACAAAAAGGACCTGTACAGATTGGCTAGACAGAGGGACCGAGTTGGGAAAGATGTGCAGCAGGTTAGGGTGATAAAGGATAAAGATGGAAATGTACTCACAAGCGAGGAGAGTGTGTTGAGCAGATGGAAAGAGTACATTGAGAGGCTGATGAATGAAGAGAATGAGAGAGAGAAGAGGTTTGATGATGTGGAGATAGTGAATCAGGAAGTGCAACGGATTAGCAAGGAGGAAGTAAGGACAGCTATGAAGAGGATGAAAAATGGAAGGCCGTTGGTCCAGATGACATACCTGTGGAAGCATGGAGGTGTTTAGGAGAGATGGCAGTGGAGTTTTTAACCAGATTGTAAAGATTGGAAAGTGAGAGGATGCCTGAGGAGTGGAGAAGAAGTGGACTGGTGCCGATATTTAAGAATAAGGGGGATATGCAGAACTGCAGTAACTACAGGGAAATAAAATTGATGAGCCACAGCATGAAGTTATGGGAAAGAGTAGTGGAAGCTGGTTAAGAAGTGAGGTGATGATTAATGAGCAGAAGTATGGTTTCATGCCAAGAAAGAGCACCACAGATGCAATGTTTGCTCTGAGGATGTTGATGGAGAAGTTTAGAGAAGGCCAGAAGGAGTTCCATTGCGTCTTTGTGGACCTGGAGAAAGCATATGACAGGGTTCCTTGAGAGGAGCTGTGGTATTGTATGAGGAAGTCGGGAGTGGCAGAGAAGTACGTAAGAGTTGTACAGGATATGTACGAGGGAAGTGTGACAGTGGTGAGGTCTGCTGTAGGAGTGACGGATGCATTCAACATGGAGGTAGGATTACATCAGGGATCAGCTCTGAGCCCTTTCTTATTTGCAATGGTGATGGATAGGTTCACAGATGAGATTAGACAGGAGGATTGACTATAATGTTAGCTGATGACATTGTGATCTGTAGCGATAGTAAGGATCAGGTTGAGGAGACCCTGTAGAGGTGGAGATATGCTCTAGAGAGGAGAGGAATGAAGGTCAGTAGGAACAAGACAGAATATATGTGTGTAAATGAGAGGGAGGTCAGTGGAATGGTCAGGATGCAGGGAGTATTGGTGAAGGTAGATGAGTTTAAATACTTGGGATCAACAGTACAGAGTAATGGGGATTGTGGAAGAGAGGTGATAAAGAGAGTGCAGGCAGGGTGGAATGGGTGGAGAAGAGTGTCAGGAGTAATTCGGAAGAGTGAAAGGGAAGGTCTACAGGATGGTAGTGACACCAGGTATGTTATATGGGTTGGAGACGATGGCACTGACCAGAAAGCAGGAGACAGTGCTGGAGGTGGCAGAGTTAAAGATGCTAAGATTTGCACTGGGTGTGACAAGGATGGATAGGATTAGAAAAGAGTACATTAGAGGGTCAGCTCAAGTTGGACGGTTGGGAGGCAAAGTCAGAGAGGCGAGATTGCTTTGGTTTGGATATGTGCAGAGTAGAAATGCTGGGTATATTGGGAGAAGGATGCTAAGGATAGAGCTGCGAGGGAAGAGGAAAAGAGGAAGGCCTAAGCGAAGGTTTATGGATGTGGTGAGAGAGGACATGCAAGTGATGGGTGTAACAGAACAAGTTGCTGAGGACAGAAAGATATGGAAGAAGATGATCCGCTGTGGCAATCCCTAACGGGAGCAGCCGAAAGAAGAAGTATTTAATTCTTCCTAAAACCCAGACTTATGTAAAACTGTGAGCCTAGGCCTTCTATTAAACAAGTGTTGCTATGAACCAGAGCACTGTTACCTTGAAGTCTCAGAGTTTGACTTCCAGGCTGTACACAGTCTATGTTGGAATGTAAACATTCTTTGCACATCCCAAAGTTTGTAAGGTTAATTGGCATCACACACATGTTCCTGTATGAGTTAGTGTTCTCTGCAGTGGCCCAACATTCCATCCCGGGTGGTTGTTGTCTTGCAGTTGATGCTGATGAGGATGCTTCCAGTACCTTGTGACTCTGAATTGGACATAGTGGGTGCAGAAAATAAATGAAATAATAGATGAAATTGGCTATTTAATGGACCTTCTATGGGGCATTGGCCCTGCAAAAAATGGAGACTTTAAACACTGAGCCTTCCGTGCCTATTTGATAGTGAAGCATTAAAATTATGGGATGCACAGTAGCACACAACTTGCTAAAAACTGCTGAGCAAGGCTGTCCTTGTCAAAATTCCCTAGGGGTTTGATTAGAAAGCTCTGTCTCACACTGTATACTGTATAGAAGAATACATTTAGCAAGCATCCTTACTACAGAGCAAATAATCTTACATCTATATGCAATAATTGTATGGGACTTGAATGAAGAGGTGTGCTTCAAAATTTTTCCTAGATGCCTCCTTTAACACCGTGGAGTCAGACTGGGATTAAAACATGACTCTTTGTATTTTCACTTTTTTGTCTCATGATGTGAGTACATGAGAACAGAAGGAATGTGTGCCAGTACTTTCAGGAAAAGACAGTATCACCAGGCATTAGGGTTTAGTGAGGACTGAAGAGAGTCAAAATAAGAGATATAGTTATTGTTTTAGTTCTTCTAGGTTTTAGACTGCATGCTCAATAACATGACATTGAATGTTTTGCTCATTCTTTAAAATATGTCTTGTTCTCCTTGACTCTTTCTTTCTTTATCTGTCCCTCCAGGTCACTAGCTTGCCTCCACTTGTATAAACTGCCTGGTAAGAAAGAGTTAGCTTTTTTTTAGGGAATCAATTAAAGTTTGGTGATGTGGTTGGTATTCTGTCATGCTTATATAGTGTTTTCAAAACTATGGAGTCCTACTGACCCTTAGATTACTTTGGATTTCTTTGTGCCCTCCTGGGTTGTGGTACACCTTATTCCTAGTACTAAATATTCTGCATGTATATACTACAAGTCTGACACTGAAGTGGATCTGTCACCTTCACCAGCCTTGTGATCATCAACAGCTGCTTTTTTCTTTCCACAAACCTTTGTCTAAGAGTGTTGACCCATTTGTGTTAAGTACAAGCCTGCCAAACTCCCGTATGATTGTCACATTCCTGATTTTTTTCCAAAAAAGTTAATAAATGTTTAGTAAAGATATGAAATTAACAAAATACTGTTTTGGTGTGATTGTTTTGGTCTTTTTGAATGAGTGTTGGGGTGCATGTATGTGGGCCCTGTGGTCTTCCTTCCAGATTTGGTTTCTGCCTAAGGCTTCATGATGCTTGGGTAAACTTTTTATCCATTACATGGATTTTGATAGAGGTCAGATCATACTTTTTAGGGAGGTTAGTAATACAGAAAATCACATAATTCTAAAGGAGTGACAAATAATTGTATAATAATAATAGCTGTTGGCCCCACCTTGTACTTTATGCCAACTGACACAGAAGAGAATAGCACATCACTTCTAACGTCATTTGGAGAGATATTTGTGTTGCCACCTCCTCAACATGATGTTAATTAGTCTACTAGGATACTGACCAGCACTGCAGCACAAAAGAAGAGGCAAAAGCTACACAAATTAATTAAAGTGGTCAGATCTTTGGAGAGCTTTACTGTGTCTGGACATTGCATTTTCTAGATTGCTCTCTTTGAACAATTGTCCTTTCTCAGTTGTGGCACATTAGTTTGAGATCTCATTACACAGCTGTAGAGTCCTGTGTTTATGTTTGTCTGATCATTTTCTGTGTGAGTTTTCTACTATACTCATGAAAGTGTTTGTCAATGTAAGTGTGATGGGCTGGCTCCCTGTCAGATTTAGTTGCATTGAATCTGATGCTGCAGGGATAGACTGCACTCCTGCAACCTTTCACTGGAAAAAGCCAGTTTAGTAATTGGGTGAATATTTGGGACATTTGCAGTAATTTAGGGATGAGTAACTGGTTCTGCCCTGCATTGTTTATGCCTGCCAAACAAGTAAGATGTTTTCTTCTGTCCTGAATGGTTCTTTCTGTTACTGGCATGCTGATATACCAAGAGCATTCTGATGGGCACTGCACTTCTAAAGGATGATAAGAATACTGTTGTCACTAGCTTTTGTGGCACAAGTTGGTCATTTATACAGAACAAACTGACTCCGCTCAGAAGTCTTTGTAGAAACCCTATTTAGCACAACTGACAGAAGACTGTCTGAATACAAATGAACTGCAGCAGCTGCAGGGGGAATAAAGAAAAGATGGGATTCTGGCAAATTAGGAGATGCATTTCCAAACGGGTGCATTCTGACTACAAATCTAAGAAGAAAGTCTTTCAACTGAGGAGGACTGGCATTCAGCTCAAGACACCGTATGTTTTTACTGTCAATGTGAATGTAATCATATGACTGTGGTGCAGATGATCAAAGGGAATCAAGCAGACACACTAGCAGGGACACACGTGACCGCACTTCAGACGAGCAGCAGTTCTTTCCAGAGAAAGAACAGAAGGGTTTTTTTTGAAGCCATGTGACACCTAGAAAGAGGCACACCCAACTGCATATGAGGAGGCCTTAACATCAGGTCTATGTGCGAGCACTTACTCTTGGGGTGTGCTTCCTTCAAACATGCATGAGAAGAAAAAGGAATGTGACTTGTACACAATACCATCCTTAGAGAAGATTATAAAAGCTGCTTTGACATGCCTTAATATCACTATACTACCCCTTTATCTAATGAATTGCTGAACCTTTTTATTGCAATATTGAGCTTTTGTGGGAGTCTAGTATCAGGTGCAAGGTCTAAACCAACTCTGTCTAAAGGTCTTGTCACGTTTAATGCCTTTTCCAGTGAATTACAGTTGTAGCTTTCATTTACATATTATTGAAGAGCTGAGGAATAGGAACAGGAGAGCTTTGGATCTCACAAACAGAAGAGAAGCCCATCTGTCTGATGTCTCGAGATTTACAAAGTTCAGAATTTGCAGCTGAATTCACAGTAGTTGTTAACCCATCATTCAGCACTGGGAGTCAGAAAAATAGGCCAAGCTTGAAGGTTGGCAAACAGTCACTAAATCTGTCATGCCCAGCAATTTTCAGTCGATTAAATAGGCATTCTTCAGCGACAAGATCAGCAACAGCTATCGGCAAATCTGACATTCCCTATGACTAGAAGGCATGTAATGTGACATTGGCTTAAGTTATGGCAACTTTCATACAGGGACAATTTAGAGGAAATGGCCAACCAAGCCTTCTTGACTTTGCAGTAAGGTTGGAAAAAAAACCTGAGCAATAACAACCCAAGTATAAACTCTGCTGTGACAGGCTGAATAAGCCCTTTTCTGTTGTTGTTGTTGTGTTCTATTCTTTATGCTGTATTGTTGTTTCACACTCTCTTGAGCATTTGGTGTTTATGCTGACCTTCTTCACTGCTTCTTATATTAGGTGTTTATTTTCAGCTAATTAAATAATTGTGCAAGTGTAAGTACATAATTACCTTTTACTTTACAGTTAATAATACTGAAACCCATAAAGATTGAGGTTTAAACTCAGGTGTTTGGAGGTCTACATGTAGCCATCAATCACAGGGTGCAAATGCTGTTATTTTCATATTTTGTGCATTTTTGTTAAGTAAAGTGTTCTTGTTACAACACAAAATGGATTTGTGCCAAGAAGGCATAGCCTAAAACCCTGAGATCATATCTCATTCTTAATTAGCTAGGCTAATGACCTTTAAGGAAACTATGCAATTAAATTAACTATGATCTTTATTTAATTAACAAATTAATCTGGGACGAAAGAGCAATTTGAAGAATTAGACACTAAATACACATCTTTTATATACTTCCCCACAGAGAAGAGTCCAAGACTTAAAGAATGTGGTTTAGTATTTTTGAAACCAAAATTATCTTAATACATAATTCGCCTGCCTCCTCACTCACTCACTCATGCCTGTCCAAAGCCGAATGCGCAGTCGCCTTCTGCGCAGCTGCCCGAAAAACCTTACGAGACCGACATCCAACCCCAACACCGTGGCAGGCAGCGGATTTACGGACACAAAAATTCAAAGAGAAAGGCGACTTCGATTAAAGCTCTAGAGGCCTGAAAGGCGATTTCGACTACAGCTCGAGGCCTAATTACGCATTCTGATTCAATTACGCATTCATTCAATACACCTATATCAGGTTTGTGGTGCTTATACTTATTACTATTCCATATTGTACTGGAACATTCATCATTCAATATTATACTATAGGCCTGGAAAATTCATCAACTAAGAGTACAAGCCTGTACAGTAATGAGTAAAGCGGACTACAATCAATACAAATCAACTTCTTCGTTACTTATCATTTGTTCTTCATACACTGCTGACACAAACTCGTGCCCGTTTCATCTTACATTGTTGAAACGGGCTCTTTGTCTAGTTTTTTCATAATTGTGGCATAAGTTAATTTACTCTCAAGCTCTGTTAAAATAAAAGGGAAGCCATGTTCAGGTCTATCCACTGATGGTCTGTGGAGTATAAGTCTGAGCTTTGACTGGACAACTCAAGGACAGTCTCAGACTCATCCCAAAGCCACTCCATCAGTGTCTTGACTGTATGTTTTGGGTCATGCTGAAAGGTGATCTGTGGCCCCATTCTGAGGTTACGAGCACTCTGGAGCAGGTTTTTGTGAAGGACCTCTCTGTATTTCTCTCTGCATTCATCCTTCCCTCAATTTTCCTTTCCCAGTGTTCCCATCCCTGCTGCTGAGAAACACCCCCATAGCATGATGCTACCACCATCATGCCTTAGGGGTGGTATTGGCAAGTGAAGAGCAGTGCCTGGTTTTTGCCAGATACAGAGCTTGGAGTTCTGTCTAAAGAGTAAAATGTTTGTCATATACTTTCTTCATGCTTTAAGAGTATGTTAAATGCATCTTAGCCAACGTCAAGCAGCCTGTCATGTGCCTTTTACTCAAAAGTGATGCTGACATAGTTGTTCTACTGACTGGTGCTCCCATCTCAGTAGATAACTTCTGAAGCTCTGTTAAAGCCACCTCTGTGACCAATGCCCTTCTTGCCGGTTACTCAGTTTGAGTGGGAGGCCAGCTCTAGGAAGGGTTCTTGTGGTTCCAAACTTACTCACTTTCACAATTATTGAGGTCACTGTGTTCCTGGGAACCCTCAAAGCTTTAGAAATGGTTTTATACTTTTGCCCAGATCTATGCCTCACTACAATTTGATTGTGGAGGTCCACAGAGAGTTTCTGATGTGCAGTGTGAATACTGTGACCTCATATACAGAGGTGTGTGCCTTTCTAAACGATGTTCAATCATTTCAGTTTGCAACAGGTGGACTCCAATCAAGTTCTAGTCACAACTCAAGGATAATTAAAGCAAACTGGATGCATCTAACCACAATTTCTGTTTTTGATTTTTATTAAATTTGCTAACCTTTCTGAAACATGTTTTGACTTTGTCATTATGGGTCATTACAAGTAGGTTGATGGGCACAAATTGAAAATGTATCCATTTAAAATAAATTTACAACACAATAAAGTCTGAAGAAAGTATGTACCATTTTAAAAACAAGTATGGCTGTTTTTTCACTTGATTCCTCAAATTTTTTGTTAACTATCTTTATGAATGCTTAATTTACAATTGTAGCTTGGCAGAAAGTTCAGGCACAATGTATTTTTATTTTTTCTAATAATTCACACAAGTAAGTTTTCGTTTCATACCTGCAATATGTCTGACTGTAAGATGAGGAAAAAATTAGCCTTGTTTTGGAGCCTAATCTATCTGAGAAAAATGCACAAGTAGGGACCTACAACAAATTGAAGGTGAGTGAGAAAAAGACAGCTGGAGAGGCAGGAGTAGTGAATATCCCAAGGCCATAGTGCGTTTCAGTACAACTGGCATTTGGTGCTGTACGTATTGAAAATGAAAGTAATGTGCAATGAGGGCAATTGTGTTTACTGCAGAGAGTGAGACTTAAAGCTACTTTTGGAGGGAAACATGAACATGTCAGTTGGTAAGCATGCTAGGCTGCTATATACAGTATGTAGTGATGGTGATTATTTTCCAGCCACCATCAATCATGGTGGTCTGGAGTCATTTATCCATTTTCTAATATTAGACTGGAAGAAATATTATTCCTTAATAGTCAGTATATATTTTATTTCTGCTTATTATGTTTAATTATTTGCTTTTCCTTTTTATGTGTTAATACTGTGTTGCTTTTTGCTTTCATGCTATGCAGTATTAGTCTGTAAGCTAGTACTGTATTTCTTGAGCTCTACTAGGAAAAGCAATGAGAAAGTTCTTTTTCTAAAGGTGTTTCTAACTTAAGGCGGTGATTGGTTATTGTATCATAACAGTATTATTTTAAAGTTATAAAAGAAGCGATATCATATTCTGCTGTAGCACTGAGAATTTCATAACCACTGAACCTCAGACACAATGACAACACAACTGCTGACCTGCTCAACTGTTATACTTTTTCGTCATGGCCCTCCATAGTCTTCCACCGTCTAATGTTCTGTACATTCTCACTCCAACAGTACCTCTGCTAATGGATAAAAAGAGAGTGAGAGTGAATGTCAGCATCCATCCTGCTGAATTGCAATCGGGTTGTCCTGTCACAGCCTGATGTAGCTAATACACTGAATAATTATTTATTATTAGCTAAGTGTAAAATTATTTGTGTCATGTTTGTTTTTTGTTCCTGTTATGTGTTGTCATTGTGGTTGTTCTGTAAGCAGAACCATCTTTACAGAGTGCATTTCCCAGCATTGAACCTAATCTATTTATGGAGCTAATCGTTCCCTGCTGGACAGAGTGTATTGAACTTGGACCAGACTGATACCTTTAAACTGTCAATTGTGGTTAGCTTGCTTTGCTTATCACAGCCAATATATCTTTTTCTAGTAGCTGCAAAAGGTTAGATGATTTACATGTAATAAAAATCTACACTGTTATAAATTTTGGCCTTTTTTGTTTGATTTGAGATATAAACTGCATTGTGTAGCCTAGTGACTTCAGAACTGAACTACCAATACTAACTTTCCCTGTACGTTCTTACTCTCCAACTCCAGTGCTGTAATTGTAGAAACCATTCAAGCAAATGTAACGTGTCTTTATCTTGAAATATAAAATTTGCTCAATGTACAACATAATAGTAGTGGCATTTTGCCTCTATTGGCAAATGTTCGTTAAACTTTAATGCGTCTTGAATCAATGGCTAGTTTTGGACAGAACACGATTAAAAAAAAAAATTAAAAAAAAACTCCAATATGGATAACATTTGAAAACGGGCTTAAGATCAAGCATTCCAAAAAGATTAAGGAAAAACTGAAAGACAGGGATGGTGATAATTGAGTACTGGTTACTTCAGTCTTCAGAATAATCTGACTAGTTATACTAATGACTTTTAGGAAAAATGTTTTCTTTTAACAATGGCGTTTGATTACTCAAAATCTGTATTTTAATATAGTTACCACTAAGTGTTGAAAAATGTAACTTTGCATGGCTACATTTTTGGCTTTTTGGTGTAGGTTTTGACATGATATTAAATTAGTAAAAGAGTAAGAGTGGTACAGACTAGGAAAATTCCACTTGAGACCCACATGGGCAGGGAGAGAGGAAGTTGACATTAGAGCTTGGGCATGCAGAGCTAAATTAGTAGCTGTTATACCTTGTTATTTGCATTATAGAATAAGTGCAACAGGCATGGGAGCCAAAGCAAGTGTTGTATCCTAGAGTATGCTGAAGAGATGAAGGCTAAAGGCTGTGTGTATGTTATGGGTGGAAAGTGGCAGTAGGATTCTTGCTTGGTCTCCATGTAGCAAAGAAGAAGAATCTCTCCTACTCACTGTGTGAACATGGAAGTGGGAGAAATGCTGATCTTGGGCTAGAGTCAAAAGTAAAGTTCAGGCAAAGGGCCTTTGGTGGGTGGAAGAGGACAAGATTAACAAAAAAAGAGACATGGAGAAAAATGGGAGGTAAAAAAGGAGTGGTGTAGTAGTATAGGAGACATGAATAAGTGGGTGAGACTACACAGGGCTATGAATACAGATAAGCAGCAGGGTTTTGTCTTTGTGACTAAGGGGAGTATCTGTCCATAAAACAAGATATTGCACTTGGTGGTTGTATTTATTTAGTTTCACATGTAGAAGGGCAGTGAATGCAAAATATGGAAATCAGAATTATAAGACAGGCAAGGGTTGATAATTTGAGTGAACTTTCTTATATTGGGTAAAACCAGAAATCAAGCAAACTAAGAAGAAAAATTCAAAGAATAAGCCAAGATAATCTGCTTTTATTCTGATAGATTAAATGAGTCTTTGTTTTTTACCTAGAGACAGTTAAGTCCTGTAACCTTTCTTTCTTAAATACCTGCTTATTAATTGATACTTGTGCAGCCACCAGAAAAGCCTCTTTGGAAAGAAAAGGCAATGTGAAACAGAATGAGGTCATCAACAAAGTGACATAAAGAATGAAAATAATAGCATTATTTTTCCAGGAAATAAAATATGGAAAAGTTATTTAAACAAAACACAATTTTATTCAATTTGCAAATGATTTTGAGAGTCTTGTTATTTTAGTCCTTCGTGTGCTTCTTTGAAGCAGTAGGCTACACAAATACTGCATTGTTTTTCTGCCGCCTACACTAATATACGAGACACTAAAGTGAAATGACTTGTTATATCTTTAAGAGTACAGGTGACCTTTGCATTGCTGGTTTTTAAGTTTCTTTTGTTTTCTTTGTTTTGCCAGTCTGTGTAAAAAAGTACAGTGGGATTCAGTAGAAGAGAGAAGAAAGCAAGTGAGAAAGCAGTGGAAGGTCTGTTGTTTGACTGAAAGTGAAAGTTAGGGAGCTGTGTATTTCTGACCATAGGATTCCAGGTTTCCTTTTACAAATGAATATGCCGATATATCTTTGGGTGGTTTCTGTTGAACAGTGAAGTAATAAAGGTCTGTAAAGGTCTAGTCTAGAAAGAGTTTCTGTTAAGCCAAGTCGACGATCCTAGAGACACTTTTGGATAATGGAAAGGATTCACCATGTTAATTCAGAAAGGCTAAGAGCTGTTCCTTAGCTGACATGGACTTATTTATCACATACAGTATTTCAATAACTTTTCCCTATTGTTCATGTTTGTTTATATTGGGTAGTATGTAATGTACAGTGTATTCAGAAAGTATTTAGACCCCTTTCCTTTTATCCCATTTTCATATATTGCAGCCTTGTTTTAAAATCATTTAAATTATTTTTTTCCCTCATCAAGCAGCACTCACTACCCCAGAATGACAAAGTAGAGGCATGATTTTTGAAAATTTTGAACATTTATTGGAAATAAAAAACTGAAATATCAGAATGATAGAAGTATGCAGGCCCTTTGCTCATTACTTAATCAAAGCCCTTTTGGCAATGATTACAGCCTGGAGTCTTCTTGGGTATCATGCAACAAATGTGTACATCAGGATTTTAGAAATTTCTGCTATTCTTCTCTGTAGATCCACTCAATCTATGTCATGTTGGATGGAAATTGTCAGTGTATAGCTATTTTCTGGTCTCCAGAGATGTTTGACTAAGTTCAAGAATAGTTTGGCTACTCAAGGTTATCACCAGACTTGTCCCTGAGTCACTTCTGTGTTGTTTTTGCTTTGTGATTAGAGTCATTGTTGTGTTGCAGGTGAACCTTTGGCCCAGTCCGTGGTTCACAGCACTCTGTAGCACGTTTTCATTAAGGATATCTCTAATGTGCTCTTTTCAGTTTTCTCTCAACCTTACTAGTCTTCCAGCCCCCTAAATTTTCCCCCACAAAGCCCAGATGTGACGTTTAGAGGCTTCAATCTGGCCTCTTTACTAATAGGTCCACACAGGTTATCTGAAGCTCAGCAAGAGTGGTCATCAGGTTCTTGGTTACTCTTGGCAAGTGCCTTCTTCCCCCAATTGCTCAGTTTAACCAGGCAGCCAAATCTAGGATGAGTCATGGCTGTTGTAAAACATCTTCCATTTAAAAGTGATGGAGACCATTGTGTTCTTAGGAACTTTCAGTGCTGCAATTTTTGTAGTCTTCTCTAGATCTGTGCCTCAACAGAATTCTGCCTCTACACTCTGCAGGAAATTCCTTCAACCTCTTTACTTAGTTTTTGCTGTGATACACATTGTCAGCTGGGTGACCTTGTAGGAACAGGTGTGTGCCTTTCCTAATTATATCCAATTCCAATTGAATTGACTACATGTGGACTCCAAACAAGGGACAGAAACATCTTAAGGATCAATTGAATGGGATGCACCCAAGCAAGATTTCAAGTTTCATAGAAAAGGGTCTGAATACTATTCTTTGTTTTATTTTTAATTAACTTGCAAAATCTTCTAAAATCAGATTTTCGATTTGTCATTCTGGGGGATTAAGTAGTGAGTGTTACTTGATGAGGAAAAAAATGAATGTAAATGATTTTAACACAAGGCAACACATTGAAAAAACATGAAAATGACTTCGCTCTCACTTGATTTGTCCCTAAAAAGATCTTCATTTCCTGGTCCTGGTTCATTTTCTACAGCCTTTTGGCTTGCTTGTATCAAACCAGGCATTATGGTTATATGGTTGCATGGTTAAAGTAGTTTCCTAAGTTTTTTATAAAATAAGAGAAAAGTCAAATGAGAGTTCATAGTTCTTAAACAAACTATTTTCTAAAGAATTCTGTTTACGACTTTGGTTTTGGTGAAATCTTTTCACACTCATGAAAATTGTGACGACTTAGTGTAATGACCAATCATCATTTGTCAATCCTTTTGCTTAACTCCAAAACTGGTCTGCCACTCCATTTACATATGTAAAAGTCCTGTGTGAACCTTTGTCTAAATATTCTTGATGGGCACAGTAGTAAGATATAAATATATATTCGTGGATATAGTCATAGAAAATCATAATTTCTTTGAAGCACAAACATGCAGCCACAAATACAATTCCAATTCTTCTTTTTGACAGGAAACCATTGCATCATTCAAAGCAATGGTCAAAGAGATCACAGGTAGTCATACAGAACTGGATTTATACATCAGTCAGAAAATAATATAATCCATCGATCCATTCATTAAGAAGCTGAATTAATCAATTTAAGGATTGTAGGAATCACAAAATCAATGGTTAAAAAATACTATGCTAGCAATGTAGCAATGATTCATTACTTTGCTTTATAACATGATAGAATAAAGTTACAAGGGCCCTTTTTAGACTGCAAAGACACACAGACCCCTTGTGCTTGATAAAATCTCATCTGTCCATTTATTCAGTATCGAGTCCAGAACAGTAAGGCATATCAGAGAGGTATGAGACACCAGTGGACATAAAGGCTCTCTAATGAGCACACATGCATTAGTTGAGGTGGATAAAGGAGCGTTGTCAAGGCAGTGTGAGGAAACTGACATTGCCTCTTTGAAGAAGCTGAGAACTCTGGTTTGTTCTGAATTATTCATCAGACTGGCATGTGTGTGATATGCTTATGAGAGACATTGTTCTATATATTGAACATTGTGAAATTAAATATGAGACCTAGATCATTTGTTATGCCCTTTTAACTAGTTTTCTTAGCAACTCTGTGGCAAAAGTTGGGACAATTAAAAAAAATCTTTAAAATATTAATAAAAAATGACTTATTTATTTGGCATAAAAACTTTAATGTAGTCAGATAGGGTAAACCCAGAATGTTTGTAATTTATTTTTCAATAAGTAAAAACAAAGGCTGTATGAATGATAAGCTAGAATTTCATTGACAGCATTCTTAGATTTGCTCCCACCTGAACTACATTGCCTTTTTATGCAAGCATTCACTACTTTTATACCATTTTTACCTTCTTGTATTAGCATACTGTGGTCACAGATTCCATTTTGTCATTTGTTATCAGATGAGCCCCAAACTCATCAGTGCAGAACCATTTACTTTAGCAAGTATTTCTAAAGATATAAAGATCTCCTTTTAAGTCTCAATAGCAAACCTTGCCCTGGCACACTTTGCTGCCAAGTTTCAAGCACCCTGAAATGTGAACTTACTTGACTTCTCTTCAATTTTTCTTTCCTTTTCCCTATCACAACCATGGTGGCAACTTGATGAATTGTGCAGACCAGGACAACCTATCATTGGTTCTGCCTCCTATTTGGTCTTCACCCAAATGACATGGCACCTGACCCTCATCTTTCACCTTTAGATAAGCGTGGTTCATTTTATTTTTATTTAGTGCTCTTCACTTACTGAAGGCTAAGAATGCTGTAACAGGTTCACAGGTAAAGTGGAATTACACCTTTACAAATTACTTATTACATCATGCATATACATAAATATATAGGTTTGTTTAAACACATGGTAAGACAAAGCCATTATAAACTGATTAACATAAATGGAACCTAACATTCTATGTACATTAACATTATCATTGAGCTATGGCCAGTTGAAAACAGTGGAGACTAAAACAAAATCTTCAGTCAACAGCATCTCTGAAGAAAACAAACCTCTGGGGCACCATGGTCAGTTATAGCAGACAAAAATAGAGATACAGAGAAGAGAAACAGAATAGAGGAGGGCTACTAGCAGTTCATTATATTAATTATATTGTAACAGCACTGACAAGTTGCATCAGCCATGGATGAGTCACCAGCAGTATGTGCAGGGGAACCTATAAAAAATGGCAATCCTGCAATATTGCAAATGGAACTCCTTCTAGTGTAACAACAGTGAGCAGTACATTTGAGGATAGTGAACCCCCTGAAAAAGCCATGTAAAGAGCAAAAGGACCCATTCTGGCACTTAGTGCTGGCGCTACAATATTTTTATACAAAAATGATTAACAAACAGAGATGGGATATACAAGGCTACTCAGCAGCTGTAATTCTCTGTCACATGATTTAACCCATTTAAATTTCTCAAGACTGCAGACAACTGAAGAACTAATTTCCTTGCTCTGTCCAAAACATTGTTAGACTCTCCTAGCTGGAACTTTCACTGTGCACATCCATGTTCATGAGCAC
The DNA here is from genome assembly GCF_900747795.2 of Erpetoichthys calabaricus. Lineage (NCBI taxonomy): Eukaryota > Metazoa > Chordata > Cladistia > Polypteriformes > Polypteridae > Erpetoichthys > Erpetoichthys calabaricus. The sequence goes on along the minus strand of NC_041400.2, from coordinate 29,153,522 downwards.
ACTGTGCATTACAGGGTCCACTTCTTCTAGTTTAAAGTTACTAAGGGCTGCGGTGGGCTGGCGCCCTGACTGGGGTTTGTTTCCTGCTTTGCGCCCTGTGTTGGCTGGGATTGGCTCCAGCAGACCCCCATGACAATGTAGTTAGGATATAGTGGGTTGGATAATGGATGGATGGATGGATGAAGTTACTAAGGGATGAAGCCAAGATTCCAGGTCATATGTTTGTTATGGTCTTCATGTTGATATGCAAGCTTAAACTCAATCATTCTCTAGTGCATTCTGAAGCTGGCCCTCTTTAATTTGCAACATGTTGCATTTCTGCTCTTATCCTAGCCTTTCTTTCTTTGACTTCTCGCTGTTATGATCTCCATACATGTACAATATTCTGATTTACATGAGATTATTGTATATAACTCTATATCCATCCATTTGTGAATCCATTTCCTACATGACGAATGACTCAACAGCATAGAGAGCTTGCAGCACAGGAGCCAATAATTGAGGGGAGCCAGTCACACGTACCGTACCCAAATAGTCACACTTACCAAGTGTCACTCATTGTGATTTTTTGAATGTGTTAAGAACCTGGAAGTCATAGTCAGATTGTGGAAATTCACACAGGCAATGATTGGGCACCTAAGCTAAGTACAGTAACACCTTGTTTAACAAGTCCTCTGAGAACAGAAGTCGGCAGAAGATCAAACACAAGAAGAGAAAAGGCATACTGATGCAGCTGTTTATTAAATATCTAAGAGGCTGTGGGATATACCTGTCTTCCTAAGGTACCAAGAAATACTTGATCATAAATGTAAAATTTCTAATGAAGCCAAAGTAAAAATTACTCTTTGAACAGATGGACACAGCTACAATGTGAGTATGTCACATTTTGTAAAATATTTGAATGATAACTCACTGTGTTGCAGGGCTGTAGCCAAAAGAACCTCACTGAGACGTTCATAAGCATATCTGCTTATAAAATCTTCATAAAATCACAATTTGTCAAGCACAAAGTAAACTGAAGTGATTATCTTAAAGTAAAAACAAATTGAGTTAAGTTACTTAAAAACTAAAATACAAATAGTGAACAATCATATATAGTTTAAAAATTCACATACACCTCATACTTTGCCCTGAAACTCAGAAAATTAGTTTATTTCAGCAATATGTATTAAACTACATGTATATACAATAAAATAATATAAATGTAAAATGTACCATTACACAGTTATGTCATTTAGAAGGCATCTCCTGCTCTTTACAGGGGGATGATTGCTGCTCCATATTTTAAAAACACGATGATTGGTTGCTGGCAACATTGACTCTGTAGCTGCTTAACATTTCTTGATACATACCTAAACATTGATTAATTCCATGTAAAATGTTTTGGCTTTACTCCCTTAGAGGGATTGTAACCTGATTATCACGTCTGTAAGACATTTTGCAGCTTGAAAAACCTGTGCAAATTCCACATGGGTTGTACTTGGGCTTTTCTGTCATCATTTGCCCCTTTGAACGTTTTTATAAGTTGTCCAACTTTGTCTATGTTAACTCTTCCTTGTGACCAGTCTACAGTTGTCTTGGAGTCTACACCACTTAATCCTGACTATAATCTTCCAAGGACTTTGGGATGGCTTCCTGTGCCCGAGTCATGCACAGGCATCCTCCTAGACATCAAATGTCTGTCCCCAGATTAATCCCATGGCGATCATCAGATAGTGAAGGTGTCAGTACTATAAGGTCTGGAATCCTATAGTCACAAGCTGATGTATTGGGCAGTCAGTTTTCAGATTTGGGGTGGTATCCAGGACTTAGGGAAAGAGAATGTAAGAAGACTATGATCTTCAAAATCAAACAAAACTCTTTCGCCTATAGTTACTCTTCATTCATTACTGCATACACATGAATCATGGACTATATACAGTAGACATTTGTGATACCAAAAGTCCTAATGAAAGATTCTGAGAATCAGCTGGAAGGATACTTTAGTACCAGTGTGCTGGTGGAAGCAAAAATGAACACCATTTCCACTACAATAATGCAGTGTCAACTTGGATGGACAGGCCATGTCATGTGTATGCCTAACCCATATATTCCAAAACAGATTACTCCCAGCTGAAGGAAGGTCAGCAAGTCTCTTTAAGTTATAAGAAATGCTTTAAAGGAAAAGTTTACTATTTTTCAAGTCAAAATTAATTCTTCAAAAACATAATACAGGTATATGCATTTTATATGCAAATCTATTTTCCAGTCAGGCTTAGGGCCCCATCGCTTCAATTGTAAAGCTCCAGGACATGCTCAGTATTTTTTAAAATTTGTAGAAAAACAGAGAACACAATTTCAAACACAATTTGAAAAATACCAAATGTATCCTTTAAGCATTCAACACTACATCTAAAATTGTAAGGATATTACACTTAATAGGCAGACTTTCATTGAAGTGGATGCTGTACTACATAAAAAGAGCCTCTTCTGTGCTGCAGTGCACAAGTGGCAGTTATGAGAAGAGAGACACTGAATACCTACAGGACCCAGTCATTAACTGCAATTACTATGTACCCTTGTCCATAATTGCACCACAAAATGTAGATCCAGCTTACATGGTATCCCATTCCTCTTGAAACAGGAGCCTTTTCAGTTATCAGGCCTGGTGTCTTTTTTAAAGTAAATGCACCTACTCTGTGGAGTTTCTTCATCATACATGTCCAAAAAGTAAACTACTTTTTATCCATTAAGGTCAATCTTTTTTTAATGCATCCTAGTGACTTTTTACCCAAAGAGTCAGGGTTGTGCTGCTTAGCATTAATATCATCAGGTGGTCTTCCTCACTGGGCATGTCTTTTTTGTCCCATTTTTGGTCCTCCCCTGAAAGGAGAACAGAATATCTGCTGTTCCACTTCTGTTTTTCTGTTGTACTCCCAGCTTGGACATCACAAAGAGGAGGAGGGATGAACTGTAATATCTGCTATTAGATTAATTTAGATTAGATATGCTTTATTTTTCCCCTAAGTATAAATTTAAACTTTACAGAAGCTCAAGAGAAGACATAATTGTATTGAAAGTGCTTTACTTGTAATGTGCTTGCTTTTTAAACTTATTCACGTAAGTCTTCAGAGTAACCGTCCTTTCTAACATTTCTGTCAAAGATCCTGAAGTGCATAGTTCCTAAACAAACTCTTTTTCTTTCTCTTGGAAAACAGACCTTCAAGATCCTTTTCAACCTGGTTTCTGAAATTTAATTTCTTTATTTTATAGTCATTAATGCTTCTGGCTGAGCTGCTTCTATTTCCTCCCTCCTTATTCCTCTCAGTCTTTCATCAGTGGCAAACCACTCCCTGCTTATGTCTTTCCTCCATAAATGGAGTCACTGTGATCAACAGGCTGAAGTCCTACCTTTTGGACTAGTTTTCTTGTTTTCACTTCAGAAGCTCTCTGCTTGTATGGCTCAAGGATTACCATCTTCTCTTTACATTCATTCTCTAACCAGTCTGATTTCTTCTTATGACTTCTTCTACAGCCTCATTACCAGTGATTCACAGATTTTCATTTTGTTTTCATTTTTTATGTACTACAGTGATCCCTCACTATATCACGCTTCGCCTTTCGCGGCTTCACTCTATCGCAGATTGTATATGTAAGCATATTTAAATATATATCGCGGATTTTTTGCTGGTTCGCGGATTTCTGAGGACAATGGGTCTTTTAATTTCTGGTACATGCTTCCTCAGTTGGTTTGCCCAGTTGATTTCATACAAGGGACGCTATTGGCAGATGGCTGAGAAGCTACCCAACTTACTTTTCTCTTTCTCTCTCTTGCGCTTTCTCTGATCCTGACGTAGGGGGTGTGAGCAGGGGGGCTGTTCGCACACCTAGACGATACGGACGCTCATCTAAAAATGCTGAAAGATTATCTTCACGTTGCTACCTTCTGTGTGCAGCTGCTTCCTGAAGCGACATGCTGCAAGGTGCTTCGCATACTTAAAAGCTCAAAGGGCACGTATTGATTTTTCACTGTTTGTTTTCCTCTGTCTCTCTCTCTCTCTCTCCCTGCTCCTGACGGAGGGGGTGTGAGCTGCCGCCTTCAACAGCTTTGTACCGGCGGTGCTTCGCATACTTAAAAGCCAAACAGCCCTATTGATTTGTTTGGTGTTCTCTCACTTTCTGACATTCAGTGCTCCTGACGTGCACTCCTTTGAAGAGATATATTTGCATTCTTTTAATTGTGAGACAGAACTGTCATCTCTGTCTTGTCATGGAGCACAGTTTAAACTTTTGAAAAAGAGACAAATGTTTGTTTGCAGTGTTTGAATAACGTTCCTGTCTCTCTATAACCTCCTGTGTTTTTGCGCAAATCTGTGACCCAAGCATGACAATATAAAAATAACCATATAAACATATGGTTTCTACTTTGCGGATTTTCTTATTTCGCGGGTGGCTCTGGAACGCAATCCCCGCGATGGAGGAGGGATTACTGTATTTTTTCTTTGAATTGTTGCTATTTCATTAGTTTCACTTTTATTTCAGAACTTATGTGAAAACAATATTTGGAATCTTTCAAGTCCCAATATGCTGAATCTTTTAAATGAGGTTAGTGAGACATGTGTTTAATAACTTTGTACCATAATTCAGGATAGGTTTCTCTGTTTGGAATTTCAGCACAGACAAAGCGATCTACATCATAAGTAGTTAATATTTTTTTTTGCAAAGTAACCAATAAATGCATGTGAGGCAAACCCCATGTTTCAAATTCTCTGACTTAAATTTCAAAGCCTTACAACATTTACATACTTCTGACATATCACCTGTGTCCATATATTCGATCTCTATTTGCCTTTTAGTTATTTCTCAGAGTAATAATTTGTTTTTTTGTGCTAATGCAATGTTTACTTTCTTTTTTTTGACACTGTCGTTTTTTTTCTGCTTTCATATTCCGTATCTTGCTCTGCATGTGTTTCGCGCCTACGTTTTTTTTTTAGTCTTTTGAATTCCAGTTTTCATTATCTCTAACCTGCTCTTCATGTGTTTGGCCCCTTTGTTTTGTAACCTCTTTATGACATTTTACTTTGTTTTCTACTCTGTCTTTTATTTCTGACCTTGCTTTGTCCTGCTTTTTTTTCAATGACACCTGGTCCTTGGTGATTATTTTCTCTTTTTCCAGTAATAATTTCTGTTTGTTTGCGCTACTGCGATCTTTACTTTCTTTTTTTTTATACAGTACTTTCCAAATTTACTACTTTCATATTCTTTAACTTTCTCCACATTTGTATTGCGCATACGTTTTTTTTTTGAGCCTTTCGAATTCCACTGCTTTCATAATCTGTTCTGCATCCGTATAGCGCCAACATTTGTGAATGTGTTTATGAATTTCTACTTTGTGTTTTACTCTGTCTTTTAATTCTGAGCCCGATGGGATGTGCTTTGTTTCAGTTCCACTTGTTACAGGCTGATTATTACTTTCCTTATTTTCTGAATTTGCACCTAGATTATTTTTTCTTTTTTGCTCATTTTTCTCTCCAATGTTTTTGAGTCTGTTTTCTCCGTGCTGCTTTCTTCTTTGCTTAGTCGTCGACGTTTCATTTATAACGTATTGTCCTTGTACACTTTATATGACCCTGGATCTGTGTGTGCTGAAATCCTTCATAAGACTGAATGTTTTCCTGCCCCGTTGTCTTATTTGATATTGATTGTAAGTAGGGCGTGTCTTGCAAGAATCTCATGTTCTACGTCATCGTGAGATGGTCCTGAGTCAATCTCTTGGCACAATGTCTCATGTTTAAAGTCCTCGCGGGTCTTTTAACTGTCTTCCATGATCTTAATGTGAAGATCACGTCTCGACGCCCTACTATTTCTTTCCAGGATTTTTTTATAATAGAGAGATAAGTAGATCTCTGACTGCTGCTCTGCCACCTCATCTTATGTGAAGGTTACATTCTTAGACCTCAAATAAAGTGTACTAGACTCTTGAGGAATGTAAAGTGGGATATATTAAATATTATGTACTTGGCTAGTCACACTGCAATCACTACCACCTAAGGAGGAGCTCCTTATTGGAAGAGCAGCTTTAGAATGGAAAGGATGAAAATCCAGAGCAAGGATATAAATAAGGTGGGAAAATGTCAATCTAACCTGCCTCCATATGATGAGGAATATTCAATCGCTTTTAAATAAGTTAGATGACATGTCACATTTCATGACAAGTCACAGCAAGCTCATGTACTCTCATATTTTGGGTACTGTGGAGAACTGGCACAAATTTTTTTATTTCAGATGCTATTTTAATGCGGGTTGGGTTTCAGATGATGTGATCAGATATGAGTGGAAAAAGCAGGAGGGACAATGGAAGTCTATGTGAATGAACAATAGCTAAAAATGAGCAAATTACAAGTGGAACTAAAATTTGTAATGAATTACTGACTGAATTTATCCATGTTACTGCCTAGGCATAAGTTACACCATCCTTGTTAATGTTTATTAACACAGCAACAAAAATGATTCACTATGTTATCTGTTGCATATAATGCGAGAGCGTACTGGTGCAGTTTGTCTCAGAAAAGCGTTTATTTCCAAACTACTAATCCCGCCAGAAACTCGCCCACTAACCCCAAACACTTTACGGCAAACAAGAACACACTGTTGTAAAATGTACATATTGCAAACAAAACATTATCAACAGTCTAGTGATGAGACATTCTGGTTCTAGAATGCTGGTGACTTTAATCAGGGGAACAATGGAGGGAACATCAGCACGTTCCATTTATGGACACAACAAGGTGGGCTTGCTCTATCCAAATGTCAGTGTCTTTAAATTTAAAACTAGCACAACTGGAGATAACAAAAGTTCCAGTGCTGAAGTAAGCTGAATGGTATCCCCTCATCAATCTGCAGTATCCAATTTTGATGGGGGAGACTGGGAGTTTTTTTTCCATGCACGGATTGGTTGCCTTTCTGTAGGTGAAAGCAGCTGCAAAAGCATATGGACTGGAACAGTGGTGTCCAGATGTGCTAGAAGTGAGAGCTGGTGGTGAGCGATGATATCCTTGATGGGTTTCTGGGCAGTGCGGGAGAAAACTTTGGAGTTCCACATGAAGTCATACCAATAATGCTGGACTATTTATCTATTTATTCTTTCTGTAGAAATTCACATAGTTTGATCCTTCCTTACTGGTTATTCCTCTCAACCCCTCTTTCAGTCCCTTGCTATCTCTCAATTGGACTATTGCAGATATCTTCTGGTATAGCTGCTGCTTTCAGGCCTATCCAGCTCCTCCCGATAATTCAGCTTCCTGACAAGTGTGCTCTGTTTCTCTTTTCACCAATGCCTCTCCTCTGTTGTGCTCCCTCCACCGGTTTCCTGTTACAGTGAGGATCACACTCTAAACTATTGTTATGCTCTGCTAGTCTTTCCTGGGTTTGCTTCTCAAACCCACAAGTCTCTGGCCTCTGTTCTGCTTCAGGCTGTCTGATGACCATCTCTCCTTTCCCTAGATATTCTACATCTGGATGGCACTTCTCAGTTCTCACTCCTAATCTGTGAGAATTTATCATTTATCATCCATCCAGTTTATCATCTCTACTCTCCTTTTGGATGTTTGTAAATTTTTTAATTCTTGTTTTTCATGTAGCCTTAGGTCTAACTGTGCTACTACGCTGTTTGTGCTGAACCTTTAATTTTGTTCAGTATTACTTGTGATCTTTGTATTTTAAAGTCACTCATATTTTGCATGTATTAGTGTTTGCTTTTGTAAGTAACTTTAGTTACAGTTGTTTGCTAATTAAAGTATAATAGTAGTAATAGTAATTGAACCAGTAGCTTTGTGAAATAAAATCTAAAGTTTGAGCTGTTAGTCCGCAAAGTCTGCAGATTAATATTTTCTTTACTTAACCTGAAGCTTCAGCACCAGTTTAACCCCAAATAATTGCACTCAACAACAGACACAACATTGCCAAGTATTTTACATATTTTAGCATCATGCCACAAGGAAAGAAATAAGCAGTGTTATCATCAAGAAACCTGAGCATCAGGCTCTGAACTGACAAAGAAATAATTTATGCCAAGATTACTGCATCCATGTGGCTAAGGTTATCAGTTCAGCTGTTCTTAGACATATTTGAGAAACAGTAGTAGCAAAGTCTAATTTTCAGAAATTTGACCCACAAAACCCAAGGAAGTGAAGTTTTATTAATGAGCTGTCATATCACCATCAGAGACGATGAAGTCAATTAACAATCTCTTAAAGAATAAATGGGAACATTTTTGATGAATCTACCAATGTGGATAGCAGTGACACAGGTCAATTATATTATTATACATTTATTAAGCATACAATACATGAACAAGGTCTGCCTTTGCATGCTCCCTACCTATTCTTAGC